>NC_057388.1:12251745-12551745 GCF_019320065.1 Cervus canadensis | reverse complement strand
AAAACAAAAGAGATGCAGAAGATAAGCCACTAAAACTAGTATTATTGGAGGGGGTGGGACAGTGAAGAGCAGTAGAGGCACAAAAACAAACCAAAAGCACATTCTTCTAATGTGTGTCTTCAGTTATTGGACTAAATGATCATTTGGTTCCCTTGTGGGGACATATTTCACCGGTGACTTTTTCTAAGTCTGTATTCCTTTTGGTCAGGTAGAAAGAGACTAAAAACAAGGGTAGGGAAAAATTGGGGGCATATCTAATGTGTCTGTATGTGCATTGGTTTATGTCTTGTCTTGTAATAAGGATTTAAGGCAGCTCAGTTAGAGGATTTTCTAAAGGACTTAAGGTCTTTAACAATGCAATTTTCCCATTTTTTCCCCCCTATTCCTAGAGCATTTCTATCACTAATAAAAGCTGAATTATACTTTTTAGAGTCTTACCTCATATTACCAGTACATAATATTTTGATTCCTTTTTATATTACCCTCAGTTGGACATGAGAATCAGTTGGATGTAAACAGTTTCATATCAGCTTTCAGAGGTTATTACAAATGGTCTATATTTGTTTTTGGTATTAATATATCTCTTGTGTAATTACAACCTGGGTGGACTATTATTTGTTTAAACTTCTGAGGTCACAGAGCAGTCTTTTGGTTTATATCTGTACTAATCAGCTAAGAAGCAGTGGGTTAAGTTATTTAAAAAAAAAGTAAATGTTGAAGTTTTCTGAATGCAGGGCTCGACAATAACATGCAACCAGTTGGGCTTTAGAACTCTGATTGTGCAGGACTGGGAATGTCCCATTGTTTGTTGCAGTGTGAGATCATTCCATCCCAATGTTCACTCTGTAACTGCATGATTCTTGTTTGTTTCCTTTAGTATTTACTGTGTGTCAACCTTCTGTATTCTGTGTAGTGGCAGGGTAGCATTTTGGAAATGGAAGGAAAGGTAACTGATCTCTAGCAAATATAAATCTTTGCATTTGCATGGAACTTTATAACTGAAAGAGTGTTTTCCACCTGTGGTCTTCACAACAACCCTGTGAGGTAGTTAGGAAAGGAATGATTATCCTCATATTATAGGAATGAGACTGAAACTCAGGTTTTATGACTCACTCAAATCCATCATAACTAGAAAATGGAAGGCGGTGGTCTCCCTCTTAGATATTCCTGTTCCTAACCTGATCTGCTGGACCCCACCATTCACAACTATAATTCAGACCTTTACTAAGTAATTTCCCCCTTTGAAGGTTTTTCTGTAATTTCTAGCTGCAGGTCAGTTTTATAACAATCCAAGTCAAAGACAAATCTGTGTGCTTATGAAATGGCTTCTTTCTTTGATGTGCCTCAACTCTCCATGGAATGGACCCGATGATCAGTTCTTTCCCTCACCAAAGAACTCATGTTGTTTGTTGAGATGGTACCCAATAGGCTGCGAGACTTCTCAAAGCAGCTAATAGACTGGGGCTTCCTATATCATGTGTTGAGGGTCAAGAAACATTACCCTCCCTGTGTGTGTTAGTAGCCCGCCAGGCTTCTCTGTCCATGGAATTCTCCAGGCGAGAATACTGGAGTGGGTAGCTGCTGGTAAATCTTCAACAAATCCAGGTGGCTTTTCTCCTCGGTTCCCATATTTCCTCTCTCCACTCAGCCAAAGTCCACATTCCTCTCGCCGTCACCACACACAGTTTGACCCCAGGCCACCATGGCAGCTTCCGCCATCCCTTTGAGGTCCCAGCTGCTCTGTGGAGTCCCTGGCAGTGGGTATTTGGGGACAGCCACTGCCCAAGACGTCTGCAACAGCCCATGAGCCTTATTGACAATGACCTTGTGTTCTCCTTGGCTCCTTGGGAAGAAGACTCACCCTGCTCAGCCCAGGCCTCCCACCAAGTGTGTTACTTGGGGCCTTCAACAGAAACAGGATGGTGGTGGAGTGATGGAAGTTACTACCTCCTCCCAGTCCCTCAGTTGCTCAGTTCAGCCAAAGATGTCAGGACCCCATCTCAGAAAGGTTTGAGATTATTGTGGAAAAACTAAATGTCTTCTAAATCTTTTTTTCCCCCACCATGGTACTTTGAAAAGACATGTGCAATGGGCCCAGTGCAAAGGATATATATATATAGGAGAAGGAAATGGCAACCCACTCCAGTATTCTTGCCTGGGAAATGCCGTGGACAGAGGAGCCTGGTGGGCTACACTCCATGAGCTGGCAAGACTTGGACACGACTGAGTGACTAAACAACAACAACAGCGTCTCACTAGCAAAATGAGAGGAAAGGCAAAACTCATTCTTTTTTTTATTTTAATTTTTTGGCTGCGCTGGGTCTTTGTTGCTGGGAGTGGACGTTCTCCAGTCGCAGCGAGCAGGGGCTACTCTCTAGTTGTGGTTTGCAGGCTGGCTCCTGTTGTGAACACGGGCTCAAGGAGCACGGGCTTCAGTAGCTGCAGCCTGTAGCCTCAGTAACTGTGGTGCATGGGCTTTAGTTGCTCCCATGGCATGTGGAATCTTCCCAGAGCAGGGATCAAACCCGTATCCCCTGCCTTGGGGGCAGATTCTTATCCACTGTACCACTAGGGAAGCCCCAAAGAGATATTTTTGCATCTAGTTTGGGAGAGGAAAAAAAAAAAAAAAAAAACTCCTTGCCCAAATATCTGAGAACAGTTTTATTGGGAAACCTGGGAGGAACCGCTGTGAAGAAGATTGATGCCCCCATGAGCGAGGTATGCTGGACAGAGGACTGGGCTCCCTGGTGGTTGTCTGTGCAATGGCCCTGAGGAAATTATGGCTGACAGTGTGGGCCAGAATACAGAAAGAGAGGCTATGAAAGAGGACCTGCCAATTTTACCCCCGGCAAATCACGTGAGAGACAACTGCTATGGGGTCCGTGTTCCCAAAACAAATTCCAGATCTTGAGGGGCACACTTCAAAAAAAAAAATTATTCCCTATACATCCATACCACCCCCATCTAGGTACTCTCATTTTTACGAGGTTGCCTCCACCGTCAACACTTATTAAACACCCTCTCACCTTGACACCAGCATATTCATTCCTTTATTTATTCATTCAGCACCAGACCTTTTGCTAGGCAGTTGGGACAAGTAAGACCAAGTGTCAAACCTTTCTGTGGGCATCCAGGACTGGGCCTGGGCAGGAACCCCTGTTCCCACTTTCTCTATCAACTTCCTTTTGATTCTTGTCTTTGCCTTCATTTTCCCTCTGAGACCTGTTCTCTGCCTAGTGGAATATTAGGGTGACTATATAAATTAACCAGGTTGCTATATTAACCAACTAGTATTTTTTTTTCTCCCATGTAAATTCGAACTCTTGGATTCTTAAGAAGGCCATTCTGTGTCCCTCAGTCAGTCATTGTAGTCTGAGGCTGACTTTTTAGTTTTGTGAATGGCCAGCTCTTATCTACAGGTTGAAACACAAAAAAGCTCAAATTTCCTCAGGCAGAACTACTTGGTATGAATGTCTTTATTTTCCATTATTAATGAATGTGTGTATAAGATGTATAACCAAATCTTTAAAATCAAATAGGCCACAATGAGGGGCTTCCAAGGCGGCTCAGCAGTAAAGAATCCGCCTGTGATGCAGGAGCACCAGGGGATGCAGGTTCGATCCCTGGGTCAGGAAGGTCCCCTGAGGAGGGCACGGCAACCCACTCCAGTGTTATTGCCTGGAGAATCCCATGGACAGAGGAGCCTGGCAGGCTCTGTAGCGTCACAGAGAGCCGAATGAAGAGACTTAGCATGCGCACACACACAGACCACAGTGATGTCATCAGGGAGGAAAAATAACATTAAAGTTGCTGTTGTTCAGTTACTCAGTTCTGTCCGACTCTTTGTGACCCTATGGACCGCAGCATGCCAGGCTTCCCTTTCCTTTACTATCTCCCGGAGTTTGTTCAAATTCATGTCCATTGAGTTCATGATGCCATGTTAAAACTAAGGCAGAATACCTCTCTGTAGATGTTGGGGAAAAGAAGGAAAATATCAATATCTGAGCTGTGCATTATTAAGATAAACTTTATCCCAAGTAAAGATTATTTGCAGAATCATAGAGGGCGATGCCCAGATCTTCCTAACACTCAGATGAGGCAAAGTCCAAATTATGGTACAAACTCAAGGAACTAAAAAGTTTTCAGGATCCCCTTTTATTATCTCTCTCTTTCTTAAGAACCAATAGTAGCAAATTTATTATTAAAAGTTTTCTAAATAAATTGATTTTATGTGTTGTTTTATAGTCCCATTACCGTAGTTAGAATATATGCATCATCAAAAATGTTTCTAACATCTAATTTAAAGCTCTAGATTAAACTTAAACCTGTATTCTAGGTGGGTAAAGGGACTAAGAAGACACAGAATAAAGATGGAGAGAGACAGTCAACCAGCTTCTTAGTATTCTTGAAGCTCTTGTCTGCTGCTGCTGCTGCTAAGTTGCTTCAGTCGTGTCCGACTCTGTGCGACCCCATAGACAGCAGCCCACCAGGCTCCCCCATCCCTGGGATTCTCCAGGCAAGAACACTGGAGTGGGTTGCCATTTCCTTCTCCACTGCAGGAAAATGAAAAATGAAAGTGAAGTCGCTCAGTCGTGTCCGACTCCTAGCGACCCCATGGACTGCAGCCTACCAGGCTCCTCCGTCCATGGGATTTTCCAGGCAAGAGTACTGCAGTGGGGTGCCATTGCCTTCTCCAAGCTCTTGTCTAATTCCATTTATAAAAATTTCTTTTCCATTATAAGCAGTTCTACATTAATAAATTGGTTCAAATAGCCATAGTCTCTATAACTTTTCATCAAATATGTTAATAATAACTCACAGTAGTATGGCAAACTCCAGTCACAAAGCACCTTCTTAGGCTTTATGTGTTGTCCTTTCTGTTTATTCAGAAGAGAATGATAGATGCTGTGAATATCAGCAGCTGTTAATTAATCCTTCCACTAACTTCTCTCCTTAAGAGTCACAGGTTTGATAATTTGAAAAGATATATGAACTCCAATGTTCATTGCAGCACTATTTATGGTAGCTAGGACATGGAAGCAACCTAAATGTCCATTGCCAGATGAATGGATAAAGAAGCTGTGGTACATATATACAATGAAATATTACTCAATCATAAAAAAAGAAATAGTGCCATTTGCAGTGACATGGATGGACACAGACTGTCATACTGAGTGAAGTAAGTCAGAAAGATAAATATCATATAAGATCACTTATATGTGGAATCTAAAAAAATGGTACAAATAGAAATAGAATCACAGATGTAGAGAACAGTTATGGTTACCAAGGTGAAGGGAAGGGGGAAGAATAAATTGGGAGATTGGGATTGACATATACATACTACTATATATATGAAAGTAAAAGTGGCTCAATCATGTCTGACTCTGCAACCCCATGGACTATACAGTCCATGGAAGTCTCCAGGCCAGAATACTGGAGTGGGTAGCTGTTCCCTTCTCCAGGGGATCTTCCCAACCCAGGGAAGGAACCCAGATCTCCCACATTGCAGGCAGTTTCTTTACCAGCTGAGCCACCAGGGAAGCCCAAGAATACTGGGGCGGGTAGCCTGTCCCTTCTCCAGCGGATCTTTCTGACCCAGGAATCAAACCGGGGTTTCCTGCATTGCAGGCAGACTCTTTACCAACTGAGCTACCAGGAAAGGCCAATATATATGAATAATAGGTAACTAATATGGACCTACTGTATAGCACAGGGAACTCTACTCAATACTCTGTATTGACCTATATGGGACTAGAATCTTAAAAAGAATGGATATATGTATATGTATAACTGATTGACTGCTATACAAAAGAAACTAACAACATTGTAAATCAACTATATATTCCAATAAAAATAATTTTTTAAAGCCATACATTTTAAATTAAACCAGCTGATTGATATTTCTTATTTCTGAAAAAGTTGTGGAATTTTGAGATGATGATATAAGTGTTGCTAGAAATAAGATTCTCTAGTTGTCTATGTATTTTGAAAGGTATCGTGCTATTCAGTACAATACTGTTGTTTGTCTATTTTATATATAGTAGTGTGTATCTGTTAATCCCATGCATGCATGCATGCTCCGGTGCTCAGTCATGTCTGACTCTTTGTGACGCTATGAACTGTAGCACGCATGCTACACCAGGCTCCTCTATCCATGGGATTCTCCAGGCAAGCATAGTGGAGTGGGCTGCCATTTCCTCTTCTAGGGCATCTTCCTGACCCCAGGATCAAACCAGCGTCTCCTGCATCTCCTGCATTGGCAGATGGATTCTTTTAACACTGAGTTGCCAGGGAAGCTCCATTAATCCCCCACTACTAATTTACCCCCTGCTCCTTTTCCCTTGGTAACCAAACATTTGTTTTCTATGTCTGTGAGTCTGTTTCTGCTTTGCAAATAAATTCATTGGTGTTATTTCTTAGATTCTATATATGAATGATACCATATAATATTTGTCTTTCTCTCTCTGACCTACTCCAATTAACATCATAATATCTAGGTCATCCATGTTGCTGCAAATGGTATTGTTTCACTCTTTTTTATGACTGAGGAGTATTTCATTGTGTATGTATGCCATGTTCTCTTTATCCATTCATCTATCAATGAACATTTAAGTTGTTTCCATCTCTTGACTGTTGTAAACAGTGGGTCTATGAACGCTCATTTGCCTGTATGTTTTTGAATACAGAGTTTCATCTTTGTGTTGTAAATGTTGAGTTTTCATCTTTCCCAGATATATGTCCAGGAGTGGGATTGCTGGATTATATGGTAACTCTGTTTTTAGTTTTTTAAAGAACTTTCATACTGTTTTCCACAGTGGTTATAGCAATTGACATTCCCACCGGCTGTGCAGGAGGGTTCCCTTTCTCCACACCCCCTCTAGCACTCATTATTTGTAGCCTTTTAAAGATGGCCTTTCTGACCAAAGTGAGGTGATACTGCACTGTAGTTTTGATTTGCATTTCTCTAATAATTGGTGGTGTTGATCATTTTTCTATGTACCTATTGGCTATCTGTATGTCTTCTTTGAAGAAATGTCTATGTAGACCTTCTGCCCATTTTTGATTGGGTTGTTTGGTTTTGTGATATTAAGTTGAATGAGCTATTTGTATATTTTGGAAGTCAACCCCTTGTCAGTCACATCATTTGAAAATACTTTCTCCCAGTCTGTAGATTTTTCTTTTCATTTCATTTATGGTTTCCTTTTCTGTGCCTAAGCTTTTAAGTTTTATTAGGTCCCATTTGTTAATTTTTACTTTTATTTCTTTTGTCTTGGAAGACTGATCTGAGAAAATACTGCTATGGTTTATGTCAGAGAATGTTTTGCCTATGTTCTCTTGTAGGGGTTTTATGGTGTTATATTTTATATTAATACTTAGGACTTTAAACAATTTTGAGTTCATTAGTTTATTTTTGTGTGTGGTATAAGGGAGTGTTCTAATTTCATTAATTTACATGAGGCTGCTCAGCTCTCCCAACACAACTTGCTAAAGAGACTGTTTTTTCTCCACTGCATATTCTTGCCTCCTTTTTTGAAGACTAACTGACCATAGGTGTGTGGGTTTATTTCTGAGCTCTCCATTCGGTTCCATTGATCTGTAGGTCTGTTTTTTGTATTAATAGCATGCTGCTTTGATTACTGTAGCTCTGTAGTATTGTTTGAAGTCTAGGAGGGTTATGCCTCCAGCTTGTTCTGTTTTCCTCGGGATTGCTTCGGCAATTCTGAGTCTCTTGTGATTCCCTATAAATTTTAGGATTATTTGTTCTAGTTCTTTGAAAAATGTCACAGATATTTTGATAAGGATCACATTAAATCTGTAGAAAGCCTTCTATTTTTAGCGACTGGACCAAAATTAAAAATAGGTATCTCTGGATTCAGCAGTTGTTAATAATGTGCATTGCTTGGTTGTAAATATACCCAGTTCCTCCTTCCTCTTCTCACCCACAGATTCTCATTTTTTAAAATGAGTTGAAGGACGCTAGCAGTGATATTCTTGCTGGGATTCATAATGTTGCTGACATGGGCTTGTCAGCAGAGCAGAGAAGGGCTGAGGTCCCTCTGCTTCATCTTTTTAATCCTAGATTGATGCCCAGAGCGTCTTTTGAAAGAAGGGATCTATGGCAACACAGAAACAAAAAGCATTGCGACACACCCTCATTTTACAAGTAGGGAAACTGATGCCTAGAGGGACTAAGTTACTTATTCAGCAGAATAGAAACTCCAGGACCAGAATGCAGGATTCCTGACACTTGTTCTGTTAGTTACTATTTTCACAGAACTATTTAGGCTCCTCACAAGAAAGAATCTCTATCAGACAATCAAAAAACAGAGCCAACGAAAGAGGAGTGTCTTCATCCTGATGTATTCAGGTTCTGGCTGAAAATAATTAACAGTGCTTCAAACTATTAAGATTCTTATGGAAGGCAGCAAATCAAAATATGAAAGTCTTTAAAATATCTAATGCAAGACCTCTGAACAACCATTGTGTTAAATGTCACAAGAGATTTTCATCTTAGTATTTAGTGACTGGCAGGAGATGACTCAGAGCCATGGAATTTAATTTTAAATTGTTTTCAAATAAATTCATGGGGTCCAATAGCATGAAACCCTGGAAGGTGACAGGGTGGCTTTGGAGATTTGAGAGTTTTTAAAGCCATATATCAAAGGCTACTTCTGACAGTTGTGGGGATTTATCGTGTTCTCAACCCCAATTGTTTCTAAAAGCTCTCAACCATGCTTTCCTGTGCAAGAAAATTAAGTTTGGAAATCTTGCCATCTTCGCCTGCTTGGGACCTCAAAATATCTAACCCCATATACCTAGAAACTGCTCAAACATTCCTTTCTGGGGGCTGTCATTAAATCGCCATTTTCTGGATGGGGACACAGAGGGTGCAACCATTGGTCAAGGTTACCCAGTGAGTCAGCGGCAAAGTTGGGAATGCAACCCAGACTTTCTGACTCCCTCGCCCGTCCTCTGACCATCAAACCACATGCTCCTGACCAGGATGAAACAAGCTTGTCTGTCTCAGCGTTTGGAGGGAGCTGAGTGAAACTGCAATTTATCCATTTCCCTTTCAAATATCCATATGCCATTCATTTCATCGGCTAGTGGGCAAATGGCTCCAGATCATTTTTCACTCTAAAAAACTCATTTTTTATTAATTTTTCAAGGAAATGCTATCTTAATTTGGAAAAGCAAGAAAGACCACTCTCCCTGCCCGCCCCCGCCAGCGTATCACATTGTGTAACACTGGCAGTGTGACCGCTGCGAAAACCCACAGAAGCTGCTTCCTCTGCCCTGCCGAGGGCCAGTTCCCCTGCCAGCCTCTCCCTGGGGCCTTCCTTGTACTGGGGTCGGGCGTCCCGTGGTTCCTGGCAAAGGCACGTCCCATGGACAAGCCAGGCCTTGACGTGGCTGTTCCTTCTCCTGCTCCTTTGAATGCTCCTTGACCACAAGAGAACCCAGTTCTCCCGCCAGCTACACCCCACATGCCACTTGAAATGTAGTCAGTGGTGACGATCCAACAGGGCGCCAGCCAGAGTCCAGAGCAAGTTTACTAGGGACGAGGGAAAAGCAATCCCAGGTCTTCTGCCAGTGGGGACCGTCTCCTGCCAAAGACCACAGGCGAGGGGAGAAAGGTTTTTAACACTCTAAGCAGGGGGACCAGCCCATGGGTAAACTCTCACTCTTTTTCTTGCAGCCCATAAAGTTGTTTCTCCCAGCATTTTATACCTGTCATGTTTAATCATAAATATTTCTTCCTTAAAATGAACTCCATTGTTCACTCCCAAAGACCTGTTGCCATCTGGGGACAAGTCTCCAAACTCTGGGTTGGGGTTTTTGACCAGTCCCCTCCATGCCCTCTCCTTCTGCTGCCAGCTAGTCATGATGCTCCGTGCTGAGTTTGCTCCAGAAGCTGTCAGCCGAAGCCGGGAGCAGCCGAGAGATGGAATCGGGGGCGGAGAGGGGTATGTCATCACAGTGCCCTCTAGGCTCCGCTGTCTCCATCCTGTGCCTTTGTTGGACCTGCGCAGTCCAGGCCAAGCCAGCAGTGGTCCAGTGAGAGTCCCTGACATCCCCTCAAAATGCAGAGCCAGCCCCTAGGGAAGTGCCGTGCCTTCTCGGCGCCCAGCGGCCTGCCCTCTGCCTGCAAGAGGCTTGAGGCGATCCCACTACATTTCAGGACAAAGTCCCCCCAGACACCAAGGTGGCCCCAAGTCAGTCTCCCTAAAGGTCTTAAAATTGTTGTTGTTCAGTCACTCAGTTGTATCCGACTCTTTGCGACCCCATGGACTGTAGCCCACCAGGCTCCTCTGTCCATGGGATTTCCCAGGCAAGAATACTGGAGTGGGTTGCCATTTCCAGGGAAGATCCGGGGAATCTTCCTGACCCAGGAGTTGAACCCACATCTCCTGCATTGGCAGGCAGTTTCTTTACCACCGAGTCACCTGGGAAGCCCGAGATAAATTGTAAACACTTAGAAAGCTTGTTCTGCTTGTCGTTCCCATCACACGAGACTCCAAGAGCATCATATTCTCCTGTTCTCCAGCTCTTCTTGCACAAGCCATCGGGCACTGTGTGCCCCATGAGAAGAAGTAAGTTTGCTTAATGTGACAGCACTGGGATATACTCCAGGGAGAGTGACAACATAATTTTGTTTACTATTCATCCAAGTTCTAAAGAAGTAAACTTCATTAACTTTTCTGATAAAACACAAAGACTCTATTATTTGCCTTACCCATAAAATTAAAAAAAGGGGTGGGAGAAGAAAACTTTGATGTCTCCAGGAAGGCAGGCTTTTTTTTGAAGTTTCTATTGCTCTACCCAGGTGATCTAGAGGCTGATCCTGCTTCTGTTGGCCTCTGACCTGTGATGGAAGCGCCCAGGTCAGGGATTCTGAGCTGGGCTCAGTTGAAGCCTGTCTGCCCATCCATGTATATTTAATGGTCCACCCAGCAGCTGCACTGGTGGAACAAAGAGGTTTTACATCTCTGACTAATATTATATATATATTTGTATATTTATTTATATATGCATTTATAAATAGATATAGAGATATTAGACTTCCCAGGTGCCTGCTAAGCAGGAGACTCGGTTCATTCCCTGGGTCAGAAGATGTCCTGGAAATGGCAACCCACTTCAATATTCTTGCCTGGGAAATCCCACAGACCGAGGAGCCTAGTGCGCTGCAGTCCATGGGGATCGCAAGGAGTTGGACATGACTTAGCAACTGAACAGCAACCACAATAAAGAGATATGCATTTAGATGGACATGTAAATAACATTTTTCATTCACAGGGTAACATAACTATACAGATAGAGATCTCATTCAAAGCAGCTTCTCAGTCAGAAAACACGGGACTTAAAAATAGAACGTAGTCCATGGAAATCTGACTTAAGTCACAGATGGGCCTAGAGAGACTGAAGCCCCTCAAGGGGAGGATGGCGAGGACCCATCAGCCTGGCCTCCACCTTCTGATTCTGGTAGAACTTACGGGCCCTGTTTAGGCTTGTCTTCTTGATTCTCTGTCTGTATGGAGGACATCTGCTCTTATGAAAAAAGATCATGAGAAAAAGTACCTGGATAAATGACAATGTTTAGAAAACTGCTTTCAGTTTCAAAAAATTAGCTAGAAAACCAAACCAAACCCCCAAATTAGATATTGGAGCAGATTATTTTTTTATATTCTGTTTTTTTCTGCTGAAAGGAAACGGCCGTGTGTATGATTGTGTCACCAAGCATGGGCCCCAGGCTCTGACTGCGCAGAGAAATTAGACTTCTTTCAAAGGGAGTAGCAGGCAAGTCAGCCCAAGAAAAGGAGTTTAAGACCTTTTGCATTCATTAAAATTTATTTGGAGCCTGATAAATCTCCCATATATGTCAAGCAGTCATCTTTTCTGCTTTATTTTAAAAGCAGCATTTGAAGATCTGAGAGTAAACATCAAGGTGAAAGTTTCCCTCACAGAACTTTCTTGTTCCTTTTCTTCCTCCCCCGCCCCCCCTAATAAAATGGTGTTTATGGCTTAATATACAGAGTTAGAAAGAAGGATGTGAGTGGGAAGGCATGGGACTTAAAAATCTGCAGACTTTGGAGGGAGACTCAGGAAGGAGGGGATATATGTGTACTTACAGCAGATTCACGTTCTTGTGCAGCAGAAACTAGCACATTATAAAGCAATTATCCTCCAATTAAAAATAAATTTAAAAAATAATTTTAAAATATTGTAAAAAAAAAAAACCTGAAAACATCTTCTATTAGTCCAATGCCTTAGATAGGATACGCTTTGTTATATTCAAGGATAAACCTTGTTCAATTCTGACTCAAAATGTGTTTATCAGTTGAAAAACTTTGATGAAGTTTAGCAAATGTAAATAATTGCATCAAATGTGTGAGAGACATTGGAAATCTGTTCTTTGGTAGATAAAACATGGCAGAAAATTAATACTGAGACTTTAACTTGGCTTCCCTCTAATAAAAATAAAACCTCCTGGGGGGAAAAAAATCTACAGTCTAGGAATAGAACCGTATTTGGGGGTTGAACTTTTTTTTTAAAAAGGCAAACTTCGTTTTTTACTTAATTTTTTCCTGTGGTAAAAAATACATGCAACATGTGTGCGTGCATGCATGCTACCTCACTTCAGTCGTGTCTGACTTTGCAACCCTGTGGACTGTGGCCTGCCAGGCTCCTCTGTCCGTGGGATTCTCCAGGCAAGAGTACTGGAGTGGGTTGCCATGCCCTCCTCCAGGGGATCTTTGCAACCTGGGGCTCAAACACATATCTCCTGTGTTTCCTGCACTGCAGGCAGACTCTTTACCACTGAGCCACGGGGGAAGCCCTATGTACAACGTTGTATTCATCATTTGTATTCAGCCATTCATAAGTGTACAAATCAGTGGCATTAAATTCACTCACAGTGTTGTATAGCCGTCATCACTATCTATACCCAAAACTTTTTCACCATCTCCAATTGAAAAAAAAAAAAAATCTATGCTCCAGATATTCCCTGGTGGCCCAGTGGTGAAGACTCGGCACTTTCACTGCCTTAAGCCCAGGCTACATTCCTGATCAGGGAACTAAGATCCCGTAAGCTGCGTGGCAAGGCCAAAAAAAAAAAAACCCTATGTTCCTAGTTATTCTTAAACTAGTCCCATGCCCCTGGTAATACCTCTGTTTTTCTTTCTCTACAAATTTGTGTATTGTGTGTATCTCGTATAAGTTGGAATCATACAATATTTATTTTGTGTCCAATTTATTCCACCAAGCATAATGTTTTCTAGGTCCATTCATATTGTAGTATGTATCAAAATTTCATTCCTGAAAAAGGCAAACTTTCAACTTAAAAAGTCAGAATTTTGATCTATTTTCTCCTTATTTGTAACCCATGTTTTAGAGCTTGTTAACGCTCCATAAAAGAAAGCAGAAGGCTTTGATCTTACAGGGCTTTGCTTCACTTACAGTGTTCTGAGCACTTGCAAGTCTTTCCTTGTTGACTGAGAAGCCGAAGAGGTTCTGCTTTATTTTTCTTTCAGATCTTCTGGTATTGTTTACTGACAAATTCCTCTCTTAAAACAAAAGGACTGAAAATCTGACCCTGAGGCACTTATGGTCAACCCCAAGAGCACATTTTTTGATCCTCCTTGACCTAAATACATGTTGTAATTTTCCTTCAGATAAATTTTGGATGGGTACAATGTGTAGAATATGGGCATTTAACACAACTCACATTCATAACTCCTCCGCCTTTTTTAAATCAGTCTAGCATTTCCCAATCCCAATGACACTAATGCCACCTTTTTACAAATATTTTGTTAATTCCCCTTTAAAATTGTAAAATGAAATTCATAGGCAATATAACCTATATACACCCATTGCTGTGCTTAGCCACTCAGTCATGTCCGACTCTTTTTGGCCCTATGGACTGTAGCCCACCAGGCTCCTCTGTCCGTGGGATTCTCCAAACAAGAATATTGGAGTGGGTAGCCATTCTCTTCTCCAGGGGATCTTCCCAACACAGGGATCTACCCCAGGTCTTCTGCATTTCTGTCTAAGCCACCAGGGAAGCCCAATAACTATATTGAAAGACCCAATAACGTAGTCAGAAGCTGGCATTTAGAGGGATAATCACTTTTGAATTCAACAACTACAAATACAAACTAACACAAACGTGTGACATAGACAACTATATCTCTTGAGTAATGTTGCAATTTTCCAACAGTTATGCATATTTCCAACTCAATGAACAACTTAGAAAAAATTTCAGAATAGCATATAAAGTTTTATTCTTAGAAAGTTTAGAGTGTGTTAAAGCTGTAATAAATATATTGTGCTTGTATGTAAAATAGAATTAGATTTTCAGTTCAAATAATGCATAAGTTTGTACACATTCATGACTGTCCAATTGGATATTTGAAAGTCATATATGGAATGCAGAAAAATTCTTCTTTGTGCAGGTAAACTCGCATAACATAGACATCCCTGACATTTGCCTAGTAAATGTTAATAATGGCCCCCAATCAGCATGACAATCAAAAAACCCACAATTTAAAAAATAAGCCAGAGGTGAACTATAACTGGTCTAGTCTTTTTAGAGGTGGGAAGCCTGCAAATCATTTGAAGTGCCTCTAAGAATCCCCAAGTGTGTTTACATGCCCCATTTCCAGGGTGGGGTCTGGAGAGAGAAATGCTCCAAGGACAAATTAGGCTGGGAGGCCTCTGGGTTGGTTGCCAGTTTGGGGAGTGACTTTCTCATGTCCTTGCCCATACTGTGGGTCTGAGATCTTACCCTTTGCCTTTCTCTTTAGACACTCTGTCCACCACCACCTTTGCCAAGCTTCATAAATGTAGGAAAGTACATAAACAACTCTACTGTGGCATGGTGGAACCTCTAGGGTTGAACTTGCAAATTATGTCGTTACAGCTTCAAAAAAGGTTCAGGCTCTTGCCTCCATTTCATTTTCCCTTCTAAGTTCACCCTTAATTGCAGACTCCAAACCAAAGCTGCAAGTCTTGGCGTAGCTCCCACACTATTAAAAAAATCTAATAATTCCTTTCTATATATGTCTCCAACTTGGTTCCATGCCCACACTGGTAGTTAGTCTGAACCAAACTTGGTGGCTTCCTGCATTCTGGGCTACAGTTACCCTGGAGACTGCACTTTCCTCTCTCCAAAAGGACACCCCTGGGCATCTCTCCTGAGTGAACAGTCTTGCCCCCTTTCAAAAATCTCTAAAAGAGATTCCTTCTGTGCCTCCACAGGATCTAAAATTTTTCTCCACCCCCCATCACTTCTGTTGTCTGCTCAGATCCTCTGCATAATCCCATAAAATAGATCAGGGAGATGGACTCTTATCCCTGAGGTCACTGAGGTATAGATTTATTGATCTGCTGCAGTTACACAGCTAATAACTAGCAGAACTGAGAAAATACCATAGATTTGGGATTGCTTATTTGTTTTTGTCTTTTTTCATTATTTAATTCAGCAGGATTTATGGGGATTAGTTCACTAACCCCATTAAAATAAAAATTTAAAAAAATCTCTTTGGTGAACTATGTCATATTTATGCTTTCCATAGTCCTTTGAGATTTTGCAAATCTCTCAAAAAGCCTTCTTGCTTTTCTTGCTGTCAGTACGGTTGGAAAACCCCTCATTTTCTAGCCTATCATCATCTCCCCAGAAGTGCCTCTGCCCTTCATATGGTTTGAGGTGCCCTTCCTTTGACCCTTTTCCCCATTGTTATTTTTCTGGATACACAGAAACCAGAGTTGCCACACTGAAAGATCCATATGGCCTACATTTTGGTAAGAGAGGTGTGAGAATATTTTCTGTTTTATTTCTGACACGTACTGTAGGCAGGAGAATACTCTGGACTTGAAACTTCTCAGAACAACCATTATTCTGTCCACCACTCACTAAGGCCCCAGCCTCCCATGCATTTCTCCCTCATCCTAAAGCCTTGACTGCCCTTCAGGCCCCTTCTCTCCTAAAGTCCCACACAGACTCCAAGGCCTCATTGGCATGCTGCAGCCTCTATGAAACTTCCAGAGGGACTTCCCTCACGGTCCAGTGGCTAATACTCTGTGCTCCCCAAGGCAGGGAGCCCGGGTTCAATCCCTAGACAGGGAACTAGATCCACAGGCGGGAAGCAAGAGTTCACATGCCACAACTGAAAGACCCCTTACCCTCACACCTGTGTTGGCATAAGTCCTTTCTGGAGGCTGCCAGTAGCCCTACTGGGTTTTCCAGGTGGCGCTAGTGGTAAAGAACACACCTGCCAATGCAAGAGACCTAAGAGACATGGATTTAATCCCTGGGTTGAAGAGATCCCCTGGAGGAGAGTATAGCAACCCACTCCAGTATTCTTGCCTGGAGAATCCCATGAATGTAGGAGCCTGGTGGCCTACCATCCATAAGGGTCACAAAGAGTCAGACAAGACTGAAGCACCTCAGTAGTACACACAGTAGCCCTACTACAGAGCCTGTAGACGCCAGGAAGGATGGATGCTTTTGACGCTGGAGAAGACTCGTGAAAGTCTCCTGGACTGGAAGGAGATCCAACCAGTCCATCCTAAAGGAATCGGTCCTAAATATTCATTGGAAGGACTGATGCTGCAGCTGGAACTCCAATACTTTGGTCACCTGATGCAAAGAGCTGACTCATTGGAAAAGACCCTGATCCTGGGGAAGATTGAAGGTAGGAGAAGAAGGAGACAACAGAGGATGAGATGGTTGGATGGCTTCACCTACTTGATGGACATGAGTATGAGCAAGCTCCGAGAGTTGGTGATAGACAGGGAAGCCTGGTGTGCTTCTGTCCATGGGGTTACAAAGAATTGGGCACGACTGAGCAACTGAACTAAGACTCCAGGACTGAGCTGCCTGAGGCCAAACAACTAACAGGGAGGGAGCCCAGCCCCACCCATCAGCAGACAATTGGATTAAAAATTCACTGAGCATGGCCCTTTCCACCAGAACAAGACCTAGATATCCTCACGCCAGGAGATCAGATATCCGAAGTACACAACCAAGACAAGTCACAGACAAATAAACATTTTTTAAAATTCCAAAATAATCCCTCTATGTCTCCCATAGCATATCATCTAAAACCTGTTTAGCACTTAATTAATCCTGCAGAATTTGTGATTAACTGCTCACAAACATTTTACATTCATTCTAATTTATGCTTTGCATTACATTTCACTCATTTCCCTGCTCGTCACTGCTGTTGTATCTCATTACTTCTTCCTGACTTTATGTTTCTTCTTTCTGGTGTCAGCTGTCTCCGAGAGTGTCTGTAGATGGGGCATGCATGCTCAGTCGCTCCAGTAGTGTCCAGCTCTTTGTGACCCCATGGACTGTAGCCCACCAGGCTGGGCTTCCCTGGTAGCTCAGCTGGTAAAGAATCTGACCCCATTTCAGTTTCTGGTCTGGGAAGTTCCCCTGGAGAAGGGGAAGATCCCCTGGAGAAGGGATAGGCTACCTATTCCAGTACTCTTGGCCTTCCCTCATGGCTCGGACGGTAAAGTATCCACCTGCAAAGCGGGAGACCTGGGTTCAATCCCTGGGTTAGGAAGATCCCCTGGAGAAAGGAATGGCCAACCCACTTCCAGTATTCTCTTCTGTCCAGGAGCCTGGTGGGCTATAAGTCCATGCAGTTGCAAAGAGTCAGACATGACAGCGATTAAGTACACAGCCATGCCCTCCTCCAGGGGACTTTCCCAACCCAGGGATCAAACCTGTGTTCTCTTATGTCTCCTGCTTTGGCAGGTGGGTTCTTCACCACTAGCGCCACCTGGGAAGCTCATCATTGCTGTTGTATCTCATTGTTTCTTCCTGACTTCATATTTCTTCTCTCTGGTGTAAACTATCTCTGAGAAGATCGGTATATGTTTCTTGAATTCTATGTTTCTTGAATTCTATGTTTCAATCAGGAAATTTGGGGCTATAAGTAACAAAAATCCCCATTCAAATTGTTTTTTAAAACTAAAGGATTCTTCAATTAAAAAATAAATAAATTTTAAAAATAGTAATGATAAAGGAATTCAATTATCTCACTTACCAACCGGTCCTAAGATGAAGGTCCTAAGATGACTCCAACAGGCAAAGACGTCACATAAAGGAAGGTTGTTCTCACCACCCCTCTCTGCCATCCTCCACCTTTCTATTCTGCTCCGGAGTTGTTACCCTTCTTGGCAATAGCTGCCACAATCCCAGGAATCCCTGGCAAACATGACAGTGTCCAAGGGAAGAGCATTCTGCCTCTTCTCCCTGTGAGCTCTTGAAAGGAAAAGAGCCCTTTCCCTTAAGTCCCCCAGCAGATTTATCCTCACATGTTATCAGCCAGGACTGAGTCACCCACCACTTTCTCTATGTACCAACCACTCTCAAGGGGAACAGGATTACTATGATTGGTATAAACTAGTTAAGATGGTTTGGGCTTCCCTGGTGGTTCAAATGATAAAGAATCTGCCTGCAATTCAGGAGACCTAGGTTGGATCCCTGAATCGGGAAGATCCCCTGGAGAAGAGACTGGCAACCCACTCCATCCAGTATTCTTGCCTGGAGAATCCCATGGACAGAGGAGCCTGGTGGGCTACAGTCCATAAGGTCACAAAAAGGTGGACACGACTGAGCAACTAACATTTTGTCAGACTAGAAGTTAGGGCAAATACCACTATGAACTTAGGACATGGATAACCCTTGCTTTTTGGACAACACTTACAGGAAGAACTTTCCAGAATGCACTTACTCCCCATAGAGAGTAGTGCTTGAAGCAAAGCAGGAGCCATGGTAACGTGCCTTGGGGCAGAGCACTGGTACCCATGCTGAGCCGGAAGCTTAACCAGTCCTATAGCACCAGGAGTCTTCAGCTGAGCAGCAGTCTTGGTGGTGAGAGAATGTGAGAGCAGAACAGCAGCTACCTGGAGGAGGTTTCTTTCCAATTCTGGTGTCAGCTAGAGACCTCAGAGTTCTCCTCAGCTGAGCTGGCTTGTTGCTAGGTTACCAAAGGGAACAGGGGAGAGAATTTGTCTTGCCTTATCCCTGAATCACATGGAGGAAGAATGCGCACCTCTCAGTAAAAAAGGCTCTCCCAGCAAGAGAGAGAGCTCTTTTCAGTATGCTATTGGATATGCCTTAAACCTTGAATGCTTGAAACTCTTACTGACTACGGCTAGATCTCGGTTATAGACTCAGAAGGTTCTTTTCCTTCAATACTCTGATAACTTTGCTTCAATGTCTTCTCTCCTCCAGAACTGCAGATGAGAGATCTGTGGGTTATCTATTTTGATTCTCTAGAGGAGCTTTTGCAATTTTCTTAATCTTTAACGTATGGCAATGTCATAATTTTGTGCGGATTTGTGAGGTTTTTCATCCTGTTCGGCACACGATGTTATCATTCAGTCTGAGAGCTTTCCTTTTTTTCCAGGTGTCATTTATTTGTCATTTACTTGACAATTTCCTTCACTGTCTCTATTTTATTTCAGACTAGCCCAGGAGAACCACGCATCATTAAACAGGCTTTATTTATTTATTTTTTTTCCAGTGGGTTTTGTCATACATTGATATGAATCAGCCATGGATTTTCATGTATTCCCAATCCGATCCCTCCCCTCCTCTCCCCGATTCCTCTGGGTTTCAGTGCAAGGCCCAAAGCACTTGTTATGCTCCCTGGGCTGGTGATCTGTTTCACCATAGATAGTATATCATGACGTTTTTTGAATATCCCCCCTCATTCTCACAGAGTTCAAAAGATCTGTTCTAGTTGTTCATGTTTGTTCTTTTTCTGTTTGGCATAATAGGGTTTTATGTTATCACCTTTCTAATTCTATTAATGTGTTTGTATGCTGTAATGTTCTTTATCTTTTTGGCTTACTTCACTCTGTATAATGGGCTCCAGTTTCATCCATCTCATTAGAACTGATTCAAATGAATTCTTTTTAATGGCTGAGTAATATTCCATGGTGTATATGTACCACGGCTTCCTTATCCATTCGTCTGCTGATGGGCTAGAGGAGAACATAGGCAAACACTCTCCGACATAAATCACAGCAAGATCCTCTATGACCCACCTCCCAGAATATTGGAAATAAAAGCAAAACTAAACAAATGGGACCTAATGAAACTTAAAAGCTTTTGCACTACAAAGGAAACTATAAGCAAGGTGAAAAGACAGCCCTCAGATTGGGAGAAAATAATAGCAAATGAAGAAACAGACAAAGGATTAATCTCAAAAATATACAAGCAACTCCTGCAGCTCAATTCCAGAAAAATAAATGACCCAATCAAAAAATGGGCCAAAGAACTAAACAGACATTTCTCCAAAGAAGACATACAGATGGCTAACAAACACATGAAAAGATGCTCAACATTAAACAGGCTTTAAAACTTTCAGATATCTCCTCCAGGTCTCCCAACTTCTCTTGCACATTTTCCACCCACCTGTTGTTTACATTCTCTTCTGTAAGGATGGCTGATCCAGTTTTTAGCTTGTTATTTAGCTCCTTAGCTTTTCTCTTCTGCGACTCAGTCTCGTTTAGTTTGTTTTACTAATAAACCTCATTATTGAAATATACATAAAGAAAAGTGAATACATCCTGGGTGTACAGGTTGTTGAAGAGTCATCAAACGAACACACATGTGTTACCCTCACAGAGGAAGAAGAAAGCAGGGGAATGTTGTCTTTGCTTCTTTAGTATATAGGGTGTATGTTTCTGATATGGAAACTTAGTGAAGTGAAAGAATAAAGAGAAAGCAGAAGGTACTGCTAGACTCACCTTTACCTCAGTTTGCAATTCAGGCCACGTGTTCATTCTATAAAACAGCCACATTCTGTAACACAGTCCCCAGTGACACAGACAGTAAAGAATCCACCTGCAATGCAGGAGACCTGATTTTGATCCCTGGGTTGGGAAGATTCTTTGAAGGAGGGCATGGCAACCCACTCCAGTATTCTTGCCTGGAGAATCCCTAATGGACAGAGGAGCCTGGTGGGCTACAGTCCATGGGGTCACAAAGAGTCGGACGTGACTGAGTGACTAACACTTTTACTTTCACTTTTCTGATCCTGAGGCACGGAAGAGTTCTTGTTCAAATGAGATAAATGGGAGAGCATCTCTGTAAAGATCCAGTTCACTACGATATTGCTGACAAATTTTCTTAATTATTCCATCTCGCTCATCTGATCATTTTGTCACTCGTCTTCCCTGTCTATAGTATTAGTTCATGCTTTTTTATGGCCAAACCAAAGTAAGTGGAAGTTTTTCTGACCACACCTTCTCCTAAAATCTAAGGATAGATTGTTATGCAAAGACCCTGCTGTGACTAAGCTCCAGCCTGAATACAGGAGTTGGGAAGGTTAAAAGGTTTAAAAGAAAATGACTGTTTCCTCTCAGTAAGCGATACATGGAAGTCACTCTCCCTAGACCATCAAGTAAACCAGCTCACCCATGCTCTCGGGAGTAATCTGGGAAGAAGTAGCAGAGAAGTATACTGTCTTCCTGTCTAATGCTCTGCTTGCTGCCCTCAAAGTTACTATCATTCATTTTTGTTGAGGATTGACTATCTCAAGAGGAGAAAGATTACAAGGAATTGATTGCAACTTGCAGGTTTTATTTGGGTTCAGTGAAGTCTCAACAAATATCTATAAGTCATTCAGGGACTGGAAATCTATATGATTAGTTCAATTCAGCTGATGTTTTTTTTGAGCACCTATCTTTCTTTTTTTAATTCACTCAACAAATATTTGTCAGTCACCTACTCTGTACCAGGCTCTATTTTAGGAGCCACAGTAGATACAATAAATAAGATGAGAAGGAAATTCCAACTTAGTTGGAAGGAAAGGGCATACAGAAACAATGGAAACCAATAGTAGGAAAAGTCATATGCTCTGGAACAGTATAAACAAATGACGTTGAGGGCAGGAGGAGGGAGGTCAAAAAAGCAAGATCAGATTCAGATCATTAACCAAGGTGGCTTCATAGAAGATTGTGTTTAACCTTGAAGCTGGGTGTGAATTCAACAGTGATGTGGGAAAGAAGAGTATTCCAAGAGAGAAAACTGCATAAAGAAAGGCATGGAATGTGGAGAAGGAGATGGCAACCCATTCAAGTATTCTTGCCTGGGAAATCCCATAGATAGAGAAGCCTGGTGGGCTACAGTACACAGGGTCACAAAAGAGTTGGACACAACTTAGCTACTAAACAACAACAAATAGTCAATTATCAATATTGTGTTAGGTTCAGATGTACAGCAAAGTGATCCAGTCATATGTAAATATGGATCTATCCCTTTTCAGTTCTTTTCCCATTTAGGTTATACAATATTGAGCAGAATTTCCTGTGCTATCCAGTAGGTTCCTGTTGGTTGTCCAAATACCTGAGAAATTACTGAGCTAAATGATCAGCTCTCATATTGTGATTTTTCTGTAAGTGTTCATGTCATTGATGAATAGAAAAGTTTACTTCTTTCAAAAAAAAAAAAAAAAAAGAAATGTATAGGATGAATGTAGGCAGAATAGTAGGGTGTGGCTGAAATGAGAATAGAGACAAGCAGGGAAGATTATTTTTTTAAAGAAGAGAAAAATTGGTCTATGTGCACCATACATATAGATCACAACTCTCACCAATAGCCAGTGGAAACTGTAACAGCCAAAATAAGCTACTTTATAAGAAGATATCGAATTTCTGGCTAAAAGTAAATGATATTTTTGTTAATCCAATATAACCTGGGTTAAATGCAAAATGCTAAGACAAACCCTTCCCTTAAGGAATCCTCTTTTTAATCAATTAATTAGAGGAACCAAGAACTTGCCCAGTTTACCTAGATAAAAAACATGGACAAGTTAAAGTAAATATGAATGACTGAAGAGTTAGTTCTGGCTGAAAGGAATGCGGAAGACTCTGTGGAAAATGCGCGTTTAAGCACGGTTTTGAATGACCAGCCAGGAGCTGGAGAAGATGGAGGTGAGATCAGCTCCTGGTTATATTTGTAGTGCTCGTGGGTGACAAGCATGAAGCTGGTGGTATCACTTGCCCTCCACAGACACAAGCTGCAGGAGCACTCTGTCCCAGCCAATTAACCGTGGGTATCTAATGAGTGTTTCAGTAGCATAAATTGCTATGATGGATAGAAATTTTATGAATCCTATGCAGCTCTCTAGGCATTTAAATAGGGGCGTTGTTTGTCTTCTGAAATCATTATTACAAAATAATACGATATGTGGCCACTATCCTCACAAAGTGGGAAAAAGGGAGAGAAGCTGGGGAAGGCTTCTGAGAGACGTGGATGATGTCTGAGACAAGATGGGGGAACGGGGACGGAGGGGTTTGCTGGGCTGCCCAGGCAGAGGGAGCAGCAGGTAAAGGTGGCAAAAGGGAATTTGCTGGAACAAAGACATGTCAGTAGTTTCAGAGCACTGAAGTGGAGGAAGGCTAAGAAGGGGGCTGGGGGCAGTGACCAGAGATGAGGTATGAGCCGTGTGTTCTAAGGTCTCATATATTACCTTAAGCTTAGTTCTTACCTTAAAGACAATGGGTGTTATCAAAGTATTTTGAATCAAGTGCAGACGTTCACTTTAGAAAAGTCACTGATGACAGCCGAAGGAAAGAAACGAGTGGTAGGCGAGCTGAACCCCTAGGCCCGGAGGGTATTCCACTCCAGCTGGGCAGCCAGGGCAAGGTGGGCTCGGAACATGGGACGGTCACTAAGACTGGTTTCAGAGAACACAGTGATTGTGAACCTTCTGGTTATGTCGTTAAGGTCTCTCACCTCCCCTTGTTTGTCAGAACGCCGCTCAGGCCAATTTCTTAAACCAAAAGCCTTAGGAATAAGAATATCACATACACTGAGGAAATTTTAATTTAACTTTCCCGATAGTGGGAAACCAACCTCTTGCAAAGTTCAGCACATTCCTCAAAGCTTCTCTCACTTCCCTGCCTTGCTGAGTCAGGCGGCAAAAGGGCTTGGTTGCTAAGACAACTCCATACAAGGCCCTCTGCACCATGCTGCCCTCAGTCATGATCTCAGGCCAAACCCTTTGGGGTTGCTTGGAAAATTACAAACTGAAACTAGCGAGGCTACTTCTTCATCTATCTTTTAACAGAAATCCCACTTGGACATCTTTTTCTAGCAACCACTTTATTTCTGTTGTCAGTTTCTCCAGCCCCAAACTCTCTCTTCTTTGAAAGGAAACATGGGTTCTCCAGGCAAAAGAGATTGTATTTTCTGATATCTTGAGACCTCATTTGCTATCATTCTGTTTGTTTGCAAACGATCTAAGGGAGGAGTAGAAAGGGAGGGAGAGAGGGTGCATCTGATCTACTGAATGTCACTCATCACAGACTGCATCACAGAACCACATTTAAATGCATTTCCTTGTTGAAAAGGGTTTCCCAGGTGGCGCTAACAGTAAAGAACCTGCCTGCCAATGCAAGAGACATGAGAGACGCAGGTTCAATCCCTGGGTCAGGAATCTGTGTTAGGAAGATCTCCTAGAGGAAGGCATGGTAACTCACTCCAGTATTCTTGCCTGGAGAATCCCATAGACAGAGGAGACTGGCGGGCTATAGTCCGTAGGGTCGCCAAGAGTCAAACACGACTGAAGTGACTTAGCATACATACATGCCTTGTTAAAACATATGAAGTCATATATTGAATCAGAGCAATACAGAGCATCTGGCTTTCAAAAAGAAATTTGGCAAAGTTTCAGAATAAGGAACAAAGTGAAGAAATGGGGACTGGATAAGGTTATGTGGGTAGCCTGATTTAAACTTGACAATACTCAGAGGATGTTGATTAATGAGTCACTGACATTTTGTAAGAATGGCTCTATGTTTTTTATTTAGTTTATTTTTTATTTATTTATTTAGGCTGTTCTGTCACAGCATGCATGATCTTAGTTCTCGGACCAGAGGTTGAATCCCTGATCCCTGCAGTGAAAGTACAGTCTTAACCACTGGGCAACCATGGAAGTCCCAGAAAACCCCATCCTGTTCATCAAATTCATAATCACTTGGTTAGCAACATATATTATTAATCTGGCAGATGATCAAATACATTTGGTGCAATGCTAGGCATTTAGTAATTGCTCAATAAATGTTTGTTGAATTTAATTGAGAGGAAATGATACTTTACATGACAGAATCACAATTCTAAATTAGTTCATTAGGCTGAAAGAAAGCAAAAATAGAAATATTCAATACAATAATATTGAAAAAGAATGGATGTATTTTGTGCTGTTGGGCTCAAATAATCAATGGTACAACTGTAGGACTGAAAGCCCAATTTAACATGTGAAAAAAAATTAGAATTTAGTTGACCAAATATGAATTAATAGGCTGCTTTCCTCTCCTTACACAAGCAATACAGGCTACATGGCCTCATGGAAAAATCAGGAAGATAACAAGGTTTGCCATGGCATTGTTGAGACAACATCTAGAAATTGTTTCACATTAGGCACTGTGTTTTAAGAGGATCATTCATCAAGAGACAGTGTCCAGATGAGAATGGGAATAATGGAAAGGGGCTCCTATGAAAAAATATAAAAACATTTGGATTATTTGTCCAAATCGTGAAACCAAATGTATGCAGGTGTAGGAGTAGTGATGGGAGTCTTCCTGATAGCTACCTTCACATGTTGAAATGCTAGGATATGCATGCAAGAGTCACATTCTTTTTGTCTTTTTGGTTGCTCCAGAGGGCTTAGCTTAACTAAGTTAAGATTAGTTTAGCTTAACTGGGACCTTGAAAGAAGAGAGAATAAAGCAGAGTTGGGCTGTAGATAAGAAATAATCTTTTACCAAATAAAATGGTCAACAAATGAAACAGTGAGTGCCACAAAGTAATATTGTAGCGTGGAAGCATATACAGCACCATATGTAAAACAGATAGCCAGTGGGCGTTCACTGTATGCCTTGGGGAGCTCAAACTGGGGCTTTGTGACAACCTAGAGGGGTGGGATGGGGTGAGAGGTGAGGGAGAGGACCAAGAAGGAGGGGACATATGTGTACCTATGGCTGATGCATGTTGATGTATGGCAGAAACCAACACACTATTGTGAAGCAATTATCCTTCAATTAAAATAAATAAATTTTAAAAAAGAAAAGCAGATTACTTTTAGAGAAAAATATCACATGAAGTAATTCATTGAATTTTAAAAAGGATTCTATATTTTGAAGTCTCTTCCCTCTCTAAAACTGCCTGATTGTAATATAATTATATTTTATAATTGTTGTCTGAAAGTAAAAACAAATAGTAGTAAACCACTATCAATCCACTAACCATCAAGCAGATCAATATGATACATGAAATATTAATTCAGTTGAATTCCACAAGTTGATTGCTGCTTTTGTACTAAGCACTTTGTAGGAACTAATTTTTTTTAATTGAATAAGACTTAGTGGTTTACCGCAAGAAGCTTATAATCTTCTGGTGAAGAATGACCTAATAGATAACTTCAGTATGTTTCTTAGGCACTTGCATTAGTTTCCAATTGCTACTGTAACACATTACCAAAACTTAGTAGCTTACAACATAAGTTTTATTATCTTACAGTTCTGGGAGTTAGAAGTCTGAAATGGGTGTCACAAAGTTAAAATCAAAGTGTTATCAGTTCCTTCGGGAGGCCTAGGGGAGACTCTGCTTCCTTGCCTTCCATAGGCCACCCATTTCCCTTGGCCTGTCACCCCATTCCTCCAATTTCAAAGCCAGAAATGTCAGGGATAGTCATTCTTACATTGCCATCTATCGGATTCTCTGTTTTCTGCCTACTTATTTATTTATTTCTGTCTGTGCTGGGTCTCCATTGCTACACACAGGCTTTCTCTAGCTGTGGCAAGCGGGGGCTGCTGTCAGCTGGGGCGTGCAGGCTTCTGGTTGCAGAGCGTGGGCTCTGGGCACACGGGCTTACGTAGCTGCAGCGCTTAGTCTCAGCAGCTGTGATGCGTGGCATGTGGGATCTTCCCCAGCCAGGGATCAAACGTGTGTCCCCTGCCTCGGCAGGCAGATTCTTTTCTTTCTATTTTTTTTCGAGGTCTGATTAAGAACTTTTATTTTCCTAGAGTTTATTAGGTAGATTACAATGCAGGTAGTAACCTGCTGAGAACTAATTTGAAAAACTGTGCAGCTCTTGTCATGAGACACTTGTGTTTCAGGTGTGAAAAGACTAGCTGGTTTATCCATCCTGATTAGTGAGAACTTTAAGAAAGGTTAAGAATGGACAAATCAGCTCAGTTTCTCATAGATCAGTACACTCATCAGAGAATGTAAAACCTTGTAAGGTCACCATGACTCTGAGGATATGAGATTGTGGCTGTACACTTGTTACATTAAAAGGCTAAAAGAAGCAGAAATAACATCAATAACAACGGCAGTAATAGTAACTATTACATACTGAGTGCTGTGAGTGAGTCTTTTTAATGTATTTATTTTAATTGGAAGATAATTACTTTTCAATGCTGTGATGGTTTTTGCCATATATCTACATGAATCGGCCACAGGTATACATGTGTCCCCCCATTCTGAAACTCCCTCCCACGTCCCTCCCTACCCCATCCCTCTGAGTTGTCCCAGAACACTGGCTTCGGGTGCCCTGCTTCATGCACTGAATTCACCCTGGTCATCTGTTTTACGTATGATAATGTACATATTTCAATGCTATTCTCTCAAATCATCCCACCCTCACCTTCTCCCACTGAGTCCAAAAGTCTCTTCTTTATATCTGTGTCTGCGTTGCTGTGCTGCATGTAGAAGTGTCATTACCATCTTTCTAAATTCCACATGTATGTGTTAATATACAGTATTTGTCTTCCTCTTTCTGGCTTACTTCACTTTGTGTAATAAGCTCCAGTTTCATCCACCTCATTAAAACTGATTCAAATGCGTTCCTTTTTATAATTGAGTAATATTCCATGGTACATAAATATGTACCACAACTTTCTTATCTGTTCATCTGCTGATGGACATTGATGTTCTTTCCATGTCCTAGCTATGGTAAACAGCTGTCAGGCGGATTCTTGACCACTAGATCACCGGGGGAGAAGGAAATGGCAGCCCACTCCAGTATTCTTGCCTGAAGAATCCTGTGGACAGAGGAGCCTCGTGGGCTGCCGTCTGTGGAGTCGCAGAGTCGGACACAACTGAAGTGACTTAGCAGCAACAGCAGATCACCAGGGAAGCCCTGTCTCCTTCTTTTACACTTAAGGACCCTTGTGATTATATTGGGCCCACCCAGATACTGCAGGTTAACCCCCTCCCCCCACCCCCCTGCCATCACACGGTCAACTGAATAGCCATGTAGCATTTAGTTCAGTATTGTCAGACACACTAGTTTTTCAAGGGAAGCTGCAGATCTGGACAGTTATATATAAAACACCAGAAAATTTAATATATATATTTAATAATATATTAATATTCAATAATATAATATATTATATATTATTAATATATTAACAATTGTATTATTAATATTTTAATTGTTTATTTTGTTATTTATTAATAATTAATATTAATTGATTATTAATATATTTATATAATATATTATATATTAATATGATAGTATGATAATATTTAATAATAATTTTAATGTAATATATAATTATATATAATATATAAAAATAAAATATATCCAAGGACCAGATATGGACCAAAGGCTACTAGTTTGTAACTTCTGGTCTAAGATAAAGAAAGCACTTGACTGATTAATTAGCAGATCTTAACCTGGAGTCCAGGATAGAATTCAAGAGGCTATGAGCCTGAATGTGAAAAAAAAAAAATCTCCATTTTTATTTACATAGCACAAATTACATACCTTTTATATATCTATTTAAATCTCTTTATGTTAAATAATAGAAAATAAATTATATGCTCTATTTCTTACCCAGAAATCTAGCATCTCCTTATTTATGAATATCAGCAGCAAACCACAGTAGTGTAGAAAGACCTGTAACTATCACCCATGGAAATTACAAGTACTTTCATATCACATTATAGTGTTGCAGCATTTCAAAATATCTTCTATGCTCACCACTACTTTGAAATTATGGCAATTTGTAGATCCATCCTAGATCTAGTTGTTTAATGTGTTAAAAAGAAGCACATACAATAGTTAACTTTTATTTAAATATTTTGATAACTGTGTTTCATATTTGGTTACCTTTACATGGTGTTTTGTTTTATGAGTTTAGAAAGGTTATTCTTCATATGCTTCATCAGACTCAGCAAAGGAGTCCATGGTACATGCAACACACACACACACCTTGAACCAAATGAGGAAAATGAAGGGAAAGACAAGGGAAATGTGACTCAAAGTCAGCACTCACAGCTCTGCACCTTGGTTCACTCTGATGAAGTGTTAGCATGAGCCCTTGTCAGGTGGCACATGTCAGTCTCTGCACTGAAGCAATGACAGTGACTCTTCCAGGCCTGTCAGTTAAGTCTAACTTCAGCTACCAGAGTGACTGAGTCTTGGTGGAAACTGAAGGCTGCTGCTGTTAATCTCTGTTATTAAAGTGGGCTACCATAGGAAGCACATCTTGTTCAGTACGTAGGTCACACAGGAGCCTCAGCTGTGTAGTTAGATGTGAAGATTTTTTGTTTAGGGCTTGCTGGACCCAGGCTTTGCTTGCATCCCTTTTAACCAAAGCCTCTCTCTGCTGGTGGGTGATGGCTGGTTGCTTTTGCAGGTCTCAGAAAAGTGTTTGGCCTTCTCCAAACTGGGCTGTCTGCTGTGCTTGCTGGGTTTTGCAAATCTGAGCTTAGCTGTGGGTTTATTTAGTTCCAGGAGACTGGCGTTGGCTTTTCACATTCCTAGGTCTCGTGTGTCTAAAGACCTTCAGTTTGGCTTTACAAATGATCCTATGGTGTAACACTAGCTCTTGAATGGTAACATAAGTTTGGTAATAATAATAAAACAGAAATAGGGAACTATCAGAGATTATTAGTACTGGCATATGAATTAAACCATATTGCAACAAATCTGTTTCAAGGGTAATAATCTTCGTTTGGACAGAATTGAATTCAAGACCTCAGCCTTGCTGGCATTTCCCACATCCACTTCCTCTCAGTTTGAAGCTTTCCAGATCACTTAAATGGTGTGTACTCTCCACTAGTCTCCAGATAGTCCTCTAAAGGGAAGTCATTCCTACCAAGCTCCGTTTGAAAATGTCCTGACATTTTTTGAGTTCCAGGTAGCTGAATGCTTCCAAAGTTATAAACAATAGGTTCCTGATAGCTATCTATGGTTCCTAAAGACAGAGATATTTGTTTCTTTTGTTCATTGTGGTATCTCTAGCCTGGCACATTGATAGGCATTCAAAAAATATTAGTTTAGTAAATAAATGAATCAATGCAACACAAATACACATAATTACAATACTTTAAAGTTTATTGAACAGATTAGGACACCAGGTTAAAACATTCATAAACTCCTATACCCTATATAAGTAAGTAAACTGAATTCACTAGTGCCATAAACCATGGTTGACCTCACACCCTCTCTTTATGTTATGTCCAACGAGAAATGCAGGAAACACATTTATACTCACTTTTGATTATATAAAAGTCTTTTGGTTATATAGCGTGTCCCTAAGCAAAATTGTGTAGCTGGTATGCTGTCATTTCATTCTCCTTTTATCTATGCTACTCTAGTTTGAGAAGCCCCCAATCCCCAGGTGTTCAGGGCCTGCCAAAATCTGTACAGCTAACCTGGCAAAACTGTGGGAGAATATTGGCTCTTCAAGATCATTTAATGTTATACCACATTGGCAGCAACCTATTAATACTTTATCTGCGCATAAATTCAATTGGGTAACACACGCCGAGGCTTATTTTACCTCTGCTCTACCCTGGTCCACTGGGAGACGCGGACAAATCGCTCCCCTCCTCTCTCTCTGTCTTAGATTCTTTGTCTATAAATTGAAAAGAGAGGAGGGGAGTTCCCCAGATAACTATTGTTCTACTCTGAGGCAATAATTCTGGAGTTATCTGTACTATGCTTCAGATGGAATAAATCAGGTTAAAAGAGCATTTTTTTCTCACCTTCACTTGGCATCGCACCCTTAATGACAACAGAGTAGCCAAAAAACACGAGAGATGTACATTATATATATAGTTGTTTAGTCACTGTCATGTCCGACTCTTTGCGACTCCATGGTCTCCCTCCAGGCTCCTCTGTCCATGGGATTTCATATATACATATGCATAAAATTAGTTTTTGATTATATTATATATTGTGGGGCTTCCCAGGTGGTACTAGTGGTAAAGAACCCGCCTGCCAATGCAGGTAAAACATAAGAGACTCAGGTTTGATCTCTGGGTCGGGAAGATCCCCTGGAAGAAGGCACAGCAACCCACTCCAGTGTTCTTGCCTGGAGAATCCCATGGACAGAGGAGCCTAGAGGGTTGCAGTCCATAGGATCACGTAGAGACATGACTGAAGTGACTCGGCACACAGGCATATTATATGTTATACTTAACTAATATATCTTTACATGATAAGAAGTAGTATCTTAAGACAATAAGAAGGCAAAGTGATTTTTGAACAATGATCAAACTCACATTCTGCAAAGAGAACTGTATAAATTTACTGAACTGAGAAGTATATACTGCACCAGTGTGTTCTCATAACTGTCTTTACTTCCTCCACTTTCAGAATCTTTTGACACTTAAAGGGTTCTTTGGGGCTTCCCTGATGGCTCAGCTGGTAAAGAATCTGCCTGCAATGTGGGAGACCTGGGTTCAGTCCCCAGGTTGGGAAGATCCCCTGGAGAAGGGAATGGCAACCTACTCCAGTATTCTGGCCTGGAGAATTCCATGGGCTGTATAGTCCATGGGATCGCAAACAGACGGACTCGACTGAATGACTTTCAATTACTTTCTACTTGAGATTTTTTCAATATGCAAACGCATGGACACGACCATATTTCCAACTTAATAACATTAAATATGCCTGTCATATTTTATGCCTGACAAACTCAGAGTGCTATTATCCGATCACTTTGTGTTCTGCATAGTGTAGGCATATATACACATTTACATTGGTGAGAGTAAGGATAAATTGCTGCATTAAAGAGACAGCCCCCACCAAAAAAAGAAAAAGAATTAGTGGCTTAAAGAAACAAATCGCCTTCTTGATCATTTACCAGTCTGAAGTCAGTGTTGCCAGTTGGTGATTCCGCTGCATGGTGGTCATTCAGAAACCCAGGCTAAGGGTGCCTCAGCTAGCTTCAATATCTGCCTCTAAGTAACAACCTAAATTTCATTCATGAGCTTAAAAATAGACCACAAACTGGTAATTTTATCACTTTGCAGTTTAAAATATGACCCATAAATATACTTATCTCCTTAGCCTAAAATTTACCTCTTAAAAAAATAAATGGCATAGTGACTAATGTAAAACTTCATGTGTAGTAGGTGAACCATTGCGAAAACATAGAGAATTTTTATTTTTATTAGCTCCATTGATAACCAAATAAATGAATCTGGAGGTTTATTTATTAGATATATGATTCTTCTGTTCAATTTTAAAAAGTCACAGATTGATAAAATCTGTGTTTTAACATCTTTTTTTTGCAGTTATGTTAATATGCCAATATCAGGCTGTCCTTTTTGTAGAGGGAACTAAAGTTCAAAATACAAACAAAAGAATGAGTTCCTTTGTGTCCCATTTTTGTTGGCACTGAATTTTTCTTCTGAACAAAAGTAAAGCCCTTTTTTTCCCTCATAAGTAGTGACTTTAAATTGACCAAAAAGGAAAAACAAAAAGACTACAATGTGTTGGCAAATGCCAGGAGACAGTGGTGACCATTTGTCTTTTTACAGTGCATGGTAAATGACATTTAACCAAAAAAAAGTTTGAAAGAATACTAAGACTAAAATACTTCTAAAGTCTCTGGCTCCTTTTTAAAGCATCACTTGAAGGATGGTGAGCATTCATCTCTGATAAATAGACAGTCACGATAAATTGGGATAAATAGAAAGTCAAGAAAATAAATCATGATATTTACCAAAACCCAGAAAAAAAAATTTTTTTTTCCAGAAAAATTTTAAAATGTATTCTATTCACACTGATAGAACACACATTCATTTACTGCCTTGGAGAGCCAAGGTCTTTCACTGGATAAAACTGTAACATGGTTTCTCCACTGGGCTGGATCTCCTGGGCAGGTGGACCCACAGCAGCTGAGCAGACACGCTGGCTCTCTGCAGCTCGGGACCACTGTGAGGGCTGCTGGAGGAGCAGAAGGCAGCCACCCCTCAGGATGTGAGCAAGTGGATTCTGAGAACGAGGCGGTCTCGGGACATCAGTAGCCCATTATGGACTGAATGCCGAGATGTTGAGACTCCCAGATCAGCAAGGTCCCGTTCTCACAGACCCCTGAGGTCAGACTCAGCCTGGGGACCCCTGCCCGCCTCTGTCAGACAGCCAACCAGGCTTGGTGCTGAGACCCGGCGAACAGTTCCTCGACCCTCCCACGGCTGCCCCACACTAGTTTTGGCCCAAATTGTTTCCTGCCACATTTCCTTTCTCCATTGCCATGTAGAAAAGTGCGATGAGGCATGAAAAACAGGATTGTGAGCCAAATAACACACTCTCTTTGAAACAATTGGTCCGGTATCCTTAAATAAAAAAGAATTTTGCTTCTAACTTCAAATGTCAGTCTCCAAGCTTGAAAGAAACCCAAAAGGCCACAGGATGGGGTTCTATAGACTATAGTGAAGTAGAGAACAGAAAAGGGAGATATCATAAGAGCCTGGGGAAAATGTAGATAATTTGAAAGTATGGCTCCAATAGTGGGCTTTAGGGCATTTGCTGTAGCCGAGGCGTTTCCATGTCACAAAAGCGTGAGACAAGATTAATTATAATCCCTGCTTCTATCAAGTTCATGAAAATTAATTATACCAGAGTGTAGATTTTGGTTAGTATTATTAAAGACAGTGATGATGCAGCCTGAAATCTTATATTTTATGCAATATGAACAGAAATAGTCACAAACTAAGGTTATCAAATACATGAAAGTATAATTAGTGCAAAATATTCTTGTCAGGTGATTTACTGGGAAAGCAGTCAGTCTCTTCTGTAGTCTGTGCCCGCATGTGCACAAGGAAGGACTGAAAAGAGAAAAATGACTATAGAAAAACAACTAAGGAAAATGTAGGGCAGAATTGGAAGTCAAAACAAACTTCCGTCTAAAATGATGTGATTAGGTAGCCGAAGACTGGCCCTCACACATCAAAGGAAGGCAAGATCAGGGGTGTTTCCCAAGCTCCTTGTTGAATAAGGGAATCATTTCATGTATGAATTACAACAATGCACGTGATACCAGGCCCCAGTCCTCCTTACTAGTCATAACAAAAATTACCTGAAACATATACAGTGTGAAGGAAAGAATTCTGGTTTTGAATACTGAGAATATAAGAAGAGAGAAGTTATTTCTTCTAAAGGCTGAAAATGTACCCAGTATATGTATATATGTTTGCGTATATTCTGTGATTTTATAAGTAAATTTTTTTTATACATTCCCTGAGAGTCTGAAATAATTTGATCTTCTTGCAATTTTTTTAAGAAACTAGACTATAAACATTCACATTATTAACTATATGTTTAGTGGCCACAAAAGAACAAGGAAAAAAAAATTCAACTGGGGAATTTCTGCCAATAAAAGATCAGATTGAATTTCATGACGCTTGGAAAAGCAGAGCAGGCTGTATTCTGTGTAGATTAATGCTCTTTGGAAAGTTATAGGCTGCATTTTAAATCCGCTTGATAATAATGGTAAGTCACTTTAAATATTGTCATTATATGCTTTTAATTAAGTTAGATGTGTGTATGTCCATGCTCAGACACTCAGTTCATGTCCGACTCTTTGCAGCCCTATGGACTGTAGCCCACCAGGCTCCTCTGTCCATGGGATTCTCTAGGCAGGAATACTGGAGTGGGTTGCCATTTCCTTCTCCAGAGGATCTTTCCAAACCGGGGATCAGACCTGCATCTCCTACGTTGTCAGGTGTATTCTTTACCACTGAACCATCTGGGTAGCCAATTAAGTTAAATATAATTGTTTAAGTCAATTACTGAACTTTCCTTCTTTTAAAATAGAAAAATGTAGCAGTTACCACCTAACAAAAGGATCAAATGTAGCACCCCTAGTAATAAAACAAATTACTTGATTCCATCTTGATGGAATGCTATAATACAACCTTTATAGTATTCTCACCATGATGTTTAATCTGAACACGTTCACAAGGAAACAATGAAACCTAGATTATAGAATATTCTCTAAAATAGTGGTCCCCAGCCTTTTTGGCACCAGGGGCTAGTTTCATGGGAGACAATTTTTTCGTGGACCGAGGGGCCAGAGAGGATGGTTTCAGGATGATTCAAGGGCATTACATTTATTGTGCATTTTATTTCTATTATTGTTACATCAGCGCCACCACAGATCATCGGGCATTAGATCCTGGAAGCTGGGGATCCCTGCTCTAAAAGAACTGGGTCTGACCCTTAGAAAATGGAATGCTACAAAAGACAAGCAGGAGATGGTATTATTCTAGATTAAAGGAAACTAAAGTGATAAGGTCATCATATGTAAAGCATAATCATTGATCGGATCCTGGGTCAAAAATAACTGTAACAAAGGTTATTTTGTAAACAATTGAAGAAATTTGAATATAGACTCTATGTTAGGTATTATTGGATCATTATTAAATATCTTGGGTGGCTTTGTAGAAGACTATCTTCATTCATAAGAAATACATGTTGAAGTATTTGGGGTAAAGGGTCATATCTGAAAGTTGCTTTCAAGTGTACATACAGATGTGTGGGTGTATGTGTGTGTGTAGAGAGAGAGAAAAAGAGAAAAGCTAATGTTGCAAAATATTAAGAGCTAGTGAATCCAGGTGAAAAACATATTGTACTATTTTTTCAGGTTTTAGTGGATTTGAAATTGTTTATAAAGACACTGGGTTACTGAATAGTAGATAAAGGCTTAGAAAGCTTTCAGGTAATAAATGAAGAAGGAGTGATAGAATTAGACTGGCCCCATTTTGTAATCTTTAATATACTCATAGATCTAAGCACTGAGCATCAATGGTCATAGAAGGAAAAACAATCAGGTACTATATGCCTTTTATAAGAACACACCACTATTATAAAGTGACTTTGACAAAAAATATCAAGCCTGAAATTGTCCAATCCTCTAGGTCAGCTTGTTTCAAACATCACCAGAATCAAAATCACCTGGAAGGCTTGTTAACCACGGATGGTGGGACTGATTTCCAGGGTTTCTCATTCTGTGAGCCTGGGGTAAAGTTCAATAATTTGCATTTCTGAAAGCTCCCCAGGTAAACCTGAGGCTGCGGTCCAAGCCCACCCTTTGAAAAGAACCTCTCTAGATCAACATACTAATTTACAGGAGCAACAAATTATAGAGGAACATGTCAAATAATACCATGGAGATGTTATCCACAATCCCAGACTGTGGGTAGGTAAAGGAAAAAACACTCCTAAATACATAAATCTCAATTTAAATAAAGATGAAGGGGAACATACAGGTTGAAAGATATACCAATCAATTGCGATATGTAAATTTTTACTTAGATACTTATTTAACTGCATTTTAAAGTATTTATTAATTTATACGATATTTAGAAATTTGACTATTGACTGAATGAATTATGGTTAATTTTTTAGGTGTGTTACTGGTATTTTTTAAAGGAGTTCCTATTTCTCAGATGTACATATTAAAATATTTACAAATGGAAAGGGGGAAAGAGTTTAAAAACATAAATAAAGGCAACAGATCTATAATTTTCAGTAACTTCACTGATTTTTTAATTCTCCAGCAAGAATATTTTTATCCTGCTTGTTTCATCTTTAATATTCCTATTTAACTTTTTTCCATCTTCCTTTTCCCTGCTGATAACTCAGAATTCTGAGATAGCCATCACAATTATTTTCACAGCTAAATCCTCTTTGCCTTAGTGGCAGCATGCATCATTTCTGAATCTAGGGTACATAGGTACTGTTTTCCTTAAAATTTTGGCATTCTTAAATGTCAAAAATATTAAAACAAGCATACCCATAATCAGTATGTTATATTTTAATTACAAGCAAAAATATTATGATGTTAAGTTTAGTTTTATTGTGAAAATATGAAATATAAAGAGTGTGTGATGAACATATTTCTTAAAAATAACAAGTGAAAAATTGTGTGTTGACCACCTAGCATAGGAAATAGGATATTGTCAGTACCCCTCAAAGATACATGTGTGTCCCCAACTAAATCACCTCCCCTGAAAGTTACCATTTTGTTGAACTTTGTGCTAAGTTTTCCTTTGCTGTATTATATAATTTTGCCACCTAACACTAAAGTTTTGTCTGTTTTGATATCTACATGAGCAGAATCATACCGTATTCATTCTCCTGTGTATTTGTTGTTGTTTACAACATTATGTTTTTGAGACTCAGCCACAAAGGTATGTAGGGCAGTAGTCCATTCATTGTCCTGCTGGATAGTATTTATTTGTACAGATACTCCAAGATTTTTTTATCCCTGCTTGTGTTGGTGGATATGTTATCTTTCTCTTTCCAATTTACACTTCCTTATTTGATTGTACTGTTACCTCCATTACAACGTTACCCTGAAATGGTGAGACAGAGCTGACTTTTTTTGTTTTTTTAAACCTTTGGTCGCTGCCTGCCGGCTTTCTCTAGTTGTGGCGAAGGAGGGCTAATTCTTTGCAGCAGGGCGCAGGCTTCTCTCATTCCCGAATGCAGGCTCTAGGCAAGTGAGCTTCAGGAGTTGCAGCAAGCGGGCTCAGGAGCTGTGGTGAACAGGCTTAGCTGCTCTGAAGCGTGTGGAACCTTCCCAGACGAGGCACTGAACCTGCAGTCCCTGCATTGGCAAGTGGATTCTTAACCACTGTACCACCAGGGAAGTCCTGAGATGACTTTTTAAAGTCGGTTCTTCCTGACTGGAGTAGCATGGCTACAGTGTTTCCCCCTTAATTGTGATGCTGGCTCTGGGGCTCAAATATATATTTATATCATGTTAAGGAAATATTAATCTACTCTTATTTAATTGAATGTTTTTGTCAAAACTCATTGCTGGATTCTGTCAGTTGCCTGTTGAGCATTCATGGAGATGATCATGTGATATTTCTAATTAGTTCTTTCAATTTAATAAATTTTAATATATAAATATAATTGAGTCATGAAATAAACTCCTCTTGTTAATGATATTTTAATTTTAAATTTTGCTGCTAGAGTTTATTTTAGAGTTTAGCCATTCCAGTATTCTTGCCTGGAAAATCCTCAGGAGCCTGGTGGGTTACAGGCCATAGAGTTGCAAAGAGTTAGACACTATTTATGAACCAAACAATATTTATAAATGAGATTGGTCAATAGGCCTTTTAAAGTATAATCTGCCAGATTTTGAAATCAGTATATCACTTCGTAAAAATAGTTTGGAATAGTGTTGTTTTTTTTTTATCTTTTAAATGTTGTGGCTATCCAAATAGCACTAGTATTGTATTCCTTTTAAAGTTTTGGTAAAACTTTCCATAGACTCAAACAGCCCTGGAGTTTTGCTGATTTTATTTCTTCTAAGGACATCATTTTGGTTAGGTTTTCCTGTATCTTCTGATCAGTTTTGCTATTAGATTTTCTTAAATGAGAGGTATTCTACTCATCCAAATTTGCAAATGTATTTTCACAAAGCTGAGTGTTATCTTATTTTTCTTCTAATTTCTTCTGTTTCTGCCATGATTTCTCTATTACACTTTTTAATCTGTTTCTGTTCTTTTTTTTTTTATTAACTTACCTAGTGTTTTACCTATTTTATTATTATTTAATAACTTTTTATATTTCTTTATTAGTACTATATTTTATGTGTTCTAAATCAGTATTGTATTACCTCATTTCATTTCTGTGCTTCATTTGTTTTCTTTTTCAGTCATGTGGTAAAACTTTATTAGTTATTTACTCTTTGAATTCTTCTAATAAAGTTATTTAAAGCTATTGAATTTCCTCTTAAGGTTGCTTTCGTTCTGTTCTTCATATCTGGATATCTAGTATTTTTGTTATTCTTTGGTAGAAATTCTAGGATTTTAGTTTAGATTTGTTGATGAGAAGTTGTTTAAAAGAGAACTTTTTAGATTCTAGGCAGAAGGGATTTTTTTTTCATAAACTTGTTTGTAATTTATAATTTTATGTCACTGTATCATATGCTGCTACTGCTGCTAAGTCGCTTCAGTCATATCTGACTCTGTGCGACCCCATAGACAACAGCCCACCAGGCTCCCCTGTCCCTGGGATTCTCCAGGCAAGAACACTGGAATGGGTTGCCATTTCCTTCTCCAATGCATGAAAGTGAAAAGTGAAAGTGAAGTCGCTCAGTCGTGTCCAACTCTTAGTGACCCCATGGACTGCAGCCCACCAGGCTCCTCCGTCCATGGGATTTTCCAGGCAAGAGTACTGGGGTGGGTTGCCATTGCCTTCTCCGATGTTGCCTATATTGTATCTGCATTTTGGAGTTTATTGAGCTTTTGTTTTAAATTTCCTAACAAGTAGTTAATTTCTGGTGTATATTCAGAAAGCAACTGAAATTATTTTATATTTTTAGGATGCAGTTTTTGTAATATGTGTGTGTGTGTGTGTGTGTGTATCAGATTCACCCTATTAACTATCTTTATAGTTCTTTATATACTTACATATTTATTTTTTCCCATTTTGCCAGTCACTGTTTCTCCCCTTCCAAGCACACAGTAGAAATGTTCCACCTACCCCTTTTAGGTTATGTTATTGTTTTGGATAATGAAATCTTTAAATGCTGTTGCACTATTTACCATATTCCTATTTGCTCACCACAGCACCCAGAAGGGAACATTCTAAATATGGGAAACTTGATCAGCTTGCATCCTGGATGAAAAAGAGATTGAGGTCACTCCCTCTCAGACTCATGATGGACATACAATATGAGCAAGAATTAATCTTTTTTAGTTTAAGCTACTGAAATTTGGGGATTGTTATTATTTACAACATAAGCATAACCCAGTTTTTCTGAATATAGAAGTAAGGGGTGCAGCAGATTTTAGCAGTAGATTGATTCCACAGCTCAATTATGTCATTAAAGACTCAGATTTTTCCATTTTTCACTCTTTGGAATCCATTGATACCAAAAGAGGTAGCAGTTTTAGGATTTATATTCAGATGTGAAATAGTAAGAGCAAGACGGAAAAGCATCTTTTCTCTACTCTTCTTTTAGGGGCAGGGGAACTTCCAGGAGAAGACCTTTATACCTCATTGACTAGAACTGTGTCACAAGCCCATTTTGAACCAATCACTGGCAATAGAGGTAGAATTTTCATGATTAATGTAGAGGAATGATCCGAGATGAAATAGATTTTGGGGTATCAACCACAGTGACTTCTGCTAATAGCAAATAAACTCTGTTAGCATGTAAACATATTGTAGGAACTATTATTTTTCAATATCTTAATACTTATAAGAAATATGCTATAGAATTAGCTTGACAAATAGAAGATCTAATTTGTTTTTACATTCTGGAGTCATTGATTTCCCCCAGATCCTGAATTTTAAAATTTTAAGTTTCTTCGGTGATAGTTTTTATATTTTGACTTGAATTCAGATTTATTGAGATATAATCAACATACTATACCGTATAAAGTATACAGCATAATGATTTGGCTCATATACACTGTGAAATGATGACCACAATAAGTTTAGTGAACATCCATCACCTTATATAGATACAAAATTAGAGAAATAAAAACATTTTTTCCTGTGTTAGGATTTACTCTCTGAACAATTTTCACATGTAACATACAGCAGTGTTGATTATTTTTATTTTGTTGTACGTCACATCCCTAGTACTGATTTATCTTATAACTGGAAGTTTGCACCATTTGACCACCACCCAATTAACCCTCCTCTCACCCTGCCACCTCTAGTAACCACTATGAATTGCTTTGCTTGTTTTGAGATATAACTGAGCTAAAATACAGTATTAGTTTCTAGCATATGGCATAGTGATGATATGTCTGTACATTTCAAAATGATCACCATGGTAAATCTAGCTATAATATGTCATCATATATCATTACTGACCGTATTCCCTGCACTGTACATTTCATACTTCTGACTTGTTCAATTTGCATTGGGAGTTTTGTACCTCTTAATCTTCCTCTCCTATTTCTCTTATCCCCCACCCTTTCCTCTGGCAACCACCTGTTTGTTTTCTGTTATTTATAGCTCTGTTTCTGTTTTGTTATATTTGCTCATTTGTTTTGTTTTTTAGATTCTGTGTGTAAGTGAAATCATACAGTTTTTGTCTTTCTCTGTGAAATCATACAGTATTTGTCTTTCTCTGTCTGACTTATTTTATTTAGCAGAATACACTGTAGGTCTATCCATGCGGTCACAAAAGGCAAGATTCCATTCTTTTCATGGCTGAGCAATATTCCATTGTGTATGTATTCTAAGTCATCTCTATCCATTCATCTACTGGCAGGCACTTAGGTTGTGTCCACATTTTGACTATCATAAATAACGCTGCTAAAAGCATTGAGGTGCATGTGTCTTTCCTATATAGTGTTTTCATTTCATATCTTTCCTATATATTGTAACTGCTGGATCATATGGTAGTTCTGGGTCTTCCCAGGTGATGCTAATGGCAAAGAGCCTGCCTACCAGTGAGGAGACATAAGAGGCATGGGTTCAATCCCTGGGTCAGGAAGATCCCCTGAAGGAGGGCTTGGCAACCCATTCCAGTATTCTTGCCTGGAGAATCCCATTGGCAGAGGAGCCTGGTTCGCTATAGTCCATAGGATAGCAAAGAGTTGGACACACTGAGCCAGTAACCTAGCTCACATGCACACATGATGGTTCTATTTTTAATTTTTTGAGGAATTTCCATACTGTTTTCCTTAGTGTCTGCAACAATTTATGTTCCTACCAACAGTGTATGAGAGTACCCTTTCCTCCACATCCTTGCCAAAATTTATTTGTTGTCTTTTGGATAATAGAAATTCTGACAGATGTGAGGTGATATCTCATTGTGGTTTTATGTGTATTTCCCTGATGATTAATGATGTTGAACAAACTCTCATATGCCTACTGACCATCTGTATGTCTTCTTTAGAAAAATATCGATTCAGGTCTTCTGCCCATTTTTTATTTGGGTTGTTTGGGTTTTTTGATGTTAAGTTATAAAAGTTATTTGTGTATTTTCAGATATTAACCCCTTATTAGAGGGGCTTCCCTGATAGTTCAGTTGGTAAAGAATCCACCTGCAATGCAAGAGACCCTAGTTCAATTCCTGGGTCAGGAAGATCCCCTGGAGAAGGGCTACGCTACCCACTCCAGTATTCTTGGACTTCCCCCTTGTGGCTCAGCTGGTAAAGAATCTGCCTGCAATGTGGAAGACCTGGGTTTGATCCCTGGGTTGGGAAGATCCCCTGGAAAAGGGAAAAGCTCCCCACTCTAGTATTCTGGGCTGGAGAATCCCATGGACTCTATAGCCCCTGGGGTCACAAAAAGTCAGACACAACTGAGTGACCTTCAGTCTCACTTTCATTGCATGCATCATTTTGCATTTCTGTACACTAACAAGGAGCTATCAGAAAGAGAAAAAAAAAAAGGAAACAATTCCATTGACAAACTCATCAAAAAGAATAAAACACCCAGGGGTAAATCTAACTAAGGAGTAAAAGACATGTATTTGGAAAACTGTAAGACACTGGTGTAGGAAACTGAAGATGACACCAGCAGATGGAAAGGTATACCCTGTTCATAGATTAGAAGAACTAACATTGTTAAAATGATTATACTACCCAAGGCAATCTACAGATACAGTGCAATCCCTATCAAAATACCAATGGCATTCTTCACTGAAGTGGAACAAATAATTCTAAAATTTGTATAGAAACAAAAAATACCTTGAATAGCCAAAACAATCCTGAAAAAGAAGAAAAAAACTGGAAGTATCAGGCTTTCCAATTTCAAACTATATTACAAAGCTGCAGCTATCAAAACAGTATTGCTATTATTTTTCAGTCACTAAGTCATGTCCAACTCTGCAATCCTATGGACTGCAGCATGCCAGGCACCTCTGTCTTTCACCATCTCCTGGAGTTTGCTCAAACTCATGTCCATTGAGTCAGTGATGCTATCTAACCATTGCATCCTCTGCTGCCCCCTTCTCCTTTTGTCTTCAATCTTTCCCAGCATCAGGGTCTTTTCCAATGAGTCAGATCTTCACATTGGGTAGCCAAAGTAATGGAGCTTCAGTTTCAGCATCAGTCCTTCCAATGAGTATTCAGGATTGATTTCCTTTGAGATTGACTGATTTGATCTCCTTGCTGTCCAAGGGACTCTCAAGAGTCTTCTCTAGCACCACAATTCTGAACTTTGTCATTAAAATGATGTCTTTATTTCTTAATACGCTGTCTAGTTTTGTCGTAACTTTTCTTCCAAGGAGCAAGCGTCTTTTAATTTCATGACAGCAGTGAACATCCACAGTGATTTTGAAGCCTGAGAAAATAAAATCAAAACAGTATAGTACTGGCATAAAAACACATAGATCCATAGAACAGAGTAGAGAGCCCAGAAATTAACCCTTACTTACATGGACAATTAATCTATGACAAAGAAGGCAAGAATATACAATGGAGAAAAGACAGATTCTTCAATAAATGGTGTTGGGAAAACTGGAAAACCACATGCAAAAGAGTAAAACTGGACAACTTTCTCATACCATGCACAAAAATAAATTCAAAATGGCTTGAAAAATTAAAAATGTAAGACCTGAAGCCATAAAACCCCTAGAAGAAGACATAGGCAGTAATCTCTTTGACATCAGCCTTGGTAATATTTTTTTGGATCTGTCTCTGCAGACAAGGGAACAAATGGGACTACATCAAACTCAAAAGCATTTGTGGGGCTTCCCTGGTGGCTCAGTGGTAAAGAGTCCTCCTACCAATGCAGGAGCCACAGGTTCGATCCCTGATTGAGGAAGATCTCACATGCTGCGGAGCGACAAAGTCCATGTGCCACAATTAATGAAGCTCATGTGCCTGGAGTCCGCGCTCCGCAACAAGGGAAGCCACTGCAATTAGAAGCCTGCCTACCGCAACTAGAGAGGAGCCCTCACAGCAACCAAGACCCAGCACAGCTGAAAATAAACAAAAGCAAAATCTGGTGCACTGGGAAGACCCAGAGGAATCGGGTGGAGAGGGAGGTAGGAGGGGGGATCGGGATGGGGAATACGTGTAAATCTATGGCTGATTCATATCAATGTATGACAAAAAAAAAAAAAAGAGTCTGAGAAACAGTAAAAAAAAAAAAAAAAAAACATTTACATAGCAAAGGGAACTAGCAACAAAATAAAAAGGGCACCAACTGAATGGGACAAAATACATTCTCAGGCCTTTTTTTTTTTTTTAATAAAAATGCCCACTACATGTTCTCAGTAGAGACAGAGAAATGGTAAAAAAAATATATATATATATATATGTAAAATTTTAACCCAGAGCAAGCAATGATATGAGTGTAATTGTATGTTGCCTAAGAAAGGCAACAAATCTCACTTTAACCAAGTTTCTCATGGTTTTTGACAACTCAGCTAATTTTGGTCCTTTTATTTTACTTGGCTAACATATTTATTCTTATCCAGACATTCAGCAATTACCATGTATGTTATCTCCTTGTTAGATATTGCTCCTGCTAAATTTACTTATTCGTAACAATAGTAGATGATGTAATGATACTGAATATTTTCATAACTTAATGATTCCAGATTTCAATTTGCTTAAACATTGTTAGTTAAAAATTATTTAAATTTTAAACAAATTAGTTTAAAAAAATGTGTTCTGTTATCTAAAGTATAGTGCGGTTTTAAAGCCACAATATCTGGTCTTCTGACTAAGGCTCAAGAAATACTTGATAATATGACGTAATGAGAAAAAATCAATTTTTAAAATTAAGCACTTCTTTCCTATGAATGAAAACACTTTATTATTAATATATAGGTCACTCAGTCATGTCTGCTCTTTGCGAGCCCATGGACTGTAGCTTGCCAGGCTCCTCTGTCCACAGGATTCTCCAGGCAAGAGTACTGGAGGGGGCAGCCATTCCCTTCTCCAGGGGATCTCCCCAGCCCAGGGACCGAGCCCCAGTCTCCCACATCGCAGGCCCTGAGCCACCAAGAAGATGCTTTGCTAGGATACAGAAGTTTCTCAGTTACGCAGTTTTGAGTGCCTGTAGTAGGTGGGGGTGACCTATGTTTCTAATTGCATCGTTAAGTACTGATGCTTTCTTCTAACTATTTTTGACAGACATTTTAAAACTACCTCGTATGCTTTTCTGCCTCAATAAGCAGAATAATCCAGACTTTTCTGGATGCTTCAGGTTCACCATTATCACTTATTCTCCTGTACTCTAGATGTGGATTTTTGGCTGTGTCTACTGGAACATGTTCCCTTAAATAACTTTTGGATTAATTAAATTTTCCTCTTTTTTTTTCTTTTATTTTTAAAATTAAAAACAATGCTACTGGCGTATAGTTGATTTACAATGTTGTATTAGTTTCAGGTTACAGTAAAGTGAATCAGTTATACACATACATACGTGTGTGTGTGTGCTCATTCGCTCATTCATGTCTGACTCTTTGTGACCCCATGGACTGTAACCGCCAGGTTCCTCTGCCAGGCAAGATACTGGAGTGGGTTGCCATGCCCTCCTCCAGGGGATCTTCCCAAGCCAGGGATCGAACCCTCATCTCTTACGTCTCCTGCACTAGTAGGCGAGTTCTTTACATAAATCTTTTTAATATCTGCATGGTATACTTTTACATTAATGGGTCTTCATCTAACCTGTCCCCTCTCCTCCATTTATATGCATTGCAGTTATACTGTCTTCTGTTTGTGTAAACAGAGTTGTAATGAGCATTTTTTCTTTGCACTTTTATGTAAGTGTACCTGTAGGAGGAATTTCTAGAAGGAAGCTCCGTACTTTTTCCAATTTATATGCTGACAATATATGAGTCAGACTTAGCACTTGTAAGATACTATCCAGAGGATATATCTGCAGATGGATAACTCTGAAAACATTTAATTGATTAGCAGGAGGAGTTAAATGTTGAATGAACTCTGTTCTTGTGTGAAAATACATCTCTGTTTCACTACTCTTATTGATGAGTTGAGGTTACCATAGAGTGATTTATGAACGATTTCCAAAGTAATTTCCTTAATTTGGTGGGTTGTAGATATTTCACAGACTTTCAAATAAGAGAATAATGGCCACTGAAAATAACAGAATAAATACCACCAGCAGGAATTTGTGAGAAAAAAAGAGTAGTTTGAAAAAATGATGTTTTCTAAATGTTCTTCATATTCCGTCCAAGGCTCATCTCTCTTTCACAGTACCTTATTGTTTTAAAAAATGTTTTGTGCTTTTTGTGTGTGTGATATGCTGAAGGTTACTGGCATATGCCTTATTTTTGCAAATCAAATGTTTCTTTAAAATTCAACAAATTTTCAATGAGAGTTAATTAGGCTGAGAAATGGTTCAGAACTCATTTTAAAACATGCATGATAATTAGGGAACATCAAAGAGTATTGTTACATTCTAAACAGTAAACAACCTACTGTTAATGATTTAACAAATTCCAAATGCTAACCCACAGAACAGAGAACAGAAGCTTTTTTTTTTTAAGGCAAGTCTAGATTAAGCTAATGATTTACTCAATCCCGCTTCTCAAAAACGAGTTTTCACTGAAAACTGCATGTATCATTGTGCATATATCATTGCAAGGGTCAAAGTTTATGAAACGTTGGAGCTGAGAGAGACCTTAGGTACCTCTCTATCTACCAGCAGACCTGCCAGCGATGAGGAAACTGACCTGACCCGTGTCATGTTTGGTTGCCAACAGGCTGAACTAGAACATAGCTTTTTTCACTCTCAACCTAGGTTACCGTCTGCTATATTTTGCTGTGTCTGTATTAAGATATGTAAAAGTACTCACAACACTAGCTAACAAGTTTACTGTGGTGTATTATTTTTTCTTATTTGATATTTAAAAAAATCTTTCATGTTGAGAATCACTGTGATAAATAACAGGGATTTACCAGTGAATGAGAAGGAAAGTTTCTCTCTTTCAGGAGTCCATGTTCTGGTGGGAAAAGCACACACCCTTGATTAGAAAAGCATCAGAACAAGAATGAGAAATCCATTAGCTTTCTCCGCTGGGCTTGTTAGGAGTGGTAGAATGTCTGTCTCATTATATCATTTTTGCCCCAAGATCTGTGTGCGTGTGTGCTCAGTTGCTCTGTGGTGTCTGACTCTTTGCGACCGCAAGGACTGTACCCTGCCAGTCTCCTCTGTCCATGGAATTTTCCAGGCAGAAAAACTGGAGCAAGTTGCTGTTTCCTTCTCCGGCAGATCTTTCTGACCCAGGAGTTGAACCCAGGGCTCTTGCACCTCCTGCGTTGACAGGCGTATTCTTTACCACTGAGCCACCTGGGAAGCCCTGATATCTATCACATTTTAATTACAATTATAATCCCTTATATTATTATAATATTTCAGGTTTAAAAACATGTCTCCATCACTGTATCTGACCCTACAGTAAAATGTGATACAGACATCATCTCCATTTTCTAATTAAAAAACCCAAAGCTAAGAGTGGGTGACTTACCCAAAGCCTCACAGCCAGGAAGTTGTAGAACTGGTTCTAGAATCCCCGGCTTCTGGCTTTTCGTCCAATGAGTTGGTCATAATATTAATCAACTTGAATTTCCAAAATTACAAACATTTAGTTTTCTGGGAATTCTGAGGTTACTTTAGAAGGGAGATCCTTCAGTGGAAGTTTGGGTAACCTAAATATCCAAATTATAGCATGCTTTCTTGGAAAAGGAAAATAGTAGCGCCCAAAAATTCCATGGAAGTGCTTGTGGCTGTTAGTGAACTGTGAGGATGATGTTTTGCTAGAAGCATGAAACCACAGTCAGCGTTGAGTTCCTTGGTTTGTTTGTTCCATTTCTTGTCATGGGGATAAGGAAACTTGAAAATAAAATATCACTGAAATTAAATGTGTCTGGAAAGAAGTTTAACAAAATGTTACCAGTCTTGGGTGGTTGGGTTACAAGTTAACTTCATTTTCTTTTTCTGCATTTTCCACGTTTCCTACAATAATTGTTATTTTTATGATCAGAAGCTATATAATTCATCCACAGCTCTATATGGTTCCCGACCTATTTGAAAAGAGAAAGAAATTTAAACTTTCTTAAGCTGAATACTTGGATAGACAGATACTTGGAAGTTTTCCCAACAAATGAACACTCTAAAAAACGTCAGTCTGTGAGTAAGCTAAAGAATTCATCCAGGCGTTCATTCCATCTTCTAACAGTTATTAATTGAGCATCCACATGTGCCAAGCATACTTAGGCACTGGGAATATGGCACTGAAGGGCGTCCCAGGTGGTGCTAATGGTAACAAACCCTATGCCAATGCAGGAGACAGACTCCATCCCCGGGTCGGGAAGGTCCCCTGGAGGAGGGCATGGCAACCTACTCCAGTATTCTTGTCTGGAGAATCCCACAGTCAGAGGAGCCTGGCAGGCTATGGTCCATACAGTCAAAAAGAGATATGACTAAAGCCACTTAGCACACATGCACGTACGCAATATAGCAATGAACAAAACAGATAAAAAGTCTTGCCTTAAAGGACCTTCCATTTTAGAGGAAGAGACAGACCAAAAGAGAAAAAAGATGAGTTTAATAGAATATGTTAAATGGTGCTTAATTTTAATTAATTAAGCAGGAAAGGAGAATGAAGTGCCTGGGGTAAGGGCATTTTGGATAAGGGTATTCATGGAAGGTGTCACTGAGAAGATGAACTGAAAGACATGAGGTGGTGGGTCATCAGGTCTCTGGAGGAGAGAAAACCAGGTTGAGAGAGCAGCTAATACAAAGGCATGCACAGGACTGTGCTTGGCGTGTTCTAGAAGCAGCAAGGTAGCCAGAGCGTCCAGAAAGACCGCGAGCATCAGGAAGAAGAGTAGGAGGCGCCGTCAGCAGGAGAGGAAGGCCATCTGACCTATGCTTTAGGATCACTTTGCTGTGGTAGGGACAGATTGAAGGCAGGCAAAAACAGAAACGGGGGGAAAGGAAAACAGACTGGGAGACTGCTGCAAGACCTCCACCGTGGTGTTGCTGGGTTGAACCAGTATGGTAGGAATGAAGGTAGTGAGAAGTAGAAGATTTCTGGGTGTATTTTGAAGGTGGGGCCAACGGGATCCGTTTATGGATTGAAAGAGAGTTGTAAGACAAAGAGTCAACAATGACTCAAAAGTTTCCAACTGAGCAAATAGAAAATCAGAGTTGTCATTTTCTAAAATGAGGAAGACTATGGGAAAAGGAGATTTGAGCTGGACAGAATTGGGAGCTCATTTTTCACCATCCTAAGTCTGAGGTGCCTATCCTTTGGCTTCCCCCGTGGCTCAGGGGTAGAGTCTGCCAGCCAATGAAAGAGATGCCTATCCTCTATCAAAGTAGAAATGTTGATTTGACACTTGAATAGATCCGCCGGGAGTTCAAGGGAGTAATTCAAGCAAGATAAAAAGTTGAGGAGTCGGGAGCCCAGAGACGACAGGTAAATCCAAGAGGTCAGGTAGGAGCAGCAAACAGCAAGTGACACCAGATAACAACAGGGACCCGAGCAGGGCGCTGGGTCCCATCTGTATCCAGAGAGCAGGGAAATGGGGAAAACCAAGGACCAGCGCACTCCTGGGAGCCAAGTGAGGAAAACATTTCAAGAGACACGACATGATCAGTTGGTGGGAAGTCAAATGGAGCTGAGAAAGATTGTGCTTGATGCCCGTTATTTCTCAGGGGAAAAAAAAAAAATGGATAGTGTCTATTCCGGGGATTAACAACCCAAACAGCTATGCTGGAAGAAAAGTGTTTTAAAGACCATGGTATCCTTTCTTGGTCTTCTGACTAAGATCAAGTATAGAGGCCATGGAAAAATGAAAGATGGAAACACAAATTTGAGAACCAACTGCACTACTTATTGGCCATGTGGTCTGGGAAATTCACCGAAACACTTCAATCCTGGGTTCCTGCAACTATAAGATAGAAGCAATACTAGCTATCTCATTCTGTTGCTATGATAAGTAATGGAGATCAACTCCTATCATTGTTCCTAACAAACAGTAGACACTCAATAAACACTAGTGTCCTCTTTGTTATTAAATGGCATAGTTGTTGAGGTCAGTGCAATGGATAGGAACATGAGCAGACCCTAATAATATATTTTGGGCTCTATGGAATTTGTCCTTGGTGATCCAGCTCCTCTTTCTAATTATTCAGGATCCAAATATGAGACCCTTGCTAAACTTTTAACTTGGCTTCTAAAACTAAAAAATCCCAAACTGAGGGATATTCATAAAACAATTACCTAATAGTCTCCAAGTTCTTCATTTCATGAACGCAAAGAAAGGCTTAGGAGCTGTTCCAGATTAAGGAAGAATAAACTGACATGACAAGTAAATACAATATGTGACCCTGGACTGGATCCTGGACTGTTATTAGAGAAAAGGGGGGGCTGCTCTGAAGGACATAACAAGGGCAAAATTGGAATAGAGACTATATATTTGAGTATGTACTGTTAATATGTTAATAACGTTAAATGCCCTGAATTTGATAAGTCTTTTACGGATGATACTATCTTTAGTTTAGGAAATGGCACTAAGGTATATTAGAGTAACAATCACTAAAAACAATTATATATAGAATAAAGAAAGAGAAAATGAAAACAAAAGTGGCAAAATGTTCAAAGTTGACTTCCCTGGTGGTCCAGTGGATAAGAATCCATCTGTCGATGCAGGGGACATTGTTCGATCCCTGGTCCGGGAAGATCCCACATGCTATGGGGCAACTAAGGCCCTGCACCACAGCTAGTGAGCCTGGACCCTGAGCCTGCTCTCTACAACAAGAGAAGTCAGCCAAACAGGACGCCTGAACACTGCGACTCGATAAAGCTTATGCAGCAAAAACCCACCACAGCCAAAAAAATTTTTTAATGTTAAAGGTTGGTTAATCTGGATAAGGAATATAAAAAGTATTTCTGTATTATTTTCAAAACATTTTTGTAAGTTTGCAGTGTTTTCAAAATGTAAAGTTAAAAAACGTTCCTTGGAAGATGCTATTAATCATTGCTTACAAAAAGCTTCTTTCTCAGATCAGATTTGGAATAGTTTTTCTTTCACATACATTTTATATATTCTTTTATACATATGGCAAATTTTACAACAACAAAAAATACTCAGAAATACATAAATATCTGTATTTATACGGGAATGTTGTTAGGTGACACAAAAAAATTGCAGGCCCTTGAATCTCAAACCCCTATGGCTAAAGAAACATCACAAAGAAACAGACAAAAAAGTTATGCTTAGTTAATGTCTGAAAAAATACCAAAGAAATTTGAACAATGATTACCTCTGAGGAGTCTTATTGAAAACTCCTAGTCAAACTTTTTTAAAACTAATGATCGCTTTTCTAGCTTAAAATTTGCTTAAAGGGGGATAATGATTGATCCTGTTAAAATTTTAGAGCCAAATACCACTGTTAGTATTTGTGATTCAATAAGGAGGGAGATGGAGAAGGAAATGGCAACGCACTCCAGTATTCTTGCCTGAAAAATCCCATGGACAGAGGAGGCTAACAGGACACAATCCATGTGGTCACAAAGAGTCAGACATGACTGAGCAACTGAGAATGCACTCAAGGAGGGAGTAAGGGCTTCCCAGGTGGCTCAGTGGTAAAGAATTCATCTGCCAACGCAGGGGATGTGGGTTCAATCCATGGGTTGGATAGATCCCCTGAGGAAGGCAATGGCAACTTATTCAGGTACTCTTGCCTGGGAAATCCCATGGACAGAGAATCCTGGCGGGCTACAGTCCAAGGGGCCACAAAGAATTAGACACAACTGAGTGACTTAGCACACGAGGAGGGAGTGGTTTTGAAACAGAAGCAGAGCATTTCTCCTGCTGCAAATAAAAAAATACGAAAACACTAGAATCTGTCACTATTTGCCTTTTGTCTAGGATCTGACTATGGCAGGAAGCAGAATTATTACTAAGCATTGACAAAGCAGGGGCTTCCCCGGTGGCCCAGATGGTAAAGAATCCGCCTGCAATGCTAGAGACCTGGGTTCAATCCCTGGGTTGGGAAGATCCCCTGGAGAAGGGCATGGCAACTCACTCCAGTATTCTTGCCTGGAGAATCCCCATGGACAGAGGAGCCTTGCAGGCTACAGTTCACAGGGTCACAAAGAATTGGACATGACTGAGCAACTAAAGCACACATTGACAAAGCAACTGTTATTTAAGTGGGATGTTTGGGTAAATTATTCTTCCAACAAAGGTTCATATAGTCAAAGCTATGGCTTTTCCAGTAGTCATGTACAGATATAAGAGTTGGATCATAAAGAAAGCTGAATTTCAAAGAACTGATGCTTTCGAATTGTGGTTCTGGAGAAGACTCTTGAGAGTCCCTTGCACAGCAAGGAGATCAAACCAGTCAATCTTAAAGGAAGGCAGCCCTGAATATTCATTGGAAGGACTGATGCTGAAGATGATGTTCCAATACTTTGGCCACCTGGTGTGAAAAGACAACTCCTTGGGAAAGACCCTGATGCTGGGAAAGATTGAAGGCAAAAGGAGAAGGGGAAGACAGAGGATGAGATGTTTGGATGGCATCACCAACTAAATGGACATGAGTTTCAGCAAACTCTGGGAGACAGTGAAGGACAGGAAAGCCTGGCATGCTGCAGTCCATGGGGTCACAAAGAGTCAGACATGACTTAATGACTGAACAACAACAATTATAACCACAGATTTCTGGTTTCTGAAAATCCAGGGCTCCCATGTGATTTCTACTAACTTCCAACCTTCAGATCCTGTTTTGTCTCTGCTTCTTCATCAAGAGCCACCTTGTTGCTGCCTAGAGTTGCTCTGCTGCCTTTTACAAGAAATCCCAGCATAGTCATGGTTTAGAATTGAGTAACTTCAGTTAAGGCTTGAAGAGTGGGGAGGGCACCTTCCTCAGCATTGCCAGGTCTTCCACCATCTTCCTCTTTCACATTTCACTGACTTCCAAAAATGTGAGCCCCCAGTCAGTGACCCTGCAGCTGTGTGCATACCCTCAGAAGTGCAGTCAAATTCTAGACTGCAATTGTGTCTCTCTAGTGGACCAGCCAGGCCCAGCCAACCCCCCAGCCTCAACTCTCCTTGGAATTCTGGTGAATACAGTGCTTGTCAATGAAAGTTTATGATTATGGTTTGTAAGTTAGATATTCAATCAGGCACATTATGGCAGGAAGTGGAACTGACTCATGGTAGCCAACAGGTCCTTCAGTTATCTAAACACTCTTCCTGAAATGCTCTGTTATCCCCACTGCCCTTACCTCTTGCTTCTTTAGGAAACAAATCTGGGCTTACTTCCTGGTGGAAATTTTTTGTAACTGTCTCCCCCTTCTTCAGGCACTTCATCTTTAGACACACATATTAGTTGTAATCATGCAATTAAGTGAGATTGTCCAAATGGTCCGTGAAATGCAAAACAACAACAACAACAATAATAAAAAATAAATAACTTCATGGGTAGAGCTGCTGGCTATAGAACTGAGCTGCCAGAATTCAATCCTGGATCCCTTACTGAGTAGTTTCATCATTCAGACATTTGCTTGAAGAGGTGAAAGAATTGTACACATTCCTTTAAAGACTGTGGGGAGGATGTCCTGGGTGGCACCGTGGATAAGTCTGCCTGCCAATGCAGGAGGCATGGGTTCAGTTGCTGGTCTGGGAAGATTCCACATGCCGAGGGGCAACTAAGCCCATATGCCCCAACTGCTCAGCCTGTGCTCCACAAGAGAAGCCACTGCAATAAGCCCACACATGGCAACTAGAGAATAGCCCCCACTCTCTGCAACTAGAGAAAAAGCCTGTGCAAAGCAACAAAGACCCAGTGTAGTCAAAAATAAAATAAAATTTACAAATAATAATAAAATATATACATATAAAGATTATGGGGGATTCACTTTATTTATTACTATGAAAATTAGGAAATGTAGGGAGTTGGCAGACGTTTATAAGGATATGTGTTGACAAAGTTTAATAAGCCTTCCAATGAATCGCTGGCCTTGTTTCTCATCCTTAAGTATTCCATACTTATTCTTCATTCTTTCCACAGTTACAGTCATTGACCAAACTTGTCTCTCACCAAACTAGGAAAAAGGTCACGAGAGGTCTTTAAAGATGTCTTGGTAGGAGTCTTGCAGCTAATTGAAGCATCACATGACACCCCTTATATGTGGAATTTAAAAAGAAATTATATAAAAGAGTTTACAAAGCAGAGAGAGACTCACAGACTTAGAAAATGCACTTATGGTTGCTGGGGGGAGCGATAGGGAGTGTGGGAAGGTCGTGTAGACACTGTTATGTTCAAAACGGATAACCAGCAAGGACCTCTTGTATAGCGCATGGACCTCTACCTGGGGGGGCAGTGGGGGTCGGGGAGAATGGATACGTGTGTGTGTGCCTGAGTCCCTTCACTCTTCACCTGAAACTACCACAACATTGTTAATTGGCTATACCCCCAATACAAAATAGAAAGTTTTAAAGTTTGAAAAAACAAATCCAGACTAGAAGAGTAATATTTGCCTCCAAGTTGATGTCTGTCCTATCTGTCTGAACTATGAAGCTCCTCACCAAGGGTGGCAGGCAGAACAGAGGCTTCTCAAACACGTCCTTGCCCAAATCCCTGAAACCATCGTACACGATGGAAGGGATTTTGCTGATATGATTAAGTTAAGGAGATGGCAAGATGAGCCTGGATTATACAGGTGTTTGCAATGTAATCAGAAAGTCTTAAGTGGAGGCAGGAGACCGGTGATCAGGGAAGAGATTTAAGCTGCTGTGCTGCTGGTTTTAAAGATAGAAAAAGGGACTGTGAGCCAAGGAACGCAGGCAGCCTCTAGATGCTGGAAAAAGCAAAGAAACAGATTCTCTGCTGGAGTCTCCAGAAGGAACACAGTCCTGCCAAGACCTTGATTTTGGTCCAGCAAGAGCCAGTTTGGATTCTTCTGAACTCCAGATCTGAGTGATAGATCTTGGTTGTTTTATGATACTAAGCGTGTGATAATTTGTTAGAGCAGCAGTAAGAAACTCATACACCAAGTCACTGACAGTATTTCCTTCTCTGATGTTATTTCCTTCTAGTACTTCTCTCTAGCTGAAACTGTTGTTCAGTTGACTTGCTTGTTACTCCTTTCTAGACCACTCCACTCCTTCAGGAATATTAACTTTTCAAGGTGAGGAGGGGTAGCCCTCAGATTGAGTCCATTGCCTGTCCCACTGAGTCAATGAATGACTAATGATGTTGTTGAAATTGCTTGACATTATTCACTAACACCAGAGAGCAGGAATGTGGTATTCATTCTTAGGAATCTATCGTGTTCAGGGACACAGGAAGCAATGGGATGGAGAGAGATATAAACAGCTCCTGATACCTAGGAGATCACAATTCAGTCACATGGAATAACAAGGTAATAGTGATGTAAGATTGCTTTGAACAATTAAGATACCAATAGAATAGAAATGTTTTGGAAGTCTGTGGTGAAGAGCAGTGGCTTTAGACTCAATGCTTTTAGTTGAGCATCCTGTCACTTATTTCCCCAGGGTGACCTGGGATACTTAATTTCTCCAACTTGATATGTTCATTAATAAAACGTGGATGATGAGATCCACACCAGGGGTTATTTCATAATTAAACAAGAACATTTATGAGCCTTTAGTATATGAACTATAGTTTATGAATGCTCTTATGAGCCTTTAGTATAATGCCTGGCATAAAATAATAACTCAATGAATCATAACTTAAAATTTCAGTTCATTCTTCAATATTCAGAAGCAATTTTTATGGAGCTAGATGGTTTCTCAACCTTTCCTCATCAGGATCCTCTAGAGCTGAGCTATCTTGTTTTGAAGAGCCCTCCTTCCTTCCCACATCTCCCCACTCCCAAATCTGTAATTTCTGCTCAGTGCCAAAATTAATTTGCCAAACCAGATTCTGTGATAGGGTTTCCCTTTGCCTATTTTCTTTCAAGAGATGAACTCCAGTCAGAAAAAAAGGGTTTTAGAGGTTAGTTAGGAGACTCTCTAACTAAAAACACAAATGTTTTTCGTTTGGGAAGGGTACCATAAAAAGGCAGAAATATATGGACACGATATTTCTTTGTTTGTGTTAAGACGGATGAGCTACCTTTGTTAGGGCGATTTTGTTTATCTATGTTCTTTTTATAAATGCTGTATATCAGTATAAAATCCCTTACTGTTTATTTTCTACTGAGCCTTTCTTCCTCTCTTCTTTTTAAACTATTTATTTATTTGACTGTGCTGGGTCTTAGTTATGGCACACTAGACCTTCAATCTTCATTGCAGCATGCAGGATCTTTGGTTGTGGCATGCAGACTCTTAGCTGTAGCATGTGGGATCTAGTTCCTTGACCAGGGATAGAACCTGGGCCCCCTGCGTAGGGAGAACAGTCTTAGCCACTTCAGGGAAGTTCCTGAACCTTTCTCAATGTAACTTTCACTGTTTTCTTTGCAACACCTTACTGCCAAGATGATTAGAAAGGCAGCAATTCTACCTCTCAAAAGTTAAACTGTGCAGTTAAACACATGCAAGATTTTTTCTCTAACACATAAAAATGTCTCATCTTATTTCTCTTCAACGTAACCCAATACACAAAAGTACCCCCTCACATTCTGAATTCTTACCAGCTATATGCAGAGTACATCATGAGAAACACTGGGCTGGAAGAAGCACAAGCTGGAATCAAGATTGCCAGGAGAAATATCAGTAACCTCAGATATGCAGATGACACCACCCTTATGGCAGAAAGTGAAGAGGAACTAAAAAGCCTTTTGATGAAAGTGAAAGAGGAGAGTGAAAAAGTTGGCTTAAAGCTCAACATTCAGAAAACCAAGATCATGGCATCCAGTCCCATCACTTCATGGTAAATAGATGGGGAAACAGTGGAAACAGTGGCTGACTTTATTTTGGGGGGCTCCAAAATCGCTGCAGATGGTGACTGCAGCCATGAAATTAAAAGACATTTACTCCTTGAAAGGAAAGTTATGACCAACCTAGATAGCATATTAAAAAGCAGAGTCATTACTTTGCCAACAAAGGTCCGTCTAGTCAAGGCTATGGTTTTTCCAGTGGTCATGTATGGATGTGAGAGCTGGACTGTGAAGAAAGCTGAGCGCCAAAGAATTGATGCTTTTGAACTGTGGTGTTGGAGAAGACTCTTGAGAGTCCCTTGGACTGCAAGGAGATCCAACCAGTCCATCCTAAAGGAGATCAGTCCTGGGTGTTCATTGGAAGGAAATGATGCTGAAGCTGAAACTCCAGTACTTTGGCCACCTCATGCAAAGAGTTGACTCATTGGAAAAGACCCTGATGCTGGGAGGGATTGGGGGCAGGAGGAGAAGGGGACGACAGAGGATGAGATGGCTGGATGACATCACCAACTCGATGGACATGAGTTTGAGTAAACTCCGGGAGTTAGTGATGGACCGGGAGGCCTGGCGTGCTGCGATTCATTGGGTCGCAAAGAGTCGGACACAACTGAGCAACTGAACTGAACTGAACTGAAGTGAAAAGAGTAACTAGGAATGATCAACAGACAAATAGACCTATGGAACAGAATCAAGAACCAAGAAATAAACCCAAGCATATATGGCCAACTAATATTTGGCAGGGGAGCCAAGAACACTGAATGGGGAAAAGACAGTCTCTTCAACTGATGCTTGGAAAATTGGATATTCACATGCAAAAGAATGAAACTTAACCCTTATCTTACACCACTCATGAAGATTCGTTCAAATGGATTAAAGACATATATATAAGACCTGAAACCATGAGACTCCTAGAAAAAAACAGGAGAAAAAAACTCCTTGACATGGGAATTGGTAATGATTTTTTTGGAAATCACACCTAAAGCACAAGCAACAAAATAAAAAATAAGCAGATACGACTACATCAAACTAAAAGGCTTCTGCACAGCAAAAGAAGCCATTGACAAATTGAAAAAAGAATCTATGAAATGGGAAAAATATTTGCCAATATTCAAAATATGTAAAGAACTCGTACATCTCAATGGAAAAAAAAAAAAAAAAAATCAATACTACTATTTAAAATTGGGCAAATGACTTGAATAGACATTTCTCCAAAAGAGATAAAAATGACCAACAGAAACATGAAAAGATGCTCAACATCACTTGTAATTAGGGAAATGCAAATTAAAACTACACTGAGATATTATCTTAAGCCTTTTAGAATAGCTGTCATCAAACGAAAAGGGGGAAAAAAGATAACAAATGCTGGTATGGATGTGGAGAAAAGGGAATTCTTGTGCACCATTTTTGGGATTGTACACTGGCACAGTCACTATGGAAAACTGTACAGAGTTTCCTCAAAAAATTAAATATAGATCTACCCTATGATCCAGCAATTATTCCAGCTCTGGAAACATAGTTAAAGGAAATGAAAACACTAACATGAACAGGTATCTGTACCTCCATACTCATAGCAGCATTATTTACAATAGCTAGGACATGGAAGCAACCTTAGTGTTCATCATCAGATGAATGAATAAAAAAATTGTGGTATATAAATACATAATAGATAGATACAATGGAATATTATTCAACCATAAAAAGTGAGGAAATCCTACCATTTGTGACAACATAGATGGAATTCCAGCTGAGCTATTTCAAATCTTAAAAGATGATGCTGTTAAAGTGCTACACTCATAATACCAGCAAATTTGGAAAACTCAGCTGTGGCCACAGGACTGGAAATGGTTAATCTTCATTCCAGTCTGAAAGAAAGGCAATGGCAGGAATGTTAAGATTACTGTACAATTCCACTCATTTCCTATGCCAGCAAGATTATGCTAAAAATCCTTCAAACTAGAACTTCAGCAGGATGTGAACCAAGGACTTCCAGATGTACCAGCTGAATTTAGAAAAGGCAGAGAAACTAGAGATCAAATTGCCAACACATGCTGGATCATAGAAAAAGCAAGGGAATTCCAGAAAAACATCTACTTCTGCTTCATTGACTATGCTAAAGCCTTTGTGTGAATCACAGGAAACTGTGGAAAATTTTTAATGAGATGGGAATACCAGACCACATTACCTGCCTCCTGAGAAACCTGTATGCAGGACAAGAAACAACAATTAGAACCAGACATGGAACAACAGACTGGTTCAAAATTGGGAAAGAAGTACGTCAAGGCTGTATATTGTCACCCTGCTTATTTAACTTATATTCAGAGTACATCCGGAGAAGGCAATGGAACCCCACTCCAGTACTCTTGCCTGGAGAATCCCGGGGACGGGGGAGCCTGGTGGGCTGCCATCTGTGGGGTCACACAGAGTCGGACACGACTGAAGTGACTTAGCAGCAGCAGCAGCAGAGTACATCATGTGAAACGCTGGGCTGGATGAAGCACAAGCTGGAATCAAGATTACCAGGAGAAATATCAACAACCTTAGATATGCAGATGATACCACTTTAATGGCAGAAAGTGAAGAGGAGCCAAAGAGCCTCTTGACGAAGGTTAAAGAGGACAGTGAAAAAGCTGGCTTAAAGCTCAACCTTCAAAAAATTAAGATCATAGTATCCAGTTCTATCACTTTATGGCAAATAGATGGGGAAAATGTGGAAATAGTGTCAGATTTTATTTTCTTGGGCTCTTCAATCAATGCAGATGGTGACTGCAGCCACAAATTACAAGATACTTGCTTCTTGGAAGAATAGCTATGACAAACCTAGACAGTGCATTAAAAAGCAGAGGAGACATCATTTTGCTGATAAAGGTCTGTACAGTCAAAGCTATGGTTTTTCCAGTAGTCACGTATGGATGTGAGAGTTGGGCCATGAAGAAAGCTAAGCACCAAAGAATTGATGCTTTTGAACTGTGGTGCTGGAGGAGACTCTTGAGAGTCCCTTGGACTGCAAGCAGATCAAACCTGTCCATCCTAAAGGAAATGAGTCCTGAATATTCATTGGAAGGACTGATGCTCAAGCTGAAGCTCCAATACTTTGGTCACCTGATGTGAAGAGCTGACTCATTGGAAAAGACACTGATGCTGGGAAAGATTGAGGGCAAGAGGAAAATGAGGTGACAGAGGATGAAACAGTTAGATGGCATCACTGACTCAATGGACATGAATTTGAGCAAACTCTGGGAGACAATGAAGGACAGGGAAGCCTGACATGCTGCAGGTCATGGGGTTGCAAAGAGCTGGACACGGCTTAGCAACTGAACAATAACAAAGATGGACCCTAAGGTAGTAATGATAAGTGAAATAAGTCAAACAGAGAAAGATAAGCACATTATGATCTCACTTGTATGTGGAATCTAAATAAAACAACCCACAACAAACGAACAAACAAAAACCCACACCAAACTAAGGAAAAAGAAATCAGATTTGTGGTTACAGGGGGTGAGGGTCAGGGAGGGAGGACGGGAAGAAGGTGTCAAAAGGTACAAACTTCCAATTGTAAGATAAGTAAGTAACCCACTCCAGTATTCTTGCCTGGAGAATCCCAAGGACAGAGGAGCCTGGCAGGCTATACAGTCCATGGGGCTGCAAAGAGTCAGACAGGACTGAGCGGCTAAGCCCAGCACAGGGATATGATGTCTGACAGTGATGGCTGTAGTTAATACTGCTGCCTGATCATAGGAAAGTTGTTAAGAGAGTAGATTTTAAGAGTTCTCATCACAAGATGAAAATTTTTTTCTTTTCTTTTTATTGTATGCATGAGATGATGTGGTTAACCAAATCTGCTGTAAACATTTTACAGTATATGTAAATCAACCATGCTGTACACCTTAAATTTATACAGTGACGTACATCAGTTACTTCTTAATAACACTGGGGAAGAAAGAATGATCGAATACCTTGCTTCTTATATGATTTAAATAATGTTATTACATGTGGGAGCAGATGTGTCTTCTTTTCTTTGTTTCGCAAATATGAAGAAATCTGGTCACAGTCCCAGTCCTTAAAGCCAGAGCCATGCAATGGGAGTTATCATCTGTAATCTCCTCATATGCTGGAGCCTTTCAGAAAATCCAACCTTCCCACTGAGTGAAAGGTCTCAGTAAATACGGCATCTCCCCACCGTTTATTTTGGCAGCTACCCAGGATTCTATAATAGGGTCATTTTCCTTTTGGAGAGGTGGGAAATTTGAGGAGAGTAGTCTGTGGACTCATGCATGGAAGGATAGACCCCGTGAAGAGCTCTTATAATTTATGATGGGCAGTGGCCTGGAGCAACTGTTACCTGCAGCACAGCCTCCCCTGGAGAACACAGCTCTGGTTGGCCTTTCTGGCTCGCCTGCTGAGACCCACGTGGAACCTCAGTAGGCATAGTAGGTGGTATGTAATTCCTGGGCTCCCAGAAGGCAATAGAAACCAACTTCAAACACTGGCAAAAGAATTCAGGCTGTTTAACAGTGGGGATCTTCCAGTGGAGGCAAGTGAATAAATGTCAGTCTCTCTCCTTCAGAAATATAAACCACCGTATATGTTTTGCCAAGTGTATACGTGTGTGTGAAGACTGGACTCTGTTCCTATCTCAGGCTATTAAATTCAATTCAGTTCATCGTAACTATGTATTTAATGCTTTTTGTGTGTATATCTCTGCATTATTCTGTGGGAAACAGACATGAGTAATGAAGACAGAAGAAAAGGAAAGTCATATTTATAGACTCCATTCTATGTGCACGCATGCTTAGTTGCTCAGTCGTGTCCAATTCTTTGCAACGTCATGCACTGTAGCCCACCAGGCTCCTCTCTCTGTCCATGGGATTTTTTTCAGGCAAGAACTCTGGAATGGGTTTCCATTTCCTTCTCCAGGGTATTTTCCCTACCCAAGGATCAAACCTGCCTCTCCTATGTCTCCTACATTGCAGACAGATTTTTCATCCTCTGAGTCACTGGGGAAGCCCATTCTATGTGTCTGCTTTAAATTTCTTTTAATTGTTACCGTGAGAGTCTGGGTAGTTTAGATTAAAGGTGCAGACTTGTGGGATGGAGGGTCAAAATAGAAGGAGTTAAATAAAGTAGAAATTTCTTTTCTTTTTTTTTCACGCCAGAGTCCATGCCAGGACTGGTATGACAGTTCTGTTCTGGAGATCCAGACACTTTGGATCTTGTTGCTCGGCCATCCTTAGGGTGTTATTCTCATCTGCACGGTCCAAAATGGCTCTGCACCCCATCTACATTCCCTCCCCTCTGCACACATTAGTTCTGCTCACAGCCCGTTTGCCGAAGATTAGCCTCCTGGCCAAATCCACCTGTGTAATATAGGTTTTATTATGGGCAGTCTCAGGCCAGGCTAAAAAGCAGAAATTCATATACATGAGAGAAAAGGCAAAAGATATATTGTGGAACATGGCTAGTTAACAATGATTCCCACTTTACAGTTATGAAGTTGAGGTTCATATGAGTCAAACAACCTACCTAAGATCCGCCCCCACCAACTTCTCTATATATCCCCTCTCTGTGAGGTTGCACCATGGTTGCTTTAGGCTTTTGATTAAACTATTTCTGCCAGAACAGAGCCCTGAAATGCCAGAGTGATGCATGACCACAATAAGTTTTATATCTTTTATGTAAAGGGAAATAAGGCCATGATGAAAATCACTTAAGGCAGAGATTTAAAGTGCTCAAGAGGTATCATTTAGCAAGGGCAAATAAGGTTGAAGTAAGGAGAACTTTCTCTGAACTATAGGAAGAAGTCCAGACCAACGAGCTGGGGAAGCAAGATGGGCAAGGCCTGCCTGGGAGAAGTCAGGGCAGGGCCTCCCTCTCTCTGGCCTTATACCCTCATGGTGACAGTGTGACCATCATGAATGCTCAACTCTGCATTGTAACATGCAAGCAGCCATAAATTAGACAACACAAAAGCGAATGGGTGTGGCTGTGCTCCCATAAAACATTGCTTATGAACACTGTATTTTGCCTTTCATATGACTTTCATGTCACAAAGTATTATTCACCTTTTGATTTTTAAAGAGCCACTGAATACATAAAAATTATTTTAAGCTTGCGTCCATTTAAAAACAGATAATGGGTACATCCCTATCATGGACTGTAACTCAACAATAAAAAGAAACGAACTCTTGGTGCATGCCACAACTTGGATAGATCTCAAGGGAATTATGCTGAGTGAAACAGTCAGTCTCGAAGGTCACAGACTATGTAATTCCATTTATATAACTTTCTTAAAATGACAAAATTAAAAGAGATAGAGATACATTAGTGGTTAGGGGTTAGGAATTATTGGAGATGGGGCATGGTTGTGACTACAAAGAGGTGTCATGAGGAAGATTTCTCTGATAATGAAATAGTTCTCTGTCTTTATTGAAGTGACGACTCCATGAATCTAGGTAGGCATGTGATATAATGGTGGAGACACACACAGAGTGCCAATATGAATTTCCTGACTTTGCTATTATTTTATAATTATGTAAAATGTAACCATTGGGGGAAACTGAGTGAAGGGTACTTGACATCTATATGTACTATCTTTGCAATTTCACAGTTATAATGAATCGTATTGCAAAATAAAAACTTAAATATAAAATTTCAAAACAAGCAGGGGTTGGATTTGGCTTATAGGCTATAGTTTGTACACTGGACTAGAAAGAAACATTTGAAGAATGCAACAGGAAAAACTAATATGCATAGACATAGAATATATATCAATGAGGAAATCACAAACAACCCTTTAAAAAAAAAACAAAGGATATAATGTGCTTAGTTGCTCAGTCATGTCTGACTTTTTGCTACCCCATGGTCTGCAGCCCACCAGGCTCCTCTGTCCATGGGGATTCTCCAGGCAAGAATACTGGATTGGGTTGCCATGCCCTCCTCCAGGGGATCTTCCCGTGGGGATCTTCCCTCAGGGATCATACCTGCATCTCTTACGTCTCCTGCATTGCCAGGCAGACTCTTTACCACTAGTGCCACGCAGGAAGCCCCAGTTTCAGGTTTAATGAGGATATAAAAATGGCTATAAGAGTCTAGTAATAAAAAAAAAAAAAAGGACAACATTCTGTTACAGTATCAAAACCAAATAAGATTAATACTATCAAGTGCTAGCAACTTTGTGGAGAAGTCGATAATGTCATACACTGTTGGTAGGCAAGGAAATTGGTGAACTAAACTTTGAAAGACAATTTGGTATTTCCTATGAAAAATTTAAATAGGCGTCCCTTTGGCCCACCAATTGCACATCTCCAAATTAGTTCTGTGAATATACTTACACGAGATCACAAAGATATGAGTATAAGGATGTTCAATATAATTTAGTTGGTTTTTTTAAAGGAAGCTTTACTGAGAGGAAAGCAATAGAATGGGAAAGACTAGAGATCTCTTCAGGAAATGGAGGTGCCAAGAGAACACTTCATGCAAAGATGAGCACAATAAAGGACAGAAATATCAAGGACCTAATAAAAGCAGAAGAGATTAAGAAGAGGTGTCAAGAACACACAGAAGAACTATTTTAAAAAAGGTCTTAATGACCCAGATAACCATGATGATGTGTTCACACACCTAGAGCCAGATATTCTGGAGTGTAAAGTCAAGTGGGCTGTAAGAAGCATCACTACAAACAAAGCTAGTGGAGGTGATGGAATTCCAGCTGAGCTGTTTCAAGTCCCAAAAGTTGATGCTGTTAAAATACTGCACTCAATACATCAGCAAATTTGGAAAACTCAGCAATGGCCACAGGACTGGAAAAGGTCAGTTTTCATTCCAATCCCAAAGAAGAGCAATGCCAAAGAATGTTCAGACTACCATATAATTGTGCTCATTTCACATGCTAACAAGGTAATGCTCAAAATCCTTCAAGCTAGGCTTCAGCAGCACTTGAATCGAGAACTTCCAGATGTAAAAGCTGGATTTAGAAAAGACAAAAGGAACCAGAGCTCAAACTGTCAATATCCTTTGGACTATAGAAAACACAAGGGAATTCCAGAAAAACATCTATTCCTGCTTCAATGACTATGCTAAAGCCTTTGACTGTGTGGAATCACAACAAACTGTGGAAAATTCTTAAAGAGATGGGAATACCAGACCACCTGACCTGCCTCCTGCAAAGCCTGTATGGAGGTCAAGAAGCAACAGTTAGAACAGACATGGAACAACAGACTAGTTCAAAATTGGGAAAGGAGTATGTCAAGGCTGTATATTGTCACCCTGCTTATTTAACTTATATGCAGAGTGGCGTCATGCAAAAATGCCAAGCTGGATGAATCACAAGCTGGAATCAAGATTGGTGGGAGAAACATCAACAACCTCAGATACACCGATGATACCCACTCTAATGGCAGAAAGTGAAGAGGAACTAAAGAGCTCGTGATGAGAGTAAAAGAGGAGAGTGAAAAAGCTGGCCTAAAACTCAACATTTAAAAAATTAAGCTCATGGTATCTGGTGCTATCACTTCACAGCAAATAGGGGGAAAGTGGAAACAGTGACAGATTTTATTTTCATGGGTTCCAGAATCACTGCAGATGGTGACTGCAGCCACAAAACTAAAAGACACTTCCTTCTTGGAAGAAAACCTATGACAAACCTAGACAGAGTATTAAAAATCAGAGACATCACTTTGCCAACAAAGGTCCATATAGTAAAAGTTGTGGTTTTTCCAGTAATTATGTACAGATGTGAGAGTTGGACCATAAAGAAGGCTGAGCATCAGAGAATTGATGCTTTCAAATTGTAATGCTGAAGAAGACTCTTGAGATTCCCTTGGACTACAAACCAGTCAATCTTAAAGGAAATCAAACATGAATATTAATTGGAAGGACTGATGCTGAAGCAGAAGCTCCAATACTTTCACCACCTGATGCAAATAGTCAACTCATTGGAAAAGATTCTGATGCTGGGAAAGATTGAGGGCAGGAGGAGAAGGGGATGACAGAGGATCAGATGGTTGGAAGGTATTACCTACACAATAGACATGAGTTTGAGCAAACTCCAGGAGATAGTGAAGGACAGGAAAGCCTGGCATGCTTCAATCCAGGGGTCGCTAAGAGCTGAATACAACTTAATGACTGAACAACAATATCAACACTGAGCTATAATTTATATACCATAAAATTATCTCATTTAAAATATTCAAGTCAGTGATTTTTAGTAATTAGTCATAAAACCATTACTAAAATCCAATTTTAGAACATTCCCATTACCCCCTGAAAGATGCCTCCCACCCATTTGTAGTTGCTTCCTGTTTCTACCCTAGCCCAAAGTAACCACTAATGTTCCTTAGTCCTATATATCTGTCTTTCCTGGATATTTCATATAAATAACAAATTTTAGTTTTAATTGGAACATGCTCAATTCTCAGCAGCATAACGTTTCTTTCACTAATACCAGTTATGGACATGATTTTAAATTGTGCTTAAATTTAGCAAGACATTAAGAATACAGCTTCAACAAGGAGGAGATTGAAGGATATTAAGTGCCATGTAAGAGAGATTGGTATGAACACATTTGCATGTATACTGTCTTCCTTTAGAATTTGATCAGTAAAATCAGTGACACTTTGTCGTAGAGAAATCTCATGCAGCTATGATACTATTCCCCATTCAGAGGGGATGAAAAATTGATCTGTATATTTTCAATGCGGGAGGCATTGGTACTTTGACAGAGTTCTATTAGAGTGACAGTGTTCTTATTATGCCAAATGTCTAATGTACACCTAAGATTGTGTTATACACGGAAAGCTGTTATGCACTGATTACCAACTGCTGTTTATAAGCTTTGAACGCATTTTCCTAACACTGAAAAAGATGGGGAAAGTCACAAATAGGGAGAAAATGGAAAAGAAAGCGATCCTTAAACAATGGGGCTTCATATAGCTCCATGTGGCTGCATCAAGACTCATGATGTCTGAGAGTCTCTGACAAGTTTTAAGAGTGTGATAAATGTCTAGGTGTAATAGCAATAAAGCAAATAGTAGCCTCCAGATTAACATGTACATGGGTGTCAAGGATATGGTAACACTTGATATCATGAGGCCTCCCGGCAACTGCTGAGCCCACTACACCCCAGCCGTAAATCATCAGTCAACCTAATCAATCAGAGATCAATTTTTCCTGTGGGAAAACTGCTTATTTCCGTGCTCAGGGTTACTTTCTATGTTTGTTATGATCCAATTATATTTTCAAATGTTTGAGAGGTTCAGTGGAGAGGGAAAATAAAGGACTTGGTTACTTTGGGCAGGGTTGTGTTCTGCTTAGTCACTCAGGCATGTCCAACTCCCTGGGACCACATGGACTGTAGCCTGCCAGGCTCCTCTGTCCATGGGATTTGCTAGGCAAGAATACCAGAGTGGGTTGCCATGCCCTTCTCTTGAGCAGGCTAGATGTTACCAATGTGCAAATTGAGCCATCATGTTAGAAAATCAGGAAGCATAGGGTATTCCCAAATGGGACTAGATCTGGAAACTCGACTGTGTCCTTTCCGTGTGGCATTAGAAGGCAATCATTTTAGGAGAAAAGTGAAAGAGTTGTAAGAAGAAAGAAGCATCTTACCCGCAGTGTGACGACCAGAAGAACCACGACATGAGAGTGGGGGAAGGGTTTAAGAAACTGCAATTAGCTCAGCTTGACTAAAGCAGATGTTACAGGGAGGAAATGGCAAAAAAATGAGGTGCAAGTGGCAGATAGGGCCAGTAAGCAATTTGAGGACGTTGGGGAACTATCAGAAGATTCTGACTAAAGGAGTGGACTGATGAGGTTTGGATTCTTAAAGTTCACTATGGAGACAGGGCGGTGGACAGTGTGGAGGTGAGTGAAGCTGGAGGCAAGGAGCCCAGGGGAGAAATTATGTAGAAATTCCTTAGGAGGGGTGATCATGCTTGCGCTGCCACAGTGGTGCTATTGAGAGAAGAGATACTGACATGATGAATCTACAGCACTTGAACCGACGAGGGCTGAACAGATGCAGAGAGTCAGAGAAGGAGAGGAGTCATGGATAAAGCCCGTTTTTCTGTTTTGGGCAATAAGGTAGCTGATGGTGCCGTTCATTCAGGCAGAGGTCAGTAGGGGAGGATCAGGTTGGTGTGGTATCCAATTTGGACATATTACAGTATCAATGACCCCAAGGCAAATGCATAAATGTTATGAGTTTGAGGCTTAAGAAGAGAGATAAAGAGGTAAAGACAGAGATAAATGTGATGAGACAAGGCTATAGAGAAACAAAGACCTACAGAGGGTAAAAATGTCACAAAGATATTATTATTGGACCTGGATCACAGTCCAGGGTGTCTGACTCCCAGTTTAGTGGTCTTAGGGGCTTCCCAGATGGTGCTGGTGGTAAAAAAACCTGCCTCAGATGTAAATTCAATCCTTGCATCGGGAAGATCCCGGGGAGGAGGGCATGGCAACCCACTCCAGTATTCTTGCCTGGAGAATCCCATAGACAGAGGAGTCTGGTGGGCTGTGGTCCATGGGGTTGCAAAGAGTTGGGCAGGACTGAAGAGACTTAGCATCCATGCTCAGAGTGGTCTTGCCTAAGAACCAACATGGCAGTCGAGAGCCCCAATTCAGGAAGCAGAGAGTTTCAGTCTCTCTTTTATATGCAACCTGGCTGCATATAAACCAAATGATATTAAGTGGCCTAGTATCTTATTTTCTTAAGTTATGATAAAGTAAAAGTGAAAGTGAAAAGTGAAAGTCACTCAGTATGTCCGACTCTTTACGACCCCATGAATTGCAGCCCACCAGGCTTCTCCACCCATGGAATTCTCCAGGCCAGGATAGTTGAGTGGGTAGCTGTTCCCTTTTCCAGGAGGTCTTCCCAACCCAGGGATCGAACCCAGGTCTCCAGGATTGCAGGTGGATTCTTCACCATCTGAGCCTGCAGGGAAGCCCACGTTGTGATAAGGAGGTAATAATAATACCAGCCACAAGTGTGCTGGAGATGAAAGGAGAAGCACTAAAGCATCTCAGTCTTTGGCTTATAGCAGAGAATCAACTGATAATGTTACTATCATGTTCAATAAATAGAAGGAAGAAGTTAGTACAAAAACAATAGGGTCCATATTTGAAGGGCAGCGTGCCAACCGCATGGCAGTACTACTTGATATATTTGGGGGAAGAATGAGCCCATCCAGAAAGAAGGTGATAAATATGCTAAATTCATACAATATGTGCTCAGCGATAAATATTCTAAGCATGCACTTCAGTAATTCTCTCATCAGAGCAGCTTTGTTCCCCCCCACCATCAGCAGATACTGATAATTAATCAACTGAAATGAATCTTTACAGAATAAACAAATCTGTTATACATGAACGATGATTATGTCTCTCTCAGTTGTGATGGCTTTTCATAACTTATTCATGCTAATGTTATGAAGAGTTTTCCCTTAGGGAACAAAAATCTTCTTTTGGGGGAGGCCTCTTTTTAGACTGTTTCTGGTGATCAGGGACATTTCAGCCGTATTCAAACGGAAGTAGCTAACTGTAAGGAGTCTATGGGAGTTCTGGGGTGTTAGCCCACTCTTCTCTCCAGGAGGGAGACAGCGGGCCCCTTAACCTGTTTCACAGACACTTGTAGTCCTGATGGCAGAGCTGGGATGCTCTGTCCTGACTGCATTCATGGAAGTGGACTGACAGCTAGTGTAGCCAGATGCAAACAGATGACTCTGATGAGAAATCTCCGCGCAGGCTGCAAAGGAATTGACTTCTGTGGCTAAGGAACATGGAAAGAAAGTGGACAGTGCCAGACAAAAAGAGGCCTTGGCTTGGTCCTGCAGAAAATAACAGCCCCATGAATAAAATGTACATGTACACTCTATGAATAGACTCCAACTCCGTCTTCATGATTATGTTAAAGAAAATTCTCCACGTGTCTCTTGCATTTTTGCACATCTTAAGAGGCTCTGATGGCCTTGCTCCAAACGATCTTATCAGGACATTGTATAACAAAGGGTCTTAGAAGCTTTTGGACACACAACAGCACACTCAGAGTCCCTTATGAGAGAGTTGGGTTCCCTAAGTAGGGCTCCTCTTCTGTGATGCAGCCCTCTGCCTCTGCAGGCGTCGTGTGGCCTCTTTGTGTTGCCCTGTGGGAGTCTGGGCTTAGGGGAAACCAAAGCTGACATTCTGGCTGTTGCTTCTCTGGGAGTACTAAACTGTTCTTTGTCTCTAATCCAGGAGTCTCGCGTCTTCTGCGAGCATCCATGAAACTTGTCAGCTTGCAAGTAGACTAGCATCTTAGGCCCTTTATAGTGCTTAACACTAGGTTTCAACATGTCTAATACTTAATATGAGTCATTTTCAGTTTTAATGTACCTTAAAATTTTGCCTTTGTGATTCCATTCCTTCTAAAATGAGATTTAGCAAACAGAGAACTGATCTGCAGTCAGTAGAAAGGAAAGATATTTCTGAAAGAGATGTGGAAAGCCAAATAATAGTCAAAGTGTATTCTAAATCATTCACAGTATAGAAAATTAGAAAAACTTGCCTATATTGTCTTTGACCAAAAAAAACAAAAAACCAAAAAACACCAATGAATGAAAAAAGTAATGTTTTTCTAAAGAGTCAGCCATAAAATTTCAGAGTAGGAAAAGAACTTAAAGAGCTTGATTCACTGATTCTCTCCATTAAAAAGAGAAATAAAGACTAACTCTCATTTTCTTCATTTGCATTCTCCATAATGGCTTTTACAAATGTCTTCAATTTTCCTTAGAAACGTAGAACAAATTTGATGTACACAGGTATTCATCACGTTTTACTTATGATAGGTAAAAGGGATAAATGAGTTAAAGCACCCACCCATTAGAGAATGGTGGAGATATGGGTAAATTCTTATGATGTGATATCAGGAAACCATTAATAATTATGTTTTTCAAGATTATTTAATAACATGGCTAAGTTTTTATGGCATATTGTTTCTTTTTTTTTCTAATTGGAGGGTAATTGGCTTACAGTGTTGGGTTGGTGTCTGTGCAGCACCTTGAGTCAGCTCTCAGTATAGATATATCCCCCGTCTGAGGCTCCCCCTCACCGAGCCCTCCCCTCTAGGCCCTCACAGAGCACTGGGCTAGGCCCTCACAGAGCACTGGGCTGGGCCCCCTCTGCTATCCAGCTCCTTCCCACGAGCCATCTATTTTACACATGGGAGTGTATACATGTATGACATGTTGCTAAGTGAGACCGTAAGATATACAAATTGTGTTATCCCAGTAACGGAACACATCATTATAACACACACTCAGGCATGCAAAAAAAAATAATAATAATAATAATAACTGGAAGAAAATTACTTTCAAATATTAAAACTTTCAAAATTACTTTCAAATAGTTAGAACTGGGTTAGGGGAATATGGATGATATTTTTTTCTCTGTTGTCTTCTATGTTGTCAAAAACCCCTTATAGTCTAATCAAACGTTTTTAAAAATTTCCCTTAGACAGTAAAGTCAAAGTCTTATTCCTAGATAACTAACTTACACTAAAGTTCAGTCTTTGTGTAATCCACCACTGAGCTCAAGCCCACCTTTCTCCTTCCCATTTGTAACGCTCCTCACAATGTGAAGTGCCTCGTCCAGCGCCGTTTTGAGGGGTGCAGTCCAGTGGGGTTAACACCAACTAGCTGATTTCTTGGCCTCCCACTTCACCCTGCCCCTCTCACCCAATTTAGCAGACCCCATCTTCATATCAAGCCACATGTATGGAAAACCCCTAGAATTTCTTCCCCCAGGAACTCCAGCCTGGACCCTGGCATTGCCAGATTTTTCTAAGCTTGCTGCCTAATGGTGCGAATCAGTGTAAACTGGAGCTATACTAGGAAAATGTCTCTGTGGCTCACTCCCATCTCCTCCATCAATCTTTGCTGCTTCAACTCCTCCACCTTCTGTCTCTCTCCACACACACACATAAGTCTAGCTCTAGAAAAGCACTATTCAAGAGCAATATAATACAAACCCCTAATTAAAATTTTTCTATTAGCCACATTAAAAATATTAAAAGAAACATATGAAATGAATTTTAAGAATATATTTTATGTAACCCAACTTGTCTAAATCATTGCCATTTCAACATGTCACAAATTTAAAAATTATTTATTGAGACATTTTGCATATACTTTTCCATACTAAAATCTCTGTGATCCAACATGCTCTTTATCTTTTCAGCACATCTCAGTTCACACCAGCCACCTCTCAAGTGCCCGCTAGCCATGCGGAGCTTGTGGTTTTAGCATTAGACAGCAGAGGTCTGGAGAGATCCCTTCCCTCTACAACTTCTGTCCCATGTCCCTTAGCCTGGGACTTCCAAAAATGTAAATGCCTGGTGGTGACTTTGGGGACTGACTCCTCTAGGACAGCTATCTACATTTCACCAGGGGCTTTAGAGGAACTTCCCTGTCACAGATGGTGGCACACATCCCAGAGGACACTGGGGCCTTTGGTGGTTCTGCCAGCCAGAGTAGGTAGTCATTCATCTGACTGATGAATCTTGCCAGGGTGGGGAATGACTCAAGTGGAGGTCTATTCCCGTACTAAAGGACACTCGCAACGTCAATACAGAGGTCATCACTATCCTTAATCAATACCACCCCTCCGATCATCACCAGAGTGAACAGATTCCTCTTCTTCTGCCTTAGTCTGAGATTGACTACCTGCTGGCTGGCTGTCTGTCTAAACGAGTCAGGACAAGAATGTTAGTCCTTGACTGAGCCTCTTCAAAAATCAAGTCTGCCCATTTCATTGGTGAAGCAACTGGAGAGGACAAGTGACTTGCTCACAGTGACATGGCTGCTAAGTGGCAGAGTTGGGTTGGGATCATGATCCAGACCTCCTGACTCTCATTCCATTATGTCAGGCCTCAGATCACTGATTTGGCGATGTTGATGGAGCTCACGTGTCAGGTCATTTACTAGTAGAAAGTTGCAGGATATGCCCTGGAACTACAGGCCGTTCACCTGCCCCAGCTCAGTCCAGCCTCCCTTTCCTAAGTCATCTCTTCACACCACAGGTAAGAGAACAAACAGAAATATTTATACTCATTGTGCTGTGTGCTAAATCACTCAGTCGTGTCCAACTCTTTGGGGTCCCATGGACTGTAGCCTGCCAGGCGCCTCTGTCCATGGGAATTCTGCAGGAGAGAATACTGGAGTGGGTTGCCATGCCCTCCTCCAGGGGATCTTCCCAACCCAGGGATCGAACCCACACCTCTTACATCTCCTACATTGGCAGGCAGCTCCTTTACTGCCAGTCCTATCTGTGTAGCTTAATTACTCACTGTGACAGGTGCCAAAAGGGCCAGAAACAGGATGCAGAGACTGAGAACCACAGGGAGGTTCCCGCTTCAGATGGGAAGTCAGGGTAGGACCCCAGGGACCTGAGGGAGGAGAAAGAGGATCTGGGCAAAAGGGCTGGCAGAGCTCCAGGCAGAGGGAACAGCCAGTGCAGAGGCCCCAGGGCAAGACTCGCTTAGCTTGCAGAGGGAGCGACGGTAGCCAGAAAGGGATGGGAGGACCTAAGAGGCGGCAGGGGCCATGTTATTCGGAGTCTTACAGAGAAAACCTAGACGTTCGGTTAGAGTTTGATTCTTCTGCCTCTTTTGATATATGATGAGCTTCATTTTAATTTTAAATGTTGATGTTTAAACATCTTCTTCACTGCATTACAACCTTAAGAGAATTAGGTCTGCCACTCTCAAGAGTCCTTAGGCGTTGAATGTGAGGGCCTCTCTTTCGAGCAGTGGATCTCTCTCTAATGAATTCAGGCAGTCGTGGCAGGAGGGAAGATGATAAAGCGCCACAGAGGCTGGTGGTCCCGAGGCTGGACTTGTGTGTCCAACTGACAAACAAGTTCAGACATGAAAGAGCTGGTCCAGTCTCTTCAAATTGGAAACAAACACTAATCGATTGTTCTTAAATACTCCAGTGCTTTCATGGTCTCTGCCTCACTGGAGTTTCAGCCTCCAGCTCTGAGAGTCGATTTTCCAATCTTTGTAAATTGATTGACTTTCCTCACTTCCCACACCTCTACACTTCCCTGTCTTTGGGAGATTCTGAGACAATAAGCCTAGGTGTAAATCATCTTCATTTGGGTGATAGGATGCTCTTAGGAGGAGAAACTCAAAAATAGAATCATAGACTGCCACAGCTAGAAGCAATCTCACAGGACAGCTGCTGACTCTCTCATTCTATTATTATTATTTGTAACATATTCTTATTTGCCATTTCTATACATTCAATTAAATATCTTGGCAACCTTGCAAAATGTTTTTTTTTTTTTTTTTTTTTCTCTTTTACTGATCAGGAGACAAAGGCTCAGAGAGGTTGATAACTGATCAAGGGTTATAGAGCCTTAAATGGCAGAGCTGGGATTCAAATAGTCTCTTCGATTTCCCTGGTGGCTCAGTTTGTAAATAATCTGCCTACAATGCAGGAGACCTGAGTTCGATCCTGGTTCGGGAAGATTCCCTGGAGAAGGGAATGGTAACCCGCTCCAGTATTCCTGCCTGGGGAATTCCATAAACAGAGGAGCCCAGTGGGCTATAGTCCATTGGGTTGCAAAGAGTCAAAGATGATTGAGTGATTAACACTCACTCACTCATGCTAGCTGAAGCTAGTTAGACAGACAGATAGGTTGATGAGGAAATAATAATAAGAGCCACTGGTAGAATATATTGGGTTGGCCAAAAGGTTCATTTGGGTTTGGGCCAACCCAATACATGCTTCAACTTTTCTCCATTTGTGATTCGCTGTTAGGAAGAATGTGAGAGAGAAAAAACATCTGTATAGAGTTTTGTTGTTATTGCTCTTGCTATGTTGTTGTTGTTTTTATAAAAACATAGGTCTCATTAAGCAAGTTTTGGTAAGATTGTCTTACTGAGCATCAGATTTCTTTCAAAAATTGTAGAATTCTTGATAGTTTGGGGACTTCTTGCAAAAGAAACTTTTGCACTAGAAGCAATGCCACAGGTGGCCATGCCCGGAGAGCTCACTCTAAGAATCTCTAGCTGCTGCTCCTCCCTGCTGGTCAGACACTGGGGGGCTGGTGCATCTGCCTCTTCTAATATGTCCAACAGAGTTTTGAGGGCCTCATCGGTGGCCCAGGTGGTAAAAGAATCTGCCTGCAATGCAGGAGACCTGGGTTCGATTCCTGGATCAGGAAGATCCCCTGGAGAAGGGAATGGCAACCCACTCCAGTATTCTTGCCTGGAGAATCCCCATGGATAGAGGAGCCTGGAGGGCTACAGTCCATGGGGTTGCAAGGAGCTAGACATGACGACTTTCACTTTTTTCACTTTCCTGAGTACATGAGGGGCCAGGGCAGCCTAAGCTTGATTTGCCACTATTTTGAGTGGTTTGCTGAGCCCAGAGGACCTCGGGCAGGTTCATGAACCCAGGCTTGGACTTGAAGCAAGACCCTGAGGTTTCTTGCCTCTGGGCCATTGAAACTGGGCTCAGTCTCTTTAAGGAATTTTGATGTAATTCCCGCCAGCAGTCAGTTTTGCTTTACTGGGATTGCAAGGACCATGGTGACAGGTACCAAATAGTCTACTCTAAGATCTCTTGTTTCTATAGATTTACTTTACCAGTGAGAGCATTTTCAGAACACGGTGTGGTAGGCAGAATAATAGCTCCCCAAAGATGTTCACAAATCTGTACCCAGAACCCATGAATATGTTACATTCCATGGCAAAAGAGACTTAAGGTAGCAGGTGGAATTAAAGCTGCTAATTACTATGGGCTAAGTTGTCTCTCCCACAAAAGTCATATGTTGAAATACCAATCCTCAGTGCCTCTGAATGTGGCTGAAGTTGGGAACATGGTATTTAAATTGGTGATTAACTTGAGAGAGGTAATTATGGTGGGCCTTAATCCAATATGACTGGTGCCTTTTAAGAAAAGAAGATTATGGGGAGGGAGGTGGCAGGGAGGCTCCGGAGGGAGGGGACATATGTATGCCGATGGTTGATTCATGTTGGTGTATGGCAGAAATCATCACAATACTGTAAAGCAATTTTCCTTCAATTAAAAATAAATAAATAAAACACATAAATGGATACATCAAAAAAAACAGAGATTAGGACACGGATATGCACACAGGGAAGGCCATGTGAACACACAGGCAGAAGATGGCCATCTATGACTAAGGAGAGAGGCCTCAGAAGAAATGAACCCTGCTGATTCCTTGATCTCAGACTTTCAGCCTCTGGAACTGTGAGAAAATAAGACATTGTTGTTTAAGCCACCCAATCTGTGGAACTTTTCTATGGCAGCCTTAAAAAACTAATCAATTGACCATGATTGTCCATCAGGATACTCTTGTCTGGAAAATCCCATGGATGGAGGAGGCTGGTAGGCTGCGGTCCATGGGGTCACTAGGAGTCGGACATGACTGAGCGACTTCACTTTCACTTTTCACTTTCATGCATTGGGGAAGGAAATGGCAACCCACTCCAATGTTCTTGGCTGAAGAATCCCAGGGATGGGGGAGCCTGATGGGCTGCGTCTATGGGGTCACACAGAGTCGAACCCCACTGAAGTGACTTAGCAGCAGCAGCAGCAGTCCATCAGGATAATCACTGGGAGTTTATGCCGGATTATCCGGGTGAACCTGGTGTAATTATGTGTGCTAAGGTGCTCAGTCGTGTCTGACTCTCTGCAACCCCATGGACTGCAGCCATGGGACAGAACCCACATCTCTTACGTCTCCTGCATTGGCAGGCAGGTTCTTTACCACTATCGCCACCTGGGAGGCCCAGTGTAATCATAAGGGTCCTTAAATGTAAAAGAGCAAAGAAGAGGAGATCAGAGTGATGTTATAGGAGAAGAGCTGGACTTGCTGTTGCTGGCTTTGAAGATGGAGAAGAAGGGTCATGAATCCGACTTCTAGAAGCTGTAACAGCAAGGAAATGGATTCTCTCTGAGCCTCCAGAAAGCAACCCAGCCCTGCTGGTTCCTTGATTTTACCCATTTTAGACTTCTGAACTGTAGAACTGCAAAATAATAAATTTATGTTGTTGTGGGCTTAAACAAATTTTTTTTATTGAGTTTTGTTTATTTACTCTTTGGAAAAGACCCTGATGCTTGGGACGATTGAAGGCAGGAGCAGAAGGGGATGACAGAGGATGATATGGTTGGATGTCATCACCGAGTCAATGGACATGAGTTTGAGCAAACTCCGGGAGATGGTGAGGGACAGGGAAGCCTGGTGTGCTGCAGTCTATGGGGTCCCAAAGAGTTGGACATGACTTAGGACTGAACAACACAGCAACATCTGGGTGGGGTCTTTGGCTCCTGCAGAAGAACTCAAAGATGTTATGTATATTCTTTCAGGAGGAACCAGGATTCTGCTCTAAGGCTGTACTATTGTTTCTTGGCTGTTCCTCCATTCTTTCTTCATTCCCTCCCTTCCCTGATTAGCAACTGTTTGAATCTGCTCTTTGGAACTCAAGGAAGATTGAGGAGGCTGAATGAAGCCTATTTCTTTTTTTTTTTTTTCATTTATTTTTATTAATTGGAGTCTAATTACTTTACAATATTATAGTGGTTTTTGTCATACATTGACATGAATCAGTCATGGATTTACATGTATTCCCCATCCCGATGCCCCCTCCCACCTCCCTCTCCACCCGATCCCTCTGGGTCTTCCCAATGCACAAGCCCTGAGCACTTGTCTCATGCATCCAACCTGGGCTGGTGATCTGTTTCACCCTTGATAGTATACATGTTTCAATGCTGTTCTCTCGAAACATCCCACCCTTGCCTTCTCCCACAGAGTCCAAAAGTCTGTTCTGTACATCCGTGTCTCTTTTTCTGTTTTGCATATAGGGTTATCGTTACCATCTTTCTAAATTCCATATATATGTGTTAGTATACTGTATTGGTCTTTATCTTTCTGGCTTACTTCCCTCTGTATAATGGGCTCCAGTTTCATCCATCCCAAATGGGCCAAAGAACTAAAGAGACATTTCTCCAAAGAAGACATACAGATGGCTAACAAACACATGAAAAGATGCTCACTCATTATCAGAGAAAAGCCTATTTCTTATAAATGAGAATTGGGGGACACAGAAAGGCTTTGTGCCCATGAGGGCCCCACAGGTGTTGCAGCAAGGGGGTACCCTTTCCAGCGCCTGAAAGGGGGTTCCTGTCTAACACTAGAAGTGAATTGTCTGAGGACCCCCATGTGCCGACAAAACAAGAGGCTTTACTGGGAAGGGGCAACCACGTGGAGAGCAGGCGGGTAAGGGAACCCTAGGACTCACATAGGAAATTCAGAATATGCCCTACAATTGTGAACGAAACCAAATCATCAAAATGCCTTAATTTAAACTCCTACTCATTGCCTCTGTGGGATAACCTTCTTCAATTTTTATTGGTCTTTGTGCCCCAGGCATATGAGTTTCTATTTCCAATGCATGCATTAAACAAATATTTGAGTGCCTTGTATAATGCAAACAGTGTTATAATATCCTGGATATAAACTAATAGAGATGCAATCCCTGTTTTCATCCCAGTATGGGGAGGCAGACAGTAAACTACGGCCAGGTGATAAGGGAGAGATAGGATGAAATGCTAAACAGCAGGTGAGTGGAGGTGGGAGGCATCTCTGATATGTGACATTCAACAAAGACTTGAATGATAGCTCTGTGAGCTCTCTGAAGACCCAGGACTGTGTCTTTTTTCACTTTTGTTTCTGTGTCAGGGTCAAGTCCTTATAATGTAGGGCAGGGAAACTGTTTAACACTAGATTATAAGACTGTGTTGGCAGAGGCAGCGATGGTCACCGTGCATCCCAGGGAGGTATGAATGATGTATATTATCCCATGGATGCTGGTGAGTGACAGCCATGTGCTCAGTCTTACTGAAGAGTTCACTGTGCTCTTGGGACATGGAGCAGTCATTTTACTTTCCGAGCTGAGAGCTTTTGAGGGTACTATGTGTCATCTGTCACCCCAATCTCAATTTAAGATACCTCACCAATAAATCTTCGAGGCTAGGGAGTTGACTTGAAATTGGTCATGTGTATTCATCCCCAAATTTGTAGTGGCTACATCAGATTTTAGAGGCTTTCTTTGCCTCTCACAAAGTTCTGTGTACCTTGAGTACTTGTGAATCTAATTATTTATCACTAAATCGGGGTATCTGGCTATCTGACTGGGACACTATGATGAATTATCTTGTAAAGTTAATACCTGTTATTCCCTTTCCCCAGCAGACCCTTGGTAGTTGCTAGTATGGCCCCTTATTCCCCTCTGGGGTAAACTTCAATGCTTACAACTTTCTATTTGGTGAAACTGAGGGTGCCCCTGTGCTCTGCTGAGGCGGGGGCAGGTGTCCCCGGGCTTGTACACTTGCTCTGCTCTCAGAACCTAGCTGTTCAAGGCCTTGCTCTGAGCATAGGATCTCAAAACTCCGGGATTTGTTTGCAAGCACTCTTACTCAAGGTGTCTTCTATCTCCTCATCCTTACTCTCTTCCTCCCTCCCCTACCTCTAACTCTAAAAATGTTGACACAGCTTTTCTCCTTTGGATCTACTAAGGAGCTAGATCATGTTCATTTCTGACCTACCTTCTGCCCATGCTCAGGAAGGGCTTAGCATGCTTGATTTGACACTCGGCAGGATCCCAAAGACGGATGACTGTAACAGAGGGACTCTGTGTCCTTGAGCTGGTGAGACTCAGCTGCAACCGCAGAACTTGGGAGCTCTTCATTTACCTATTTCATGGTGCTCCTTTCACTGTCACCCCTGTTCTTTACCATCCCTAGCATTACCTTTGCAACATGCCATCCACGCAAAAGATCATTATTATAATTCTCAGCTATATGCCCAAACTTATTGGTAGATGAGGTGCTTTGCAAGCATTCTCACAGGATGCCCTTTCCTGCAGTCTGATCTAGGAACATGCTCATAGGGGGAGTGGAACCTTTTGTTGGCTTGTTTGCTTTTAGTGGAGCTGGGGAAAACCAGATGGTTTAAAGGGCATGGTCAAGGGGCATGTGCAAAGCACCGCCACTCTGAGGAAGGTGAAAGCTCAGAACAGGACACACCGCTCACTCTTCTGAACCCCAGGGCATGAGCTCATGCTGTCAGCCCTTGAGTTTCACCATGGTTTGGGTTGGCTGCTTTCCCAACAGGCCATGTTGGCATCTGGTACAACACGTAGGTGGCTTTGGGCTCTGTATCCGTTTCCTTGAGCTCCCATAATAAAGTTCCACAAACTCAGGGGGCTTCAAACAACATAATTGTATTCTTTCTTGGTTTTGGAGGCTAGAGATCCCAAATTAAGGTGTTGGCAGGGCCATGTGCCCTCTTGAGACTCTGGTTAGCATCTCTTCTAGCTTCTTCTTAGCTTCTGGTGGTGGCTGTTGCCTGCTGGTGTCCCCTGGCTTGCAGCTGCATCACTCTAGTCACCGCCTTTACGTCATGTGGCTCCACCTGGGGTGTGTCTGTGGGTGAAGGGCCCACCGTACCCCAGTATGACCTCATCTTTACTAATTACATCTTCAGTTTCAAAAATAAGTCATTTTCTGAGGTCATGGTGATTAGGACTGGGAGACACACCCATAACAGAGCCCCTTCAGTCAAGATTCAGTGCTAGCTACTTTTAAGTGGTAGGGAAGAGGGTGGTCTGGGGAGAGGGACAAGAATGGCCCGAATCACTTATCAGGAGGGCGGCTGTCAGGACAAGACAAGGCAGCAGGTGCCTGGTCAATTCACACTTCATCCTCTCAGATGATGTTTCCCATTGTTGACAGGTCATGTGGAGGACAGGGAGCCTCCTTCAATATTTCAGGGCTTGTGATAGTTTAATTGTTCAAAAGTCTCATATTTTGAGGAGTTCTAGGAGGGAGAAATCTTAATTGACTGAGTCTGACTCCAACTGTAAATGGAAATACACTTTTATTCATATGTGGTTATATTTGCATCCAGAGTGTGGTAGGTTTGGTAGGCAGAGGAACGGTTTCCCCCAGATGTCCACAGCCTAATCTCTGGAGCCTATGAATGTTACCTTATATGGCAGAGACTCATTTTGCAGATGCTACTGTGTTAAAGATACGGAGGTAGATTATCCTGGCTTATCTGGGTGGATCCCAAATGCCATCATCAGCGTCCTTCCCTGGTGGCTCAGACGGGTAAAGCATCTGCCTGCAATGTGGGAGACCTGGGTTTGAGCCCTGGGCTGGGAAGATCCCCTGGAGGAGGGCATGGCAACCCACTCCAGTATTCTTGCCTGGAGAATCCCAAGGATGGAGGAGCCCGGCGGGCTACAGTCCATGGGGGCATCAAAGAGTCGGAGGCCGCTGAGCGGCTGAGTCCAGCAAGCACAGTGTCCTTATGAGAGGGAGGCAGAGGGAGATTACAGCAGAGGAGGAAAGGTGAGGGAAGCGGGGCTCAGAGGGAGTGAAGAAGGAATTCATTGGGCCTGGACTCCATCTCAGGCCTGTCCATGCTGGTCGTGCACAGCCACCTCTCCAGTGGACTCTGATAAGACCCCCCTCTGGGCAGGGGAATCTTGAAGAGGCCTGTGGGAATGACAATGGAAGGATAAGACCCCCCTCTGGGCAGGGAAGACACTAATCACCCCTGCCTCCGGACAGTATCAGTATCTATCGGAATGTAACCATAGGCTTATTGATTAACTGGTTGGAATGTAACCTTGGGCTTATTGATTACATATAATACATGAATGATGGGGTTATTGTGATTGTATTTACCCTTCCTTTGTAAGCCTCAAGGGATTTGGGTTGGTGGGTTTGGACACCTACACATGGGGTATAAAAGATTTTCACAAATGCTGGTGGGGCCCTTGGCTAAGAGGAGACTCTGCCTTGGGCCCGCCGGTGTAATAAACTGCACTCCACTATCTGCATTGTCCTTCTGAGTGAGTCTGCTTCCCGGAAAGCGTGGCTATAACAGTAGAAGATGTTGGTAAGCTGGCTTTGAAGACAGACGAAGGGACCATGGGCTCCCTGGAAAACGCAAAGAAACAGATACTCCCTTAAACCTTCTGGAGGGAACACAGCCCCTCCACCTTGGTTTAGCCCCTGAAGACTCATTCTGGAATTCTGACCTCCGTAATGGGAAGAGAGTAAACTTGTTACTGTAAACCACCCAGTATGTGTTTGCTTTGTTAAAGCGGACATAAAAAAAATTACACAGGGTATGAGTCCTTGTATTTAAATTTAAAAAAATGACTCTCTACATGAACACATAAAGACATCGTCTTGAAGAAAATAACAGTAATATGGTAACACTGGCTAACACTGATACAAGAAATACGAGTGACTTTGTCATTACTATGATTTTCTGAATTTTCCAAGATCTCCAGAAAACACACCACATTTAAATTTTTTAAAAGTTCACTGTATTATAAACGGAGAGCTTCAGTGATGCCCCTTAAAACAGCATACAGTATACGATGTGATCTTGGTTACATGACGTTGTATTTTCTCTGCACATTTTAAAAACTCTTTGCAGCAGCCAGGACCACCCCTGTGCGTGAGCTGTAGACTCGTCCCCTACTATCCTTTTCTCCATCATTTCTCCTGGTTTTGCTTTTATCTTTATTCTTTAACTCCTTGCCTGGCCTTTCTCTGTTGCCTACTGAACACATTCGAGTTGTTCCAGTCTTTGTTAAACCTCTTGAGAATCTCTTAATCAATCACTCCCTTTTGAAATGTTTGTCTTTTACAGTGTAATTTGTGTATTTCACATACACTCTCCTTACAGACAACAGGCATATACTTCAAAACACTCCTGTATGACTGATGTATTACCTGTTATCTCTGGTGTCTTTCCAACATCTACACCAGGGCCCAATGTGCAAGACAGGGTGACTTCCTTTCTCTATCCTACCCCCATGTATTATCAGTCACCACACTGACTAATTTCACCTCCTATTCCTTCCTCTAGCCCTATCCCATCCCTGGTTTCAAGTCCTCAGTCTGTCTTATCTGAATATCCCAACAGTGTGACCTTACCCCATCCTCCACGCCTCAAGCAGGACCCATCTATACTGTAATCCTGGCCATGCCACCGCCCTTGAAGCCCTTCAGTTAAGGTGCACACCCTTCACCATGGCACCCAGCACCCCCCATGAATGGTCCCAACCCAGACTGTTCTTCCACCAGTTCCACAGCTCCTTACCTTTCATGACCCATCACTTTCATAACTTGTTCTGTTTCCTCAGTCATTTCTGGGCCTCCCTCTCCTCCTTATTTTCTCTGGCTGGAAAACCATCCCCCTCCACTTGACTGGGCTAATTCACAGCCACTTTGGTGCATTCATCTAGGCATCCTCTCCTCTAAGAGGTCTCCCCAGTACTCAGAGGTCCCTTAGTCATTGGGTAAAGGTTGCTGCCTTGATAGGTTATATGGACATTAACTGTTTATGTGCCAGCTTTCCCACTAGCCCTTAAGCTCTTTAAGGGTTGGGACCATCTCTCCAGTCATTTTGGTGTTCCTAGCACCTAACACAGTGCCTGGCAAGTAGCAGGCACTCAAATCAGTGTTAATTAATGAAAATGACTGGTAAAAAAACACTTTTGTTGCTAGGTTATATCCATAATCTACAAAACATTTAAAGCCCTTTTCACTGACCTCCATTGCCTTAACTATAAATTTTGGTAGCAGAAGTAACTGAATGAAACTTTTATAAAGAGAAAGACCTCTGGGGGTTACACATTCTATTTTTACATTAAAATTTAACCTGTTTCTTTCAGTAGGGCCTATTTTGGCGGGGGGTCGGGAGGGGGGGAGGGCGGAGTCTTTGATCTCTGCCACCCTACTATCTAGGGTGGAAATGAAGTGGCCCCAGCACGTATAAGTTCTGTACTTATACATACAGCTGTTTGGTAGATCCACTTAGCTAGATTTGACCTAAAACTAGGCTTGCCAGAGACGTTACTTTTCTATTTCCCATCGACTAGTCAATGCTTCGGGATCTGGGATCTCTTAAATGACGCCCCGCACCTCTCACCCCAGAGCGGAGACCCTCTGAAAGGGAACCTACAGGAACACTTGGATAAACCTGGGACCTAGTGTCGTTCTCAACTTCCCCAGCTGCGTGCCCCGCCTGCGGGTCTGAAGGCCCTGGAGCAGCCCCGGGAGCAGCCGAAGCCAACAGCTTCCCTCGCCAGGCCACCTGCTCCCAAAAGACGGTCGTGAACCCCGCCCCCGCCTGCCGCCCCCGCTGCAGAGGTCGCCCAGCTGGACAGCGCAGCCGGGGTCACGTGCGCGGGGCCAGTCCACCGCCCCCAGACCCGGGCCCGCCCCGCAGCAGGGCAGAGGCCGTCCGGATCACGCGCGCCCCGGCGGCCCCGGCCAGGCCCAGCCAATGGGCTGGCGGCGCCCGCATGACCCGCGCCGGCAGGAGGGCGTGGGGAGGCAGGCCGGGCGCGCACGCTGCCGGGCTGTACCGCCGCCCTCGCCGCCGTCGGGACGGGAAGTGAGCTGCCCAGGTCCGCAGCGCCGGCGAGCAGTGAGAGCGTCCTGCAGCCCGCAGCTGCCGGCACCCAGGGCGAAGCATGGCGGCCGCCAAGGTAAGCGTCGGCCGGGGGCCGCGAGGGGCCCTGGTTCACGTGCTCGGTTGGTGCAACAGAGAAAGGAAACAGAAAGGGGCGCGCGGCGGCTGTTCCACCTTGCAGCAGCGGGAGGAGGGAGGTAGCCGTCCCTCCTGGGCCACACAAGCGGCGATTGCTGGGCCCAGGGCCCGGGGGCCCGACCTTGCAGCGGAAACTTTGCCGGCTGGACCCTCCCACTTGGCCGGGACTGGGAGTGGGTGCCTGGCGGGCGCGCGGCGGGCTGAGCCAAGGCCGGTGAAGAGGAGCGGGCGCGATGGCGTCCTGGGGTGGGAGAGGGCTCTGGGTCAGCAGGTCCCCTCGGCCACCCCAGCGCGCTCCTGCTCGTGACCCCGGTTGCTGTTGACCGGAGCTGCTTCCCGGGGCCACCGCCGGCGCCAAAGCCTGATCCTATTAGGTTTCAAAGGCTCCGCCCTCCCGCGGGTGGGGAAGTCACCTTGACTTCCGTTCTGGAGACTGTTGGAGCTGGCCAGCGCGCGTGTGCGTAAAAACTCCGGAGTACCTCCCCGCCCCACGCCCCCACTTCTCATCCTTCTCTCTGCTCTGAGCATCTGACAACACTTAACACACCGGCCTCTGAGCGTTTGAGAGGCTTCTTTATAGAAATGACAAAACAGATTGTCCTGGGAGCCTGTAACTCCTGTGAAGTTCTACTTAAAAGGAGTTCTGCGTAATGGGACTCATTCACTAGCCCAGAGGAAAGGCAGCTCCGACAGCTTGACCTTTCCTCTTTCACCGTTTCTTGAAACCTGGGCACCATTTCAGTCTCTTTGGACTCCATTTCAACTTTTTTTGGCAGAATACCATATTTAGTCCCAATCACTTGACTCATTGGAATTTATTGCTTTTAATTTTAAGTTCATGAAGGCAGCCCTTTAATCAAGCCTATACAACTTCCTAGCTCATTTTAAGTGTCGTGAACTTAAATATACCCAACATTTCAGACATTTGTCCTTAATCAAAACTCTGTGATAACCCTCAAGAGGAAAACATGGCCAACACATCATATTCCTATTTATTCGCGCAAACTAATCACATTTGCAATGGAAATTGTAAGCAGACAAATATATTTAAATGCTGTTCCATGACTTAAGTTTCTCCAGGCCTCCCAAAATCTGCAGGTTTTTCGGTGTTTCTAGAGTATGTGGCCTATGTGGCCCTTTTCTTTTCTGTAATTACTCCAGGTTCCATCCTAAGAAGGGCACTCTGAGTATACATGAGCAGACACATGTTCATATACAACTGTTTTAGGCAGATTCTCTGAGAATCACTGGAATTCATTTTTGGAGCCTACATTTACCCCTTTCCAACCTAACAACTTGTGACCTTTTCTTTGCATTAAATTTACATGCAATCAGAGTACAAGGGAACAATTATGTTCCCTTCAGGTGACTTCTTTCAGCAGAGTGGGTGGGAGTAGATACCCAAACTTTACTATTTTTACATCTGTAGATGAATTAAATAATTTTACTTAATTTGGAGATAGAGTGAGGAACTTAAATGGAGGAGTAGGCATGTAAGTGGAGTATAATACTGATTAACTAGTATGAAATAAAATAAATGACCTGGAAACAGGCTTAACTTTTGGGTTGTATTTTTATTAAACTGTCACATCATATCAATAAGGGCAGTTGAATTTTAGCCAAGTAGTGAGAGTCAGGGAAATGAGACATTTCAGTTTTACTCTTTGGGAACTTGTGTTTTTATTTATTTATTCATCTAAACTTGCCTCTTTCCAGGATTTCTTATGGCTGACATCATATATACATATATTTATAAACCAACAAGACATGTCAAAATCAAGTCAGAGTAGATGAGAAAAACAGAAAGAAGGCAAAGTAAGATGAAACAAGGACTAAGGTTAAGCTAGAATAAGGATGTAGGTACTTGCTAGAGGCGACTGAACCTTCTAGCAGCCAAAACAAAGAGGAAGTGAGGTCAGTTATTTGGGAGAGGTCCTCTTTTTCTGCTCTCTGAGGCAGTTTCTCCCCATCTCTTTTTATAAGCAGTGTGCAAACTGTGTTCATAACTACCTCATAACCACAGATACAAGTGTGTGGATCCCATAAGGCCATTTCTTATAGTGTCTCTCATTCTAGCGCAAGGGCGGTGCAGTAAATGTAGTCTTTGTGTTGTGTGTGTGAGTCGCTCAGTCGTTTCTGACTCTGCAACCCCATGGACTGTAGCCTGCCAGGCTCCTCTGTCATGGGATTCTCCAGGCAAGAATACTGGAGTGGGTTGCCATTCCCTTCTCCAGGAGATCTTCCCAACCCAGGCATCGAATCTGGGTCTCCTGCATTGCAGGCAGACTCTTTACCATCTGAGCCACTAGGGAGGCCTAAATGTAGTCTTCAAAGGCCTCCAGATGAGCTGTGCTGGTCCACGATAGTCCAGGAATGCCCCTTACTTATTACCTTTGGACGCTCCCTGATTTTGTTCACTACTAGGCAGTGCTGTGAAGCCTGAGTTAAAGGCCATGCTCTTTGCTTTCTTGTGGAACACAGATATTCCATATTGAGCACAAATCCATAGACTCAGCAATCTTATCTAGGGATAGGGTTGACATCCCCTCTTAAAACTTGAGGAGCCTGACTAGGGAGAGAATCTCATCTCAATGGAGTGTCTAAGAAATTGGGCCCAGAATCTGAAACTCAATACTTGTAGGTGAATTCCAGCACTCACGGTGGTGAATCATTTGAATATTTAAGCAAATTTGATATTTTCTGGATGAATTTAGCCACACCTAGCAATTTGTTGATCTCCTTACCACTTACTTATTCTTAATTTTTTTGGTTATTGGCCCAAGTAAGAATAGTGCCCTAACAAGAGTTAATAGGAGCATCATAGAAGGAGCCTGTTTCCCTCCAGGGTGGGGGGTGGAGAGGGGAGGTCTTCTCCAAGGTAGGGGTGGTTCAGAAGGAGTGGTTGGAGGAAGAGGGAAGATCACATCAGGGATGGGAAACAGCAGCTGAAAGAGAAGTGAGAGCACCTGCTGCATTTAGGGGATAACAGGTAATAAAATAAATAGAGTAGCTGACACTGTTTACTAGATGTGAGATTCAGTTCTTTAAAAAAAAAAATTCATTATTTATTTTTGTCTGTACTGGGTCTTTGTTGCTACACTTGGGCTTTCTCTAGTTTCCGTGAACGGGGGCTACTCTTCGAGGTGCATGGGCTTCTCACTGCACTGGCTTCTCTTGTGGCAGGGCATGGGCACTAGGGCATGTTGGTTTTAGTTGTGGCGCGAGGGCTTAGTTGCTGTGAGATGTGTAAGATTCCTGCACCAGGGATGGTACCAGTGTCTCCTGCATTGACAGGTTGGATTCTTAACCACAAGAGAAGCCCAAGATTCAGTATTAAGTGAGGTAATAATGAAAAGCATTATTAAATGAGTCAATAAGACAATAATAAGCATTAACAAGACTGTTACTAATAAGCATTAATGGGCTTCTCTGGTAGCTCAGCTGGTAGAGAATCCACCTGCAATGCAGGAGACCCCTGTTCAATTCCTTGGGAGGATCCCCTGGAGAAGAGATAGGCTACCAACTTCAATATTCTTGGGCTTCCCTGGTGTCTCAACTGGTAAAAAATCCGCCTGCAGTGCGGGAGACCTGGGTTCAATCCCTGGGCTGGGAAGATCCCCTGGAGGAGGGCATGGCAACCCACTCCAGTATTCTTGCCTGGAGAATCCCTTGGACAGAGGAGCCAGGAGGGCTATAGTCCACGAGGTTGCAATGAGTCAGACACGACTGAGCGACTAAGCACAATACCTATTATATAAGCATTAATAAAATTGTTAAAGACCTTTAATATTCTTATATGAGTTATAAATTATCATTTCTAGTTTATAGACGAACACTCTGGACACCAAGGGATGATATAAGTGGCCTAAGACCTGAGAATTAAAAAGGAGCTGGGGTTCAAATCAGCCAGCCTGACTCCAGAGTCTGTGCTCTTAGCCTGTCCACCAGATTGTCTGCCTGGTAGTTTAGCATACTGGAGAGTAGAGTTTATGGGCAGGGGAGATGACTTGGGAGGGGAAATTAGATGCCTCTTTTTTCTTCAGACTTTTGTTTTGGTCTTGTAACTGTAAACCAGACTTTTATTTTTGAGAACCACTTCCACAGTGCTTACTGTGTGCCAGGCACTTTCCCAAGCAGTTTACAAATAATAATTCCGTTATTCTTCATAATATCAAGCAGTAGCTGTGGTCTGCTTTTGTCCTCATTTTACAGGTGAGAAAACTGAGTTGCAGAGAGGTTAAGTAGTTTCCTCATGGTTGTAGAGAGAATAAGCACTGCAGCTTGGATTTGAAACCTTGCATTCTGTGCTCAGAGTCTCTGCCTCACCTTCTTAGGCCTTAAAAAGAGTTCCGTTTGCATATGAGAATTCACATACTAACAATTATGGACTTATGTATCTTCCCAATCCAGTGGTTTGTATCTATAGAATGCGTTGGCACTCCGTATATGCTTGATGGGTTTCCCAGGTGGTGCTAGTGGTAAAGAACCCGCCTGCCAATGCAGGAGACAAAAAAGATGGGGGTTCGATACCTGTGTTGGGAAGATCCCCCGGAGGAGGGCATGGCAACCCACTCCAGCATTCTTGCCCGGAGAATCCCATGGACAGAGGAGCCTGGCAGGCTACAGTCCAGTTGCAAAGAGTTGGAGATGACTGAAATGAGTTAGCATGCATGCACACACATATGCTTGATATTTAAGTGGCTTTCGAACAAGATTGCACAGGTCGGAAACTGTCATGTGCCTTTTTTAAAAACAGCTTTGCTGAGACATAGGTCATAGGCTGTACAATCACCCGTTTAAAGTGTACGTGTCAGTGGTGTTTTGCATGTTCACAGAGTTGCGCGGCTATCACCTCTTAATTGACCAGGTAGAAATTTTAATCCATTGTTCACTAGTTAGGACTTGGGCTATATATTTGGCCTCCGTGTTTTTCATGCTTCTCATCGATAGTAACACCTTCTTCCAAGACTGGTTATTGAGGATAAACTGTGATTGAGTTTATTAAGGATATTCTTCAGGTTGAAGGTTTTCTTTCCCTTATGGTAAAAACTGCTCGGTATTTGGTGGTATGATACTGTTATGATAAAACAGACCAGTTTTTGTGCTGGGCAGGAAGGAAAGAATGTGTGAGTTGTTTTTATGCTGCCATGATGTTGGTAAGTTTCTGTCTGTGCTTCCACCGATGTTTGGATTTAGGGTTTTTTAAATTGATGTCGCTGGATTGGCCTTGGGTTTACATAACACAGCGTTCCTTACCCCTCCCTTCATTAATCCTGTTCCCTTTTACCAGATGAAGAAATGGAGTCCTAGGAAGGGCTGTGATTGGTCCTGTAATTGAAACTCCTTTGCTTTTTGCACTGTTGTAGACCGGGGTCCCAGTGCATTGTCGTCCTCTGTATGGGGATAACAGTGCTGGTCCCTGGGTCTCACCTAGAGGTTCTGATTCAGTTGCACTTAGGTGTGGCCTGAACCCCAAGGTTTTTGAATGCTCTCCAAGTGAATCAGATGTGCTTCTGAGGTTGCCAGCCACAGCTCTAGGCTGTTTTTCCTGCTCTTTGCTTCAGTCGATCCTCTGGTGGTTCCTTGGAATAAGGAAGGAATGCAGTGAGAAATGTAAATCCCTAATCCCTAGTGTGTCATTTCAGAGGAGGGATATACGGGGATCCCTACAAGTTCTTTCTTGACAAGCTCTTTGCAGTCCTGCCCCATTTCACCTTCGTGCTTAGGCATCAAGTTTATATAGTTTGTAATTATCCTAGAATATAGGTTTTATCACCAAACTGGTGGAAAGCTTTTGTCTCCGCTGAAGTCTTGGTGGCTTGCTTTATCAGTGTAGCTGCTTGTAGGGGAAATGTCGCAGAGGACTGTAAGGCTGGTCTTGCAGCCTTTTCTGTGGCTGACCTAGTTGGGTGCCCACGTCTTGTCCATGTTGGGTCACAGGGCTTTACAAGTGTTGTTTAGCATATAGAGAGGGTAAGGAGAGGGTTGGGAAGTGTTGAAAGCCAGTGTGCAGGGTAAGAAAATCCAGCCGGTCTTCTTGGATATCGAGTTCTTTTGTTAGGTTGCTGGAGGAACTCTTGACTCCTCCTGCCTCTTTGACCTTTTGTCCTGGGAGCAGCCTCTGCTTTTGTTGAGTTACATGGAAGCATTCCTTCCTGAGTTTCCCACTGTCCGTGAGGCTTATGTCTGCGGAGCATGGTCCAGTCCTACTCCCCCTGCTTGGCATTTGCTGCCTCATAAGCGCCTATCCTTCCCGCCGTGTTTTCTTGGATGCCTTTGGGTGGGTCTCGGAACAGAGGCATGTGCGAACCTGCTGGTGTTCTTGCTTCTTGGGAGTAAGGAGGACATGCCCTCGTCACAGTGATGTAATTCCCTTGGCACAGTACTGAATAGCAACTGAGCAAACCCTGTTTTTCATGCCCATTTTACCAGACCCTCTTGTTGGGTCAAGTCGACCCCATCAATGGTGGCTCTGGTCTCCTAGCTCAGAATTATCCCCAGTGACTAACTTGTAGAGTGGTGGTCTGGTTTGTTGTTTGGAAACGTTTAAAAGATAAGAGTACTCATGCTTACCATTTCCTTTGGAAGTTTGCTGTGTGGTTGCATGAGTGAAAATAGGCCTGGATGGTTCCCTTTGACTTTAGGTGCTGACAACATAGCAAAGTTGGCAGTGTTGAAATTCTTAGCAATTCAACCTAAATAAACCACTCTATTTAATGACTGTTATTAGGCTAGTAGCTTTGTCTTGATTTCCACATGTACTCACAGTTTCCACATGTTTTCCCTGAAACCTGTTGACTTGATATGAAAGTCAGATATTTCAAGATCCACTTACTGTTTTATGGTAAAATATCTTTTGCATAAGATGGTACAATTTGTAAGAAAATTGTCTAAGTAAGTGTAGGGGAAGAGAAAGTTTCCCTCCATTCTGTTAGGGTTCCTGGCTGGAACTAAAAATCAAAGTGACAAGGACAGATGAACCAAAAACAAAGCATACACATTTTGTTGAATTTTTGTGTGTACCTGAGAACCTGCACAAGAAGTGAAAGTGACCAGAGTAGGAAGCTTTAAAATCTTTTGGACAGTGAAAAATAAATTTGTAAAGAGGTGACAAGACAAAGGGGTTTGTGCTCGGGGTAGGAAATGGTGAAGAAGTAACTGGGAAGATAAGGGCGAGTTTAACAAGGGTTGTCTGTGTGCATTTCTCAGCCCTAACTTGCCCATCTTTGGTGAGGAGATTGTCTTCCCTCCTCCTGGCACGGGGATGGTCCTCTCTGCAGGGGAGTTTATGACCTGTTTCAGGAAAGAAGGTGGGGTTGGGAGGACGGTCAGAGCGACCTTCCCCTTTCTGCTGTTTTCTGAAACTCCTTCAGCTTGAGATACTGAATGCACCACATTTTGAGGACGCATGTCCTGAATGTTGTCATAAGTCTGATTTGAACGGGGTTTTTAGACCTAAGTGCACATTTAGTAGCTTTTCTGAGTCTGACATGATTTGTATTTGTCCGACCCCGGGCACGGTTGTAGTCTGAGATGCGGAGAAGCCCCAGCTGCTCAGTCAGCACCACTATCTCATGTGGGAAAAGCATCAAGAACTTTTTTTAATCAGTAGCTCTGGTTGAGTGAGAGAGCTTTGGACTGGAAGGCAGGAAAACCTAGGTTACAAGTCCAGTGCTTCGACTGATGGTAAGAACATAAAGCCTGACTTCTCTGGGGCTCAGGGTCCCCCCTGTGGAAAACAGGGCCTGTGATGAGCAAATGAAATATAATGTGGGAAAGCATTTGAGGACTATGAGCTGCTGTAGAACTGCCAAGTAATATCTGCTGGAGACTGTGGGACATTTCCACCTAACCGAATACTGGGGACATATTCACAGATATTACTTGGGTCTTCCAAAGAATCCCCCTGCCAATGCAAGAGACCTGGGTTCAATCCCTGGGTTGGGAAGATACCCTGGAGAAGGAAATGGCAACCCTTTATAGTGTTCTTGCCTGGGAAATCCCATGGACAGAAGAGCCTGGTGGATTACAGCCCATGGGGTTGGAAAGAGTCAGACACGACTGACTGAGCACACGAACAGGTATATTTGACCTACTTGCACAGAAGATGGTGTGCTTCCTTAAGCTCATGGTTTACTAAGTAGTCATCTAGTAGTGGCTAGGCAGTCTGTCTGCTTCAATAACCAAATTCTCTTTAGTGGTCTTCCTGGAGCCTGGCAACTGGAAGTTTATGGTCCAAGGATGAGGAGCATTGGTTTTACGCAGGAGCGTGTTAGAATTGCAGCATCTACACACTCATCCCAGGGACAAAGACCCTGTGGCTTCAGGATCTGCATTTTAAATAGCTCCCAGGTCTGGAACTCTTGTCACTGTGTGATTAAATGTAGCTGCCTTTCTGAACTAAGGGTACAGTGTCTTTCCATTTGGTTGTAAATCAATGCAATTTTTGCAGAATTAAATCCATAGTGATAAAACCCAGTATAAAATTTTGGGTTCTTTGGGCTAATTTCGACTCCACTGGTGCTAGTGTATTATTTTAGAACACGTCTCTGATTTATTATTTAAAGGTTATCAGTCAATCAGTCAGTAAAAGCCGCTCAGTGGTGTCCGACTCTTTGCAACCCCATGGACTGTAGGATTTCCCAGGCAAGCATACTGAAGTGGGTTGCCATTTCCTCCTCCAGGAGATCTTCCCAACCCAGGGATTGAAACCAGGTCTTCTACATTGAATTCTTGACCATCTGAGCCACCAGGGAAGCCTATTTAAGGGTTATAACCTTCTCCATTTCTTTGCTGCCTACTTGTACTTAAAGTCCTTGAAAATAAATTTATGCCCATTCTATTTTTGACATTCTCTTCTAAGAGTCACCAGTGATCTCTGTTCTGAAACTGTTGGCATGTTCTCCTTTATTTGTGACCTCACAGGATCGTGACCTGCTCTTTCCTTCCTGGGACGCCTTCTGTCAGCTTTCATGATGTGCCCTCTCCTGGTTGGCCCCTTAGCTTATACAGGTCCCTTCTCCTTGGCCAGCTTCTTTTTGTCCTTCTGCTCCCCTTGACTCCCCCACTCTGAAATGCTGGTGTCCCCCAGGCCTCGACCTGACAACTCATGTTCCACGGCAGCTCTCTCAAGCACCAGCCTTGCATTTTTGGCTTTTTGTTGGAAATCTCAACTTGTCTGTCTCAGAGATATTCCAGACTCTGTTTATTAGAATTGAATTCATCTTCTTGATCACTCCTCACCTGTAGCTGCAGTTTAGCTTTCCTACTAGTTAAAATTTCTGGTTAGTTCACTCAGTACCTTTGTGGGCAGCCAGGAGAGACTCCATTGGTGGGAACCTGGACACGGGCAAAGAGATGGGTCAGTTAGACCTTTCTGGGTCCCTGGAGCAGGTGTGTCTCATCTCCTCCATTTTTTAGCTTCAGATCCTCATTCCTTTTTAGCTCCAGCACTGCCTTAGCTCTAAGCTGATTTTGCCTTTGGTCTCTTCCCTGCACTTTTCTCTCCACTCTGGAGTGCCTGAAACTGTCAAGGAAGTTTCTAAAATTGGCTCATGTATCCATGTTGAGAGCAGTCCTGCGTTCATGGGTACAGTGCTTGACAGTTTTTTTAAAAATGCATTCAAGTGTGTTATTGATTGCAACTATTTGCCACCTCCTATACTGATTGCTGGGTTTTGCTAAACAAGTAAGCTATTGGACTTGTTTTCAGGACTTCACAGTTTACAGAGATTAAAATGACCAAATAATGTGAAGACCCAAGCTTCATTATTTGATCTTTATCATCTACAAGATGATAGGGAAGGTGTTACCTCATCTGAGAAAGGTTAGTTTCAGAAGGGTTGTGCAAATAGCAGTGACAACAGCAGCTGACCAAAGCCAAACACTGTTGTAGGCACTTCGTGTGTGAAGTCGTGTAGTCTGCAGAGCAGTCCCCGGCATGGGAGTGCCATTATTGTCTCCATTGCCCCGTGGGGCAGCTCATCTGTGCAGAATGGTGAAGTCTCGAGGCACAGAGAGGTTCAGTGAGTTGCCCCAGGTCACACAGCTTTCAAGCTCAGAGCTGTGGCTTGCACACAGGCAGCCTGGCCTCTCAAGGCACATAGCGACTGCACTGCCTGGCCCTCTTGAGTTTACCTGGCTGCACAGGGTGGCTTCATTATGTCCTGAGAATAGAAACGCAGTCTCGTTAGCCAGATTCTGCCTCCTGGGTCTTGGCCCTTGTCTGACTTTTCCAGTGTTAGCTCATGCTCATTCCCTTCTCATACCCTTCACAGCGGTTTGTATTATAAATGGGACATGTCCAACCCCTGTTCAGATTCCCTGCCATAAAGCTGTGGCAACAGTGTAGCAGGAAAAAAAAAGGGGCGGGGGAGCCTGTTTGTTGGTTTAATTTAGAGCTCAGTCAGAAGCAGGAATGTTCCTTGTCCTCCTTTTACATTGGTGGGCAGATTTTGTTGTTTTTGTTTTTTTTTAGTTCTTTCCTTCAGTTTTAGGGAAAAGCGGTCTTAATTGTGTTTTCTCTTTCCTTGAAGTGTCTGTAAGGATGATAAAACCCATGCCCTAGTTTTCACAGTTGGTTTGTCCCGACCAAGATTCAGACACAGTCTGCACATCGCATTTGGTTGATATGTCTTTTAACTCTTGTGAGTCTATAGGTTTGGCTCCCCATCTTTTTGTGTGCCTGCTTGCAGTTTATTTGATGAGTGACTTGGGTCATCTTTCCTGTAGTTTCCCACAGTTTGGACTTTGCTGACTGAACCCCGCCCCCCCCTCCCCGCCCCAGTGTTCCTTTGTCCCCAGTGTTCCTGACAATTGATAGTTAGATGTGGACGCTTGATTGAGTTTAAGGTTTTATTTATTTTTATTTTTTGTTTTTGGCTAGAATACTTCCTAGGTGGTTGCTGGCTGTCTCTCTCAGGTTACTGGACCCTTGGTATTGGATACACACATCAGGAGGCACATAATTCCTGGTTATTCGTCCGTTGTTATGTTTGGTGAGTGGGTTTGGATACTGCCTTCCTGATCCACCAGCATTTTGCATAATGGTTTCTTTTAGTTGGCTAGGTTTTAATATTCACACTTATTCTTTCTGGTGCATTGTGTTTTTTCATCTTCTAAACACACACACGTGTGCCTGTGTGTTTGTATACACGTATATATATGTACACATCATGTATAGTACAATGAGTGTGTCTCACAGCTAAAACAAATGGTGGCTACTAAAATCAATTGGATATTAATTAAGGGGTATGGAGTTTGTGTTCGGGATGATGAAATGGATATGCTGACGATTGTACATTGTGAATGTGCTCATTGCCACTGAATTGTACACCTGAAATGTTAATTTTTATGGATTTTATAACTATAAAAACAGATCAGTTGAAAATGGATTGTAGTATACTGACTTTTTAAAAAAGCCCATCATTCCATGACAATTATTCTTCCTCAAGAAGGGTCAAAGTGAGATGGAGGTGGGGAGGTGAAGTTCTTATTTTCTGAACAATGCCAACTGATAAAGTAGAAGTTATGATAGAACTAGAAAAAAAAACATTGTTTGGCAACCTGCAGGTAATAATTGGTTTCAGGCAAGTGTCCTCAGTGGATGCTAAAATCTTCAGTAAAAGATTGTTGGAATCCTCTGTATCTCAGAGTGAAAGAGTTAGTCACTCAGTTGTGTCTGACCCCATGAACTGTGTAGCCTGCCAGGCTCCTCAGTTCGTGGAATTCTCCAGGCCAGAATACTGGAGTGGTGGTCATTCCCTTTTCCAGGGGATCTTTCCAACCCAGGGATGGAACCTGGGTCTCCTGCATTATAGGCAGATTCTTTACCATCTGAACCACCAGGGAAGAGTATTTCCTTATAAATTACTTACCAACTACAAAGGGGAAAAGATACCTTTACAACAGAGGACTTTGCCTCCATCTGTGATCCAATTTAACATTACTGGGAAGAGGGAGAAGCTAGCATGGAGCTACCCGCTGGTGTGATGTGATGGAAAATCCACAACGTGACCTTTAGAGATTTTCTGCCAAAGTGTGGTGTGTGAATCTAATCATGAGGAAACAATTATACATATCCAGAAAGTAGGACATTTCGTAAGACCTCTGGTCGGACTTTAAAAATGCCAGTCTTATGAATGAAAAGGCTCGAATAAAGGAGGCTCCCAAACAGACATAACAACCAAATGCAGTGTTTGAAACTGGATCCAAAACAAATAAAAGAATGGCCCTGTTGGAGCCATTTGAATAAGGAGTTTACATTCAGTGATACTGTATTAATTGTCTGGGGCTGCCATAACAAAGTACCGCAGGCTGAGTGGCCTAAACAACAGAAGTTTATTTTCCCACCAACCTACAGGCTGGGAGTCCAAGACCAAGGTGTAGGCAGGGCTGGTTTCTTCTGAGGCCCCCCTCCTTGGCTCATGGATGGCCTTTGTCTCCTTGTGTCTTGACGTGGTCTTTCCTCTGTGTCTGTGTCCTCATTTCTTCTTCTTGTAAGGACACCAGTCTTAATGAATTAAGGCCTACTTTAATGACCTCAGTTTACCTTAATTACTACTTTGAGTATCCTATCTCCAAATACAGGTATATTCTGAGGTCCTGGGGGTTAAGGCTTCAACATATGAATTTGGCGGTGGGGGGGCACGGGGAACACAGTTCAGCCATAACAGATATTGAGTCATTTTTAAATTGCCTTGAGGGAGAGAGTGATAATGATGTTCTGAAGGAAAATGGTCCTAGTTTTGTTTCTTATACTTTATGTTTTCCACTAGATTTTAAGCCGAGAGCGGGACCCTCACAGTACATGTTCCATAACATTCAGACACCGTTTGTTGAATTGCTCATCTACTTGGGGGTGCCACCCATGGCAGAATGAAAGGGGGCAGGAGATTCTTCTGTTGCATGTGTGTGGTTTGTCAGAAACTTTCCCTAATAAACCATTTTTCTCAAGCCATCCGTCACTGAACAAACAAACAAACAAAAAATACTAACTTGGAATACTTGAGGATTGTGTGTGAGTCACCTCCAAGAGCGCACATGATGGGGAATGATAGCTGCTTAGTAAACCCTGGCAGGGATCTGGCCATTCAAGGTGGATGAATCTCCATGACTACAAAGTAGCTGCTTCGGAAGGAGGCTACTGGAGAAATGTGCTTTCTTGTGACTAAGAAGGTCTGGCTGGATTAAAGGGAGACAGTTCCAGCAGGTCCAAACCGGATGTCCATTGCTGCTGTTTCAGACCAGCTGCTCCCAGTAGCATATTGGGTCCGGCAAGTGGTTTGACCAGGAAGGCTGGTGATGTGTCAGCTCTCTTATCTGACTCTGCCAGGCCCCCTGGCAAGGACTTTCATTGCTTGTGAATCTGCACACACTTATTTTTTTATAGTTGGCTCTGGGTCTTTGTTACTGCATGCGAGCTTTCTTTAGTTGAAGTGTGTGGGCCTCTCATTGACTTCTCTTGTTGTGGAGCATGGACTCTTGGTTGCATGGGCATCAGTAGTTGTGGCACACCTGCTTAGCTGCTCTATGCCTTGTGGGATCTTCCTGGACCAGGGATCAAACCCATGTCTCCTGCATTGGCAGGCTGAATCCCAACCACTGGACCACCAAGGAGATCCCACGCGCTTATGTTATTGTAGGTTGATTTGACTCTGCATTTCAGGATTCCACTTTCTTTCCATTGTGAACTGAGACGGGAATCTCAGCTCTAGAAGTAAAAGGTAGTTAGCTCAGCCCCTGGTTTTCTAATGGTGGTTCTTGGAGCATTCTGTTAGTCTATGTTTGGTGTCCACCTGCAGTTTAAGAAGAGCCTGGTCTTGACCTTTGCCCACTTTTCCACTGGGTTATTTGCCTTCTCATATTGACTTGGTCCAAGAGTGCTTTTAAATTAAAAACTTTGGCCTTTTGTCCTATTACACATTATTTATATATTTATTTTTGCAATTGTTTGATGTTTAACTGGCTCATACACACTTTCAACTTTTACAACCTTGTATGTTACATGTTTGGGCTCCCCTGATGGCTCTGATGGTAAAGAATCTGCCTGCAATGCATGAGACCCAGGTTCGATCCCTGGGTCGGGAAGATCCCCTGGAGAAGGGAATGGCTACCCACTCCAGAATTCTTGCCTGGAGAATTCCACGGACAGAGGAGCCATTAATCTTTTCCTGTGTGGCTCCTGCATGCTGGGTCGTCTGTCATGTTTAAACACAGCTTTCTCTCTTAGTATTACGCAAGAAACCACTCGTGTTTGATATCAGATGGAAGGTAGGGAGGCAGTGTAATTTCTGTTGCTGTTCCATCCCACAAGGTCATGAACTCCCATTAGCGCCACATCATCAGCCAGTGTGACCTGCTGCCAGGTCAGCCCAGACACTCTGCTGGCTCAGACTCTGATTCGTTCCAAAAGCCAAGAGAGCCTTGCATTAGGGCTCAGCTGTCCACCGATGCCTCCGTCAGCGGGGCCGCTGTGAATACAGAAAGGTTGCACATAGCTGGGAAGCAGGGAACTGCTGGATTCTGTCCCAGGTTATGCTACTTTCATTCAATCCTGATTCTCATTCTCTCTTGGTAACAGATGAGAAAAACAGTATGTCACATTGCTGGTTAGCAAGAGAATCAAAATTTAAACATTCATTTGCAAAGTCCATAAAATAGGGGCAAATAGCATTCTATGTGGGAAATCTGGTTAGAAAATCTTCCAGGAGGAACTGGCATTTGACTTAAAACTTAAAAAAAAAAAAAAATACCCTTTTTAAAAACATGTCTCCTGATGGAAAATTTCCGTAGGAAATTAGGACAGCGTAACAGACTCTTATGTCCCTTTCTAGCCACTTTCAGAAGTTATCAATTTATGGATGATGTTGTTAATTTATACCACAGCCTCTCTTGTCTTCCCATCCTCCTGATTTTTTCAAAGCGAACCCCTGACATCATACCTGTAAATATTATGCTTTATCTCCAAAACAGATTTTTCCAGAGCACAACTGAAATATCATTGTCATGTCAAAAAAAAAAACAAAAAAACAAGAACAGTGCCTCTTCAGTATGATCAAATATCTATTCTGTACACATTTTACACATTTCCACTATCATCTTGGAGAAGGAAATGGCAACCCACTCCAGCATTCTGGCCTGGAGAATCCCATGGACAGGGGAGCCTGGCGGGCTACAGTCCATGGGGTCACAAAGAGTTAGACACGACTGAGTGACTAAACCATCACTATCATCTCACAATTTTTAAAATTGTTTTACGAATGGTCATCTAAATGAGGCCCAGGATTGCAGTTGGTTGATGTGACCTAATTTTGTTTACCCTCCAGGTTCTCTGCTTAATCTGGTGTTCTCTCTTCCTTTTGAAAGTCTTTATAATGTAAAGATTGAAATCGTGAACTCAGTTCAAATTGTGGCTCTGGGCAAGTACCTCTGTGTACCTCAGTTTCCTCATCTATAAACGGACCAAGGTTGTTTTTCCTTCCTGGGTTATTGCAGGGGCAGTTAATGCACTCATGTTTCTAAAGCTTAGAGCTGGACCTGGACATAGAAAGCTTTGCAGAAGTGTGAACTTCCAAGGGGGTTTGGAACCAGAGCACGTGCCCAGGGTCATGTTGGAAGTCGTGGGGTAGGGTGGAGGAGGACTTGCTTCAGTGAAATTGTGCGCAGTCTTTGGGACGAGTATCCCAGCTATGCAGAGGGCTCCTGTTGGTTTTCTTTTAACTTCTTCCTGGATTCTTGACTATTCTTCAATTATATGATGCTGATATGCAGCAGAAATTTGAACAGGTAAGGTATTATTTAGTGAAAGCAACTTTCTATTGTCCTGTGATTTGCTGCTTTCTCTTCCTCTGCATTTATTAAGTTAGCTATTCTCTCCCAGAAGCCATTTTAACTTTCTGTGGCATTATCTGGGCTCCTGCAACCTGTGATCTCCTAAGTAGAACCTTTCAGCACTTTATAAATATGTCATATACTTTTTATATTCCTTTGTTCCCCATCAGAACATACATCCCAGTCTTCAGAACAGCACAATCAGTTTTATTCATTTAAGGAGCAGTAGTCATTTGACACTTGCTAATATGTAACAAATTATATTGGGAGTGGTAATTACAACTGCAGCTGGTTCCTAATTATACTGTAACCTTGATGCCTTAAAAAAAATTGAGACTGAGTTCAGCATATAATACTGAGAATAACATTCTGCATTAGGTAAATCTGCCATCCACCTAACCATGGGTGTTTATGTATCATAATGCCAAATCAAAAAGACTTTATTTTAAATTGCTTTCAGCTACCGTGTTGTCCAGTAGCACCATTCATAAGGATAGCTTAAAGTCCCCCTCTTTGATTGCCAAATTCTTGGCACATCCTCCAGATATTAATAGTATAGTTAGTGTGAAAATGACCTGGGCTCTAGCGTCATTATTGCTCTGTGATTTGCTACCACTCATTTAAGACCAGGTGTCTTAAATGCCACAGCTTCGTCATCTGGAGACTGGGGATGTTTTGTTTGTTTGTTTGAACTTTTTATTCTGTACTGAGGTATAGCTGACTAACAATGCTGTGATAGATTCAGGTGGAGAGCAGAGGGACTCAGCCACACGTACACATGTGTCCTTTCTCCCCCAAGCTCCCGTCCCATCCAGGCTGCCGCATGACATTGAACAGAGTTCCCTGCGCTGCCCAATAGATCCTTGTTGGTGATCCATTTGAAATATACAAGTGTGTACATGTCCATCCCAAACCCCCTAACTGTCCCTTCCCCCAGACAACCGTCAGTTTGTTTTCTAAGTCTGTGGCTATTAGTGGTTCTTCACTTTAGATGGTTTTGGTGATCTTTAAGTGAGATCAGGCATAAAGATCAGGCGTAAAGCCTTTAGGACATGCCTAGCCTAGAGTTAAGGGCCCAGTAAAAGTTAGCTGGTCAGTGTTAATTGCTGTAATCCAGTGATAAACAACCCAGTCCGAGACTTTACCTCCACCACCCCTGACCCCAGCAGAGTGATGGTCTTAGTTCTGCCGTCACTCTTAATTTGTGGTGGCATGTATCATCACACGCTTTGTACCAGCCACTTGCTGATAAGTTTGTCATCGCCCCCCTCCCCCCACTCCTGGAGGGGTGGGGTCTCCGGTTATTTGGCGTTGTCCCCTGCATTCCTGGCGCTGGGCCTGGTCCATGGTGGGCTTCCCAGAGGTGGCTGGGTTTTCTTGCATGAGCAAGTGGAGCAGCGCCGTCTCAGGCAGTGCTTCTCCCGGGGGTGGAGTAGTTTTGCTCCCAGGGGAAAGCCTGGTACCGTCTGGAGACTGTTGGTTGTCACGTCTGGGAGAAGGGGTTGCTACTGGCATCTGATGATTAGAGGCCAGGGATGTTGCTCAGCATCCTACGATGCACCAGACCCTCCTCCAAAGTGAAGAATGATCCGACCCAAAATGTCAGCAGGGCCGAGGTTGAGAAACCCTGGTTTAACCCTTGACTGCCTTAGGTTGTGGACCCGTGGGAAAGGCATGGGGCTTGGGGCCCATCAACTGTTTGTTTGCAGTTTTCTTAACTGTAAAATAAAAGAATCCAACCTACTTCAAGGAGACTTTGAAAAGAAAGGGGGATTATACAGATGTGTGCCTAGCGACTCTGCCTGATTTGTTTCACTTTGATAGGTCCTGGCCACCCGTGATCTTTTTAAAAAATAGACATTAGTATTATTACTGTTATTCTTGTTTTGGAGCGGTTTTAGGTTCATAGCAAAGTTTGAAGAAAGGTTCAGAGATTTTCTGTATACCTCCTGCCCCCACGCATGCATAATCTCTCCTCTGTTATCATCATCCCCCATCAGAGTGGTTCATTTGTTACAGCTGGTGAACCTACACTGACACGTCCTTTTCCCTCGAAGTCTGTGGTTTACATTACAGTTGACTCTTGATGTTGAACAGTCCTTGAACAAATTTTGTAGTGATATGTATCCTTCATTAGTATCACACACAGTCTTTTCATTGCTCTGAAAATCTGTGCTCTGCCTGTTTTCCCTCCCTGTTTCTCAGCCCCTGGTGAGTAAACTGCTGATCTTTTTACCATCTCCATAGTTCGAGAATGTTGTATAGTTGGAATCATACATACGTAGCCTTTTCAGATTGGCTTCTTTCCCTTACTAATGTGCATTTAAGTTTTGTTCACGTTCTGATAGCTCATTTTAAAGTGCTTAATAATATTCCATTGTCTGGATTATCCATTCACTGACCGAAAGACATCTTGGTTGCTTCCAACTTTTGACAATTACAAATAGGGCTGCTCTAAACATCCATCCATTCAGATATTTGTCTGGATATAGTTTTCAACACCTTTGGGTGAATACTAAGCAGCATAAACACTGGCTCATATGTTAAGAGTATGTTAGTTTTGTAAGAAACCTCCAGTCTGGCTTCCGGAGTCGCTGTACCATTTTGCATTCTTATTACCAAACAGTGAGCGTTCCTTTTGCTGCACATCTTCACCGGTATTTGGTGTTGTCAGTATCCTGGATTTTGGCCATTCTAGTAGGTATACCAGAGAAGGCAATGGCACCCCACTCTAGTACTCTTGCCTGGAAAACCCCATGGACAGAGGAGCCTGATGGGCTGCAGTCCATGGGGTAGCTAAGAGTCAGACACGACTGAGCGACTTCACTTTCACTTTTCACTTTCATACATTGGAGAAGGCAATGGCAACCCACTCCAGTGTTCTTGCCTGGAGAATCCCAGGGGCAGGGGAGCCTGGTGGGCTGCCGTCTATGGGGTTGCACAGAGTCGGACACGACTGAAGTGACTTAGCAGCTGCAGCAGTAGGTATACAGTGGTGTCTTCTTGTTTTAATTTGTATTTTCCTGATGACAGAAGATGTGGAGCATCTTTTCATATGCTTATTTGCTGTCTATATATCTTCTTTGGTAAGGTGTCTGTTAAGGTCTTTGACCCATATTTTGACCTTAATTGAGTTGTTTGTTTTCTTGTTGTTGAGTTTTGAGAGTTCTTTGTGTATTTTGGGTAAGTTCTTTATTAACTATTCTTGTGCAAATACTTTATCCCAGTGTTTGCTTATCTTTACATTCTCTTGACAGTGTCTTTCACAGAGCAGAAACATCTCTTTTAATGAAGTCCAGTTTATGGATAATGCCTTTGGTGTTATATCCAAAAAATCATCCTCAAATGCCAAGACCATCTAAGTTTTCTCCTATGTTATCGTCTAAGAATTTTACATTTAGGTCTGTGATCCATCTTGAGTTAGTTTTTGTTAAGGGTGTAAGGTCCGTGTCTAGAATCATTTTGCATGTGGATGTTGTTTTCGTTCAGTTGCTAAGTTGTGTCTGACTCTTTGCGACCCCATGAGCTGCAGCATGCCAGGCTCTCCTGTCCTCTACTATCTCCTGGAGTTTGCTCAAACTCATGTCTTTTGAGTCAGAGATGCTATCTAACCATCTAATCCTCAGATGCCCTCTTCTTCTTTTGCTTTCTGTCTTTCTCAGCATCAGGGTCTTTTCCAAGGAGTCAGCTCTTCGCATCAGGTGGCCAAAGTATTGGTGTTTCAGCTTCAGCATCAGTCCTTCCAATGAATATTCAGGACTTATTTCCTTTAAGGTTGACTCAGGAGTCTTCTCCAGCATCAGTTCTTTGACACTCAGCCTTCTTTATGGCCAAACTCTCACATCCATACATGACTACTGGAAAAACCATATTTTTTGACTGTATGGACCTTTGTCAGCAAAGTGATGTCTCTGCTGTCTAGGCTTGACATAGCTTTTCTTCTAAGGAGCAAATGTCTTATAATTTCATGAATGCATGTGGATGTACAGCACCATTTGTTGAAGAGACTATCTTTGATCCTTTGTAAAGATTAGTTGACTTTATTTGTGACGGTCTACTTCTTGGTGGGCTTTCCTTGTGGCTCAGCTGCTAAAGAATCTTCCCGCAGTGTGGGAGACCTGGGTTTGATCTCTGGGTTGGAAGATCCCCTAGACAAGGGATAGGCTACCCACTCCAGTATTCTGGCCTGGAGAATTCCGTGGACTATATATAGTCCATGGGGTCGAAAAGAGTCGGACACAACTGAGCCAGTTTCACTTTCACTTTTCTTTTTCACTTCTAGGCTTTCTGTCATGTTAGATTTAGAATTGTTACGTCTTTTGGGAAAATTGACCCCGTTATCATTATATATTTTCTCTCTTTATCCCTGTTAACTTTCTTTGCTTTAAAGCAGTCTCTGCCTGAAAGTAATATAGCTACTCTGCTCTCTTTTGATTCGTGTGTTCATGGTATGTCTTTCTCTGTTCATTTACTGTTGATCTGTATGTGTCTTTTTTTGTTGTTGTTGTAGATGGCATATAGCTGGGTCTTATTTTTGAATGCATTCTAACAGTCTCTGTCTTTCAATTAATTGGTCCATTGATGTTTAAAGTGATTTTGGTTGTCCTTCTTGGTGTCCTCTAATCTTTGTGTATTTGTGGTTTGGTGTCTGACTTCGATTGAGTGGAAATTCTGCATCATTGTTACTTCAGATATTCCTTCTGGTCCTCTCTTTTCCTCTGGTATTCCCATCACATGTGTATGACACTTTTTTGTAGTTGTCCCACAGTCTTGGATATTTAGTTCTGTTTTTGTTTGTTTTCAGTCTTTTTTTCCCTTTGCTTTCCAGTTTTGGAGATTTCTATTGAAATATTATCAGAATATTCTTTCTTTCTTAGAATTCCCACTTTTCTGCTTGCATCACTGTTCTGTTCTTGCATGCCATCTACCTTATCCATCAGAACCCTTAGCATGTTACTCATAGTTGTTTTAAATTCCTAGTCTGATCATCTCAGCATTCCTGCCGTATTTGCGTCTGGTTTTAATGCTCACTCTGTCTCTTCAGATGGTGCTGTTTTACCTTTTGGTATTTTTTGTGATTTTTTTTTCTTGATATTCAGACATGATGTAGTGGATAAAAGGAATGGCTGTAACTGGTCCTTTGGCACTGTGAGGCTAGGGTGCAGAGGGAGAAGAAATGTCCTGTAGTCCTGTGGCCAGGTCCCAGTTCAGTAGGGAGCCCATGTCCCTGGACACTGTACTTCACAAGTGTTTCTCAGCTTCTCTTCCCCTCAGGTTGGAGAGGATGGCTGAAGGTGGCTGGTGTTGGGTATTGCCTTTCCTCTGGTTTACTGGCTCTGGTAATACTCCAGTGGGTTAGGTGCCTATGAAATAATTTCTTCTGAAGCAGAGCTTGCTGAAAAGAACAGGGTGCCCTTGTGCATTTCAGCTTGGTTCCTTCTCTTTTCCTCCTACTGAAAGTGCCGGGTAGTCTTTCTCTGATAGTCACTGAAAGCCAGCTTGAGTTCCAGGAGGTAAAACTCACAGAAGTGTGGAGAATCCACGATGTCTAGATCCATCTAGAGTTTTGTAAGGTCTTTTCTTGTCCACACTGAGCCTCCAGCGGCTGTCCATCTGCAGCTCAGAGTTACCTACTCTTGACATTGGTTCCTGCAGAGGTTTTAGCTGATGGGTTTCAGCTCTGGTAAGTTGTGATTTTCTGGTTCTGCCTTTCTGTCTCAATTTTGGGGGGCAGTGGTTTGCTGGGTGACCTTAACTCTGATACATCTAGGGAGGATAGTTGATTTTTCAGCATTTAGACTTTTAACTTATTTTTATGACAGACTGACTATTTCTAAGCCTCTTGCATGCTGGACTGGAAACCAGAACTCTCCCCATCATCTTTTGACTACCTTTCCTATATTGGAGAAAATCCCCACATTACAAGGTCTGCCTGCCAGAACATGAGTCAGAACTCAGTTCCCATCTTTCCCTGCAGCCAGGGCACAAACACGTGATCTGGCTTTGCCGAGTGGATGCTCAGTGTGAGTTTGATTTGGAAGAGGGCAGGTAGCTCAAGGGGTAAAGAATCTGCCTGTCAGTGCAGGAGACATGGGTTTGATTCCTGGGTCAGGAACACCCTTTGGAGGAGGAAATGGCTACCCATCCAGTATTCTTGCCTGGACTATCCCATGGATAGAGGGGCCTAGAAAGCTATAGTCCATGGGGTCACAGAGAATCTGACATGGCTGAACACACACAAACACACACAAAGCAGCTTGTGTGTGAAGCTGCCATTTCAGCTGACCTAACAGGCAGCCTAGGCAACCTGCTTTTGTTGTGGGTTCTGAGGAGGGTTTCTCATCTCAGATCCTGGGGTAGTTTTAAGCATCATTGGTGGCCCCCTTAGCCTCAAGCTGATTGATTCTCCAGGCTTCCTAACAAGACTGTGATCATCCAATAGAATTTTAATTTTCTCCTTAGCCTTTCACCTTTTGTTGCTTATTTCTGAGTTGAATACACGTTGGACCTACTTGCCCATCTTCTGTTCTTATTTGGGATTAGAAACAGATAGCTGTGTTTTTGACTTATATTTTTTAATAGTAGCTGTTAATCACTACCAGCCTTATGTATCACTCTAATTCACAGAGCACCTTTTCTTCATCCTAGTTAATCCTTAAGATAACTTCATGAAATAGACAAGTAAATGTTGTCATTTTGCCCTGTTGTTGTTGTTTTGACAGGGAAGTAGGATTTATTGGTAGGCATGAGTAAGGAGGGAACTGCGCCAACACTCTCATGAGCGCAGGGCCCACCGTTTGTTCAGAGGGCCATGGTTAGGGATGTATCTGACCCCACAGCCATCTAGGATGAGCCGCTTTTCTGCCCCCACGTTTTCAAATTCATCCGCATTAAATTTAGTAAATCCCCACTTCTTGGAGACGTGGATCTTCTGGTGGCCAGGGAACTTGAACTTGGTCCTGCAGACGGCCCCAGTCACAGGCTCCTTGTTCTGCACCTTGGTGCAGATGGACATTAAGACTTGGCCCGTGTGGACCCTGGCCACTGGGCTTTCCAAAGAAACCAGGCATACATGTCTGGAGCCTGCATTGGGGACAGCATGCCAACCCTGGAATGTGCACTGGGAAGGGTTGTCTCCAAGGTCCCTTAGGGCAGCCTCTGCAGGCAACAGGCTGTGTACACTGCTGTGGAGGCTGCTATTTGCAGCCATTGTACACTGGGCCCCTCTGGGGAAAAGAACATAGTTGACTTAATCGGCTGCAAAGCATTTTGCCCTTTTTATAGATGAGGAAACTAAAACTTGGAGATGCTAACTGACTTGTCCAAGATCACCAAGTTAGCAACATACTGAAACCCCAAACCTGGTGATGTTTGCTTTTGACATGATGAGCAAGCAATGCTTTCTCCATAAGGAGCTGAAAATATAGAGAGACAAATGTCTACTTCAGAGAAGACTTATACTGTCTCTTGTCAAATTTTTAGTCTTGGGAACATTTACTGGAATGTTAGCTTTAGCTTAATAATAATAAAATCTAAAATTAGAGTGTTTAAAGTTATTTTGGCATAACGGCACCCACAGCTAAAACACTGCCATTCATTTCTTAATTGCTGTACTCTGCTGCTTCATACAGAAATTTCATGGTGATGGCTTTATCATTGTCTAATGTTTGTCTACAACCCATTTCATAAACTACTGACTCCTTCTGATAAAATATTTCCACATCCCTGAAATAACCCACTTGCATAGTTACCTAGTGGGTTAACATTTGTGGTGTCTGCTGCTTTATAAGTCAGCTGTTGAGTGACTTGAACATTTGAGGGTCGACTACACAGAAAGGTTGTGGCTTGAATACTGCTTAACATGATATCTTGTTTGTATATTAGTTCCGGTAACTTTTTATAGTTACTGCTCTTCATTCATTAGACCATGGGGAACCGTGGGATGAGGAATGAGTGATTCAGTGAAGTCAATGAAAACTTATTTTTCTTAAACATGATGAGACACTTCATTTTTATCCCTCTTGAGTGAATGGTAACTGTGGTTTTGGGGGATTTCAAACTTTCTTTTACAGCTACTGATTGTATCAGTTAAGGTTCACTTACAGAGAACAGAATCCACTCTAGCTGGTTTAAGCAGAGGGAAATTTATTACAGGGTGTTAAATGGCTTATGGAATTTGTTGGAAAAGTGAAGAAACAAACTTCAGGTTGAGCTCTTAGGAGTGACTTGCAGAGCCTCACTGTGGAGCAGGCCACCAGGGGAGCAATTGCCTTTTGTGCAGTCATGAAACTGCCCACCAAACCGGGAGTGTTTCAGAACCATGCTGCCGCTGACATGGCAGGGGGAAAACGAGAACTTCCTGATGGAAGATCAGCTAGTGCCAAGGATGATGCTTGCTGGCAGAGAGCAAAGGCATGGCCCCTACCTTCCAAATCTTCGCTTTCCAAAACTTTGCCTCCCACATCTCACTTAGCTTCCTCTGATTGACAGCACCTAGGTCACTTAGCTGCAAGGGATTCTGGGAAATGTAGTTTAACCTTCCAGTCTCTGCAGTGTAGGAAGATACAGTGGGAAGAAAGTGCAGCCCCAGCTTCTGAGTTATTAGGTCACACACAGTAGTGCTTTCCATGGGACTCAGGACCACCCACTCTGAAGGTTTCTCCCACCTCTCCATTTTCTGCTTGTCAGCGCATGCAAACAATCATGCATGTGCTTACACACACAGAGAGTAGCTTTTGATGAGCTGCCTCTCTGGTTTTCTCTTCATATCTAAAGTAAACAATTACTTCATGACAGTAGAATTCTCAGTGTAAGTCTGAGCTTGTCTTGCCTGTCATACCTTTCAGGTTTGGGAGGGTGGTGGAAGAACTGTTACTGAGTGAGGTAGCAAGCTGGAACGAGGTCTGGCGTCCTGGGTTCTAACCCAGTGGTTCTCAGCCTGGTCCGTCATCATCTCGTGGTGAAGCTTTAAAGGTACCCATTCCAGAGATTCTAATCCAGCTGGACTTGGCTATCTAATTTGATCAGCCTGGGGATTGATAAAACCCCAAAGCCCTGAGGCAATGCAAACATGTCGGCCGGGCAGTGGATCTCAAGCCCAGTCAGACAGGATTTTACATTAACCACAGATGTGGTTCTTACACTTTACAAGCATCAAGGTCACCTGGAGGACTTGTTAAACCATAGATTGCTTGATCCCGCCCTCAGAGTTTCTGATTTGGTAGATTTGGGATAGAGTGTGAGAATTTGCACTTCCATTAGCCTAACAGGAGCTACCTGTTTTCCTTGTAAAGATTTGATTTCTACTCACCTGAAAGTTTTTCTTTAAGAATATGTTCAGAGCGCCTACTTAGTGTCTGACCTTTACTGGAGCAGGGGACGTGGAGGAGTAAGGTGTCTGCGAGGAGACTGCGGTCTTACGTGGCTCGACCTTCCCAGTGTAAGAAGAGAACTTTTCTGCATGTTTTCTTCTTCAAATTAATATCCCTGATTTTTTTGTAGGTTATGTTTGTTCCCTCTCAACACCCCTGGTTAGACCTAGCAACTATTTTAAGTGCACAGTTCCGTACCTCTGCAGTTTGTTAAAGCAATGAGCCCTCAACTGAGTCTTGATTCCAGAGTAAGAAAGCCAGTTTAAATAATATTCCTACACATAAAAAAATCTTTTCCGGTGTCTTCCTCTGTTTGGCTGCTGTAACTCATATTAAAATGAAAGTGAATTTATTTGTCCTCAAAAATATCTTTCTGGGTTTCCTTGCCATGTGTCCTACTGCTGGCTTTTTAAAATCAGTCCTTCAAGTTGTATTATTGTTGGCTGTTTTGTTTTTTTTTTCTGTATTTGGAATGTACCTAGCCAGTATATGTTTTGCAAATGCTATTGATAACCTATTTAAACTGTTATTTATAATGTTTGTCTTGTCAAAAATGTTACATATTCAGTGATCCTCAAATTTTGCCCTGTGGAACATACTTTGGGGGGGATTGACCTGAAATTTCTATACTGTCATTAAACACAGGTAAAGGTCTCCCAGTTTACGGAAAAAGACAATGCATAGTTTCCATTTTTAACAGCCTCCCCCCCACCTGCTTTCTTCTTTAACCTCCACTTGTTTGAATGTTACGTGCTTGTGTATAAGTTTCTTTATTAAGTAGCAAATGGTGATATTTCATAGTCGTCTGCCAAGAATCCTTTTTCTTATGGGTGATTTACTCCCTAACAATGTTTGAAAATTACTTTATTTAAAACTTTTGATATAAAAATGTTGTTTTAATGGTGGCATCTATTCTTACAAACGCAAATTCAGAACAGTAACAGTAAAGCAAACCAGGCAACTAGGTAGTAAGAATAACAGCTGTAAATGCTGCTGCTGCTGCTAAGTCGCTTCCGTCGTGTCTGACTCTGTGCGACCCCTCTGACGGCAGCCCACCAGGCTCCTTTGTCCCTGGGATTCTCCAGGCAAGAACACTGGAGTGGGGTGCCATTTCCTTCTCCCAATAACTGTAAATATTTACATGCTATTAGTATTTGAGATGGAGAAGGCAATGGCACCCCACTCCAGTACTCTTGCCTGGAAAATCCCATGGACGGAGGAGCCTGGTGGGCTACAGCCCATGGGGTCGCTAAGAGTCAAGACACGACTGAGCGACTTCACTTTTACTTTTCACTTTCACACATTGGAGAAGGAAATGGCAACCCACTCCAGTGTTCTTGCCTGGAGAATCCCAGAGACGGGGGAGCCTGGTGGGCTACAGTCCATGGGGTCGCTAAGAGTCAAGACACGACTGAGCGACTTCACTTTTACTTTTCACTTTCACACATTGGAGAAGGAAATGGCAACCCACTCCAGTGTTCTTGCCTGGAGAATCCCAGAGACGGGGGAGCCTGGTGGGCTGCCGTCTATGGGATCACACAGAGTCGGACACGACTGAAGTGACTTAGCAGCAGCAGCAGTATTTGAGAAATATATACTTGTATATAAAACAGTGAAAATTAGCCTTATGGAGAAAAAGCTACAGTTTGAGAAACTTCTAAAGCCTGATGAACTAAGGCTTGTCAGGTGATGCCACGTGAGTTGGCTTAAAACGGGAGGGTCACATAGCTAGTGAGTTGAGAGCTCAGATTCCCCCCCACCCAATCCAGGGCAGTCTGATCCTGGAGCATGTTCTTAATCGTAGCACTGGATGGACACTACAAACTGGTGGTACTAGGAGAAACTGGGAGAGTCTTGATTTTTAGGCAAGTGCTGTTTTATATTAGGGGTGACATAAGCTATGGTCAATTTAAAGCTGCCTGTGATGTGACTCAGTGAGACCAGCACAGTAAGGGGGTGGAAGATTTGGAACTTGACCTCTGCTCAGAAAACACTTAGAAATGTCAGCAAAAGTGGTGCTAAATCTGACTTTCAGGGAAATAAGTGACCCTTTCTGAGTCTTGGTTTCCCTTTCTGTCAAATGAGTGCAATAATATGCTCTGAGTCTCAGGTCTGCCACGGGGATCCAATGGCGTCAGAGTCCTGCTCTGAAAACTTCTAAGTGTTCTGTACACATTAGGTGACATGGCTTAGAAGCGCTGGGCCGCCATATGGATGGGTTTCTCCCGTGCCCTCCACCCTGGGAGAGTTATAGACTGAAAGCTTGCTTTCTCTCACAGAGGGGTAGTCCTGGCGGTGAGCGATGACTGCGTTCTGGGATCAGTAAGAAGAATGCTGTGGGCGTTCAGGGCGGGGGAAGTTCACTCTGAAATAGCATTGCCCAGGGAAGGCTTTATGAAGTGTGTGTGGCAGAGTGAATTAATTTGATTTTAAAGGATGTGTTATTCAGATGGAGTAAGAATAGTTCACTTTGTGGAAACTTACCTTTGCTTTTAAAAGGAAACCCAATTAAGTGCTGAGGGTCACCATATGCCTTTTAAAAAAAATGTTACTTATGGTCTTGAGATGTAGAACTTGGAGGGAATGTCTTCTCTCTCTCGAAGAGGATGGAAACTTCTCATGCTGTCCCATCTCCAATAGTGTTTGTCCTCCCCACCTTTCTCAGAGTATAGACCCGAACGGAGGAGATCTTGTGAGACTCAACAGCACTATCATCAGTCTTAGGTTGGTTTGCAGTCGATTTTTATATTTTTTTTCTCTTTACTTGAATAGCAGAGAACAGTCAGTGATTGAGGATTTTAAAAAGATTACAAATTCTTATGGATAAAAATAGCATTGGTGGTTACAAGTACTCAGCAGAAGTTAGGAGTTATCAGTCTTGGTTTGGGAAACAAGGTGACTAGCTAACTGGTTTCAGGAAAACTACCTCTCCTATTCCAATGATTAGTTAATAAAATTATTCCTGACAGTGGCGGGCCAAGGAGCTCAGGCAGTTACATATTTCAAGACAGAGAACCCATTGTCCAAAGATCTCAGGAGAGCCTTTGCAGACACCCCGAAGGGATTTAGAACAATTTGCATAAATCTCCCCATGGATGGCGACATGGCTCCAGTATTGGGGTGGTTCCAGGAACCCCTCCTTGGCTGTATCATGGGGTGATGCTGTGCTTGGGGAGAGTTCAGTCTCATGACGGTTTCTGCCAGCAGGACTGGGTGATGGGATGCTGAATAAGCCCACTGTTTGGTTCCACATAAGGACTCTTTTGTGTTGGCCTGGGGCAGCCATGTTCAAGTTTGTCTTCTCTTTCCCCAGTGATGTTTTTGGACTTTGTGGGCTGGAGAATTAAGCACAACACCTATTCTGAGCTAATCTGTCAAACTTTGCTCTTGAAAGGTAACCATAGCCCCTTGTATTCCAGAACGTGGTAAATAATAATCATACATTTGGAGACTTATGATTTCTTTTTTTTTTCTCGTTGAAATACAGTTGATTTATAATATTAGTTTCAGGTGTACAACATTGTTCAATATTTTTATGGATTATATTCCTTTTAAAGTTATTAGAAAACAATGGTTGTATGCTGTACAATTGGAGACTTCTGGATTTTTTTGATAAAGTTGGGGAGAGGAGGATACTGCTGGACAGGACCAGATTGCTGGGTGTTCATGCCTGTCCATTGTGGAACCATGGGAATTAATTGTCTTCTGTCTGTGAATATTATTTGCCTTACTCACTAACTTCTCTAAAAACTACGTTTTCTTGCATACTTAACAAGCTGTACTTTAATATTTAATATTCCCCTGTGAAAGGGTTTGGGTCATTCTGGGTTGCAGTTTAAAATGCCAGGTGTTTGCAAGTCTGTTTTAACTTTTTTTTTTCCTTATTCATTTTGGGAAAAAAAGATGTATATTAGACACTGCATATTAGGAGCTTTTGTTTCTTGTATGGAATGTTATCATTCTAGAAGCCTCATAAGAAGTCTAATTTAAAATCCAGAGAGTAGTTTAAGCACTGGGTAAATTTAGTGCTTTAAGTGCAGAAATGAAATTCACTGATTTCTAACCTGGAGTTTATTTTCTGTCAGTCTGCGAGCTTGATTTCTCAGCTTTGTTCTAATAATGTAAACATTTTTATGTTTGTTTATAGGTGGCTTTAACCAAGAGAGCGGATCCAGCTGAACTTAAGACAGTATTTTTGAAGGTTGGTATCAAGGAGTCTGTCTGTTTCTCATTCGTGTTCTACAACTTTTAAAGATGATTTTCAAGCAGCTCTCTTTTTCATTCATTTTTAAAAACATCCCCAGAAGTACCTTTGCTTAAGACTTGTAAAAGAGATCCTTTACAATTTTGCATCTGTCTTTTAAAATGTATCACATACTTGTAGGCAACTGGCTGTGATGGCTGCATGGTTTGTATTTCACTTTCTCTGGTCTCACAGGATGTTCAGTACCGAAAACGGGTTGTTGGGGAGTTTAGTCTCAAAACCCATTTACCTTTCTGAGATTGTCCTGTGCAGCAGATGATACTAAAGCTTTCCGTCCTAAGGGGTTTAAAGCTCTTTGTAAACACCTTTTCTTCATCCGTCATTCATCCAGAATGGACTTCCCTGGTCTCTCCTGAGCAGAACATTGCTGTTGTTATTACCATCATGATACCATTTAACTTCAGCTGTGCTGCCCTTGAGGCAGCCTCAGTACAAGTAACAGTAGGTACTACATGGCCCTGTACAAATTTATTTCCTTCGTTTCTTATACTTTCACCTACTTTGTGATATTGGGCACTGAGTGACTAATACTCTAATAATAAAGTCTGCCTCAGGTCCCAAACACTGAATCACTTTTAAGGTTATTTAACTGGCAATAAAAGTATTTCAAAAGAAGAAAGGCCATTTTTGTAAAGATAATTTTAAAAAGTACATATGTAGACCTTTTCTAAACATGGTGAGAAGGTAGGTGTGCTGTATTTAAAGAACCCAAGGCTTCAAGTGAGAAACTTGTTCTGCTGCTGTGTATATATGCCTTAGGAAGTTATTAATTCTCCTAGCATCACTTTCCTTATCAAAATGTGCTACTGTTAAAAATCGAGGAATCGGGGAATTTGAATACTGATAGGATTATTTGATATAAAGTAATTATTAATTGATTTTTAGGCTAGGTAATAATGTTCTGAATATGGAAACTATAAAGAGTTTTTTAGAGATGTACACTGCAGTATTTATAGGTGAGATTATGATATCTGAGATTTGGTTTTAAATAACCCAGTTTTGGTGGTGTAGGAAAAATAGGCCATATGATAATTCTTGCAATTGGAAAATGGAGTATTGAGTTTACTGTTTACTCTGTGTATATTTGAACATGTACATAATGTTATAAAAAGTTGTAAAGATTCCGTTAAAAAAACTTACTTGAAAGTGCTGTGTATTAGACATGCACCTGATATGCAGTAGATATTGATTCAGTAAATGCTTGAAATTAAGTCATTCATAGAGACAGACTCCAAGAGAAAATGGGCAAAAAATACGAGAAAAAAAAGAATCAATTTGTAAAGTAGACTGGGTTATACATTAGGAGGCAGAGTTCTTCATAAGCTTGTGTTTTGCCCGGAAAAGATAAATACGGTCTCTCAGGTGGAAAAGGATTCCGGGTAGTGAAAGTCCAGTGAACAGAAACGCACGTTTCTCAGCTGATGTCTGCCGCTGTGCACGCCGGGCCCCCGGGACGGGGCTGAGGTGTATATGGGGGAGCCACAGACGTTTTTAGGCTGTGTATTTATGAGGTTTTTGTTGTAAAACTCTAATGATGTAATTCTGGAAGACCACTTGCAGAAGAGCCTGCGAGTGGGCTGCTAAAGAGCCTGGAGAGATGGACGAAGCTCATAAAATTGAGCCGGCAGAGTCACGATCATCCTCGGAACTCAGAATCTGTGACTTCTCTTTTCTAAGCCACCGGTAGCTGTGGGCATCGGGAAATGGGAACACCTTAGAGGGTCTCAGTAGATGGTGCATCTTGGATCCTTGTTGGTCTTCTTGATGTGATTCCGTGGAAAGGCTCCAGGTAGAAGCTGTGACCGCGGTTTGAGGCCATGTGGGAGCTGATGAGGCTGGGTTAAGACCCTGCTAATGGAAGGACGTATCTTTTCTGGTGGCTGCATCACAGTCGCAGGGGAGTTTTACTGGAGACAAGTGGGCTTGGCCAGGGAAACCCAGGGGAGGGTAGGAGTCCCTGCAGAGTTCTGGAGAGCCACCTGTGGGGCTTCTGTGTCAGTGGGCCCGAAGGCTGGGGTGGAATCTTTGGGACCAGAAAGGAAGTGCTGTCCTCCCTTGGTGAGGCTGGGACTGCGTGGCATCTGAGTGAGAATTCCAGATGACTTAGTCCAATGGGATGATGTGGGGGGAACTGTCCCTGAAGAAAAGAAGTGATCAGCAGTTTCTAGAAGGGATTGTGGATCTGGCAGAGGTTCGGGTGATCTCATCAGGCTTGGGTAGTGTGGTACCAACGCAAATCCACCTTGGCTCAGCAAGCTGAGGACCTCTTGTTTACTCTCTACCGCAGACGTGCTGTGGGGGAAGAATAGGGAGCGAGGCGCCTTTGGGGGCTGTGCTAGGCACGTCTCCAGCGAGCCTGGGCTTTCTATTTTTTTTTTTTTCTTGAGTAAATTGTGGTTCATTTATTTATTTATTTTTTAAATTTATATTTTGTATTAGTGTATAGTTGTTTGAGGGGCTTCCCTGGTAGCTCAGCTGTAAAAAAAAAAAAAAAAAAAAAAATCTGCTTGCAATGCAGGAGATGCAGGTTCAATCCCTGGGTGAGGAAGATCCCCTGGAAGAGGGCATGGCTACCCACTCCAGTATTCTTGCCTGGAGAATCCCTTGGACAGAGGATTTGGAAAGCTACAGTCCATGGGATCTCAAAGAGTCGGACTTAGCGTGCATAGTTGATTGACCATGAATCACTGAATCACTTTGCTGTCCACCTGGACTTGTTCTAAGAGTGGATCGGCAGCGAGCACTCTGTAAACCTATTTGCTGACTTTTTTCTGACATTTTTCCTGACTTTTCTTCCTTATAAATATCCCAAGCTCTCTGCAGCACTAGTTAGGTGATTCTCCTGTAGCTTAGGGGAGGTGGAGGGAAGCTTCATTGTTCCTTTGAGACCAGATGTGCTGGTAATGGGGGAGTTGATAGCTATGGCGAGCAGAGAGACCTAGTGGAACCAAAACAGAGAAGGAAACATGGGTCCTGGAGGACGAAAATGAGCCCTGTTCTGGCTTATTCTATGTTTTTTGTTTTTTTTTTAAAGAGTTAAAATCAGTTCTTTTTCTGAAGTTGCTTACTGTCAGATGTTGGGGTTATAAAGATGAATTAATCATGGCTCCTGCCCTTAACTATCTCACTGTGTGTGTTTAAGTGTTTAAAAAAAAAAATCCACAATATGGTTGATATACATTATATAGTACATAATATGGTTGATATGCATTGTATAGTATTAATTAGCAAGCAGATAACATGGGGCTAATTACATCTTCCTAGAGAGGGTCATTACAGTTGCTGGGCAGTGGTGGTATTTGAGCTGCTGTTTATCAAATGGAGAATGTGGAGGATTGTGGAGCAAAGAAAGAAGAAGGAAATAATAGTGTAAGCAAAAGCAAAGAACTCCAGGCATGGAGGTGGCCTGACACATAGAAGCTTGGGAAATGGTGCTAGAATGGCAGGCAGAGTGGAACTTGGCATAAAACATCTCCAGCCTAAGGCGTTTGAATTTTTTTATGCAGGCTGTTTTAGTGACATGTGGCGGTTAATGTTTTGTCTGGATGTAGAAGGTGAAGCCTAGGTGTAGTCAGCTTTATTTCCTACCTAAGTGTTGGGAACCTAAGTTTTTTTCTCTGCCTGACGCTTCCCGTGCTGCTTCATGTTAATAAACAGGTATGTATTTGAGTGCTTACAGTTTAAATGAAATGCCATGGAACTTTGCAGTGAGTGAGATGTGTAAAAAGGTATAAGCAGCATCCATGTCTTATTTAGAGATGTTCAGATTTTGTACAGAAGACCAAATTTATAGGCATGCAGAAAGTTAAAAAAAAAAAAAGTAAGTCAGCACAGTCAAGGGTCACTTGTGTGGTTAAAGCAGACGCCACAGGAAATGGGAGGAGGGGGCAGTCCCTGTGGTGCGGATAGGTGAGAGAAGGCTCCTTGGAGTGGGAACGTGAGGAGCCCGCGGATGCCTGGGAGCTGGGGGTGGGGGGAGGCACCCAGGGGGCAGCGGAGGCTTCTGGGAACCAGGACCACATCGGAGGGAAGGCCTGGAGGTGGGTTTGGGAGCAAACCTCCTCCAGATTGAAGGATTTTTGCTCTTTCTTCAAATATTTACTTAATTCAGCTCTGCACGAAGGAGTCTGCCAAATTTTACAGGGTGTGGGTGACAAAATTAGAAAGATAATTGGGAGTTTGGCATTTTTGCTAAACAATAGGAAGCCATTGAAGGTTTTCTGAGTTATCCAGTGACTTGGAGGATGGGTCGGAGATTGGATTGGTGCAGCAAGGCCATGGGTTAGGCAGCTGTGGGTGTAATCCCTGTGTGCTACCCTAATAACTTGATTAGGGTTGTGGTAGCAGGAGGAATGGAGAATGGGCAAGTTAACACATTTTGAAGGACTGTTGGATTGAAAATGCCTGATCTGGTGTCATGGATGACTGTGGCGGTGGTGGTCAGGCACTCAGTCCTGTCTGACTCTGTGACGCCGTGGACTGCAGCAGGCCAGGCTTCCCTGTCCTTCACCATCTCCTGGAGCTTGCTCAAACTCATGTCCATTGAGTCGGTGATGTCATCCAGCCACCTCATCCTCTGTTGTCCCCTTCTCTTTCTGCCTTCAACATTTCCCAGCATCAGCGTCTTTTCTAATGAAGTTGGCTCTTCACATCAGGTGGCCAAAGTATTGGAGCTTCAGCATCAGTCCTTCTAATGAATATGCAGGATGGATTGATTGATCGTGAACAGGGGGTACATATGACCACTGGATATATAGCCTGGGGGCAGGGAAGTACCAGTATTAAGATGCAGAAATTGAGGAGACAACCATTAGCTCAAGTGAGAGTGAAGGAGGTGATAGTTACTGTTTAGAAGTGTAGAGCTGGACGCAACTAAATTTCTTACTATAGTGTAAGATGTGGACGATGGGAAGACCAGACAAGGGAAGCAGGTCATATTACAAATTGGGATAGTAATATGTAGTGAATTGTACTTGGAATTTTATAATTCATCAACAAAAGCATAATATATATTTTTAGAAGATTTTGTAGGGAAAATTGGAAAAATAATTTCCTCTGAAAACTTTTTATCTTATGACAGAACAGTTCATATTTTTTGAAAATTAAAAAAAAAAAGATGTGTATAAGGAACTGAAACATATGATCCCTATATATTTAAATCTATCTGTGTATATATACATATATCTATTTAAGTTTATTTATATATGCATATGTCTGTTTTCCTGTTTCTCTGCCTCTGTGTATAATTTTTTTCCTTAACAGGAGGAAAAATACTATTTGGTATTCATTTTTTCCCTCACCTAATACATTATGAATACCTTTTCCTATAACTGAAAGCATTTCTGCTTTTTCTGTTGCTATGATATTCTTATCTATGGCTGTTTTACCATAATTTATCTAGCCACTCTCTATTACTGGATGTTTAGTCATCTTCTCGGCTTTGCTATCATAACAACACTGTAATGAATAGCCCTGAAACTACATTTTTGCATATAGCTAGCATTTTCTTAGATACATTTATAGAAGTGGAATTGTTGAAGAATGGATTTACAACATTTTAAGGCTTTTGATTCTTGGCAGACTGCCTCTCAAGAAGGTTGCATCAATATACATTTTTGGTGGGAGTATGGGAGTTTACATTTTTCCTCATTGTGACATCAACTCAGATAATTAAAAAAAACTGAGCAGCAACAATAAAAGCCTTTCTGACAACTCATTAAAAATTGTATCTTGTTTTAAATTTGTGGTTTTTATCATCAGCAACATATTTGTTGAATATTCATGATACCTAATGACATTTAAATCTTTTCATTAAAATTTACAAATATACAGAATATAGAGTAGTAAATACCCACATAACCACCACCTAATTTAAATAAGTTTTTGTCACATTAGTTTCACATATAATATTTACTGATGTCTTTCAGTGTAAGTTAGCTATCTCCGTGATTCACGCTAAATAGCGTATCAGTTCGGTTCTGTTGCTCAGTCGTGTCCAACTCTTTGCGACCCCATGAATCACAGCACGCCAGGCCTCCCTGTCCATCACCAACTCCCAGAGTTTACTCAAACCCATGTCCATCGAGTCGGTGATGCCACCCAGCCATCTCATCCTTTGTCGTCCCCTTCTCTTCCTGCCCCCAATCCTTCCCAGCATCAGGGTCTTTTCCAGTAAGTCAACTCTTCGCATGAGGTGGCCAAAGTGTTGGAGTTTCAGCTTCAACATCAGTCCTTCCAATGAACACCCAGGACTGATCTCCTTTAGGATGGACTGGTTGGATCTCCTGGCAGTTCAAGGGACTCTCAAGAGTCTTCTCCAACACCACAGTTCAAAAGCATCAATTCTTTGACGCTCAGCTTTCTTCACAGTCCAACTCTCACATCCATACATGACCACTGGGAAAACCATAGCCTTGAATAGATGGGCCTTTGTTGGCAAAGTAATGTCTCTGCTTTTAAATATGCTGTCTAGGTTGGTCATAACTTTCCTTCCAAGGAGTAAGCGTCTTTTAATTTCATGGCTGCAATCACCATCTGCAGTGATTTTGGAGCCCAAAAAATAAAGTCTGACACACTTTCCCCATCTATTTGCCATGAAGTGATGGGACCAGATGCCATGATCTTAGTTTTCTGAATGTTGAGCTTTAAGCCAACTTTTTCACTCTCCTCTTTCACTTTTATCAAGAGGTTTTTTAGTTCCTCTTCACTCTCTGCCATAAGGGTGGTGTCATCTGCATATCTGAGGTTATTGATATTTCTACCAGCAATCTTGATTCCAGCTTGTGCTTCTTCCAGCCCAGCATTTCTCATGATGTACTCTGCATATAAGTTAAATAAGCAGGGTGACAATATACAGCCTTGACGTACTCCTTTTCCCATTTGGAACCAGTCTGTTCTTCCATATCCAGTTCTAACTGTTGCTTCCTGACCTGCATATAGGTTTCTCAAGAGGCAGGTCAGGTGGTCTGGTATTCCCATCTCTTTCAGAATTTTCCACAGTTTATTGTGATCCACACAGTCAAAGGCTTTGGCATAGTCAGTAAAGCAGAGGTAGATGTTTTTCTGGAACTCTATTGCTTTTTCGATGATCCAGCGGATGTTGGCAATTTGATCTCTGGTTCCTCTGCCTTTTCTAAAACGAGCTTGAACATCTGGAAGTTCACGGTTCACTTATTGCTGAAGCCTGGCTTGGAGAATTTTGAGCATTACTTTACTAGCGTGTAAGATGAGTGCAATTGTGTGGTAGTTTGAGCATTCTTTGGCATTGCCTTTCTTTGGGATTGGAATGAAAAGTGACGTTTTCCAGTCCTGTGGCCACTGCTGAGTTTTCCAAATTTCTGACATATTGAGTGTAGCACTTTCACAGCATCATCTTTCAGGCTTTGAAATAGCTCAACTGGAATTCCATCACCTCCACTAGCTTTGCTAGTAGTGATGCTTCCTAAGGCCCACTTGACTTCATATTCCAGGATGTCAGGCTCTAGGTGAGTGATCACACCATCGTGATTATCTGGGTCATGAAGATCTTTTTTGTACAGTTCTTCTGTGTATTCTTGCCATGTCTTCTTAATATCTTCTGCTTCTGTCAGTCCATACCATTTCTGTCCTTTATAGAGCCCATCTTTGCATGAAATGTTCCCTTGGTATCTCTAATTTTCTTGAAGAGATCTCTAGTCTTTCCCTTTCTGTTGTTTTCCTCTGTTTCTTTGCATTGATCATACCTTCTAATAATTTTAAGATTCCCTATTGAGAAATGGCCATAATATATGTTAGTAAATATTATATATGGCCATAATGTATATCACTGTGCACTTAAGGAAATTAATAGTAGTTCCTTAATAACATAAAGTATTTGATCCATTTTCAAATTCTCAAGTATAATACTTTATTCTACCCGTGTAACAGGGAAGCAGGGCAAGAATGGTCAAACACAGTGATCAGTTGTGGAACTGATTTCTCAGTGGCTGGAACACACTCAAGGAGAATTTGCCCTTCAGCCTCCAAACATGAATGGTTTGTGGCAAAAATGAGTGACTACTGATTATGGTTCTGGCGTGTTCACAGTTGATAGACTATTTTGTTCCACCAGTTGGTGGGCAGGCCAGTTAGGCCCCCTGGCTTCTGAGGGTACAGGGTAGTGACATTGCTTTCCTTTGCCACCATATTCATTGGTTGTGGAGGTATGTCTTCCTGGTGACATTTGGTTTGTTAGTCAGGCTTCTTGAGAGAAACAGAACCAGTATGAGAGAGCTCCATCTCTAGGTACTTATCTAGTGAGGTTTATTATGAGGAATTGGCTCACACCATCCATTTTGGAGGCTGAGAAGTCCTAGGATGGTACTGTCTGCAGGCTGGAGACCCAGGAAAAGCTGTGTTGTAATTCAGTCCAAGTCCAAAGTCCTGAGAACAGGGTAGCTGATGATGTAAATCTCCATCCGAGGGTCAGAGAAGGAAGATAGGACACAGCTTATGCAATGGGGCAGGGAAAAAAGGGATGAATTCTTTCCTCCATCTCTTATTCCATTCTCAATGGATTGGGTGAAGCCCAACCATATTGGGGAGGGAAATCCAGTTTACTGAGTCCATAGATTTAAATGCAGTCTCATCCAGAAACGCCCTCACAGACACACCCAGAAACAGTGTTTTATCTGGGCACCTGTTGGCCAGTCAAGTTGATGCATAAAATTAACCAGTTAGTATTTTACTAGGTTATGCAAGGAATCCTAAAAGCCTTCCCATTTCATAAGTATATATGTTTAATCATATTAAACTTCCAAAAATAGTAAAGGAGAGAAGCTTCAGGTCATTTATCAAATCTATTACTGAAGAAGGATTAAATAACATTTTAAAGGTGTGGTAGCTGCGAGGTATAGTCCACTCCCCTGACAGGGACCCTCTGTCCATCAGTCTAAGGAAGAACCTTTGACATCTTTAATCAAAGTAGACTACCCAAGCCTTGGTGATGTGCTGTTTTTTAAAACTGAGGAAAACTGTGTTTCTTGTGTCCATATTAATGTGTCCTTGTATTGAAGAGATGTTTTATCACCTCTGGAAAAACAAGTCAGATGAAATACCTGAGATTTTTTTATTTGTAAACTATATTGAGGAATAAATCAAGTGCATCAATCAGAAATGTACAACCCCATGCATGTTCATAAAGCGAATCCATCCACGTAGCCAGCATCCTAGAAGCCCTCCGATGCCCTTTCTAGTGAATACCCACGCCTCCCAGGGGAACTAGTCATCTGACTTCTGTCACCATGTGTTAGCTTTGCCTGGTTTTCTACTTTATATAAAATGAATAATACAGTATGTTTTCCTTTTTTTTTCCTTTAACAATATGTATTGTGTCTAGCTTCTTTCACTGTAGCTCTTTATTGGTACGATTCATCCGTCACGTGTAGTCAGCGTTAGTTTATTCCACTCTGTGACTGTGCCACAATTCGTTGAAACATTCTGCTGTGGACATTTGAGTTATTTTCCATTTTTTTGCTATCCAAAATAATGCTGCTGTGGGGTGGGGTCAGCTTAGGGCTGTGGCACAGCCTGCTCTGGCCCCAGTCCCACCCAGCCTCTAATAAGATGCACACGTGGGGGAAAAGGTGAAACCCTCCCAGAAATGCAGCCCTAGACCCTCAGGCCCTGGCCATGCCCCAGACCAAGGCCGGGAGCACTGTCATACCCAAGAGAAACCCAGCTCCCACCCCGAGGAGGGCAGCGATGGCCCCTGAGCAGAGGAGAAGCCCCCGCGTGCACCTGGCTGGGCCCCAGCCCCACCTCCTCCCAGGGCAGCAGCTGCCAGCACACCCTGGGGAAGACGCAGCTCATGCTCACTTTAGACCCGTTTCTCCTCCCAGGGCCGCCGGGAATGCTCCACGGACAGACCTTCAAGGGCAGGAGAGGTAGATTTTATCCTAGTTTCATAAAGACAGAGGGTGTTAAAATGAGAAGACAGGAATATGTTTCAAATGAAAGAACAAGGAAAAAAAAGAAACCCTGGGAAAAAACCCTAATGAAACACAGATAAGTAATTTACCTGATAAAAGAGTTCAAAGCATTAGTAATAAGAATCCTAATTGAACTGGGGAAAGAATAGATGAACACAAGGAGAATTTTTGTAAAGAGCTAGATAATATTAGAAAAGTGCTGACAGCGTGGAAGAATACAATAACTGAGATGGAAAAATACACTGGAGGATATTAACAAGAGATTAGGTGATATAGAATACATAAGTGATCTGGAAGATAAGAGGAATGCAAATTGCCCAGTAAGAACTACCCCCCCCCCCCAAAAAAAAAAATTCTAAAAATTGAGGATAGTGTAAGGGAATTATGGGACAACATCACAGGCACTAACATTTGCATTATAGTGATCCCAGAAAAGAAAGATAGCGTTAGTGGTGAAGAACCCATCTGCCAGTGCAGGGTACGTAAGAGATGTGGGTTCAGTCCCTGGGTCAGGAGGATCCCCTGGAGGAGGGATGGCAACCCACTCCAGTATTCTTGCCTGGAGAATCCCGTGGACAGAGGAGCCTGGTGGGCTGCAGTCCATGGGGTCAGAAAGAGTCAGACATGACTGAGCGACTAAGCACAGCACAGAAAGTGAAAAGAGTAGAAAATGTATTTGATGAAATTATGGCTGGAAACTTCCCAAACCTGGAGGAGGAGGAAACATATCCAGGTACAGGAGGCACAGAGGGTTCCAAACAAGATGAACCCAAAGAGACCCACGTCAAAATACATCATAATTAAAATAGAAAAAAATAATTTTAAATGCAGCAAGAAAAAAACAAAGTCACATACAAGGGAACCCCCATAAAATTATCAGTTGCTTTTTCTGCAGAAACTTTGCAGGCCAGGAGAGAATGGCGCGATACTTTTAAAGTGCTAAAAGGGAGAAACCTTACCACCCAGGATACTCGATCTAGCAAGATTGTCATTCAGAATTGAAGGACAAGCAAAGAGGTCAGACAGGCAGAAACTGAGTTGATCAATACTAAACTGACCTTACAAGAAGTGTTAAAGGGTCATCTGTAAGTGAAAAAGTAAAAGTTCCAATGAGAAATAATAAATTATGGAAAGGGAAAAATCCCACTGGTGTAAAATTGCTGGGTTTGTCCTTACATGTATGTTCAGTAACAGTAGACATTGCCAAGCAGTTTTCTGAAGCAGTTTGCCAGTTACATTTGCTCTATATTTTGCCAACATTGGTTTTTTTCTTTTTAATTATCTTGATCTTGTGTATGAGTAGTGGTATTATTGCACTGTAGTTTTATTTTGCCTTTTCAGTGGAAACTTTTTTTTTTTAGTGGTTGGGAGCTTGATAATGATTCTAAAGATCATTAGGGGAAAACTAAGAGAGTGATTAGAAGAAGACTTGTAAGAAAAAAATAATGAAATGCTTTTTTATTTGGTTTATTCATTCATTTATTTACTTTTGGCTGCACTGGGTCTCTCTTGCTTTGCCAGAGCTTTCTCCAGTCGAGGGGAGCAGGGACTCCTCTTCATCGCGGCCCTCAGGCTTCTCACTGCAGTGGCTTCCCTTGTTGTGGAGCATGGACTTCAGTAGTTGAAGCACGGGGCCTCATGAGTTGCGGCCCTCGGGCTCTGAAGCACTGGTTCAGTAGTTGTGGCACATGGCTTAGATGTTCCAGGGCATGTGGGATCTTCCAGATCAGGAGTCAAACCCTGTATCAGCAGGCGGATTCTGAGCCACCAGGGAAGTCCAGTAATGTAGTGTTTTTTTTTTACTCCACATTCATTTGTCAGATGTTTATTGAACATGTTGCCTATCTGCCAGGTAATAGTCTAGAGCTCAAGGATACACAACAGTGAGAAAGGGGGGAAAAAATTCTGTCCTGGCAGAGCTTTCCCTCTAGTTATAGCAATTAAGGTGCTTGTAATCTTGCAAGAGTAGATGGGTCAATTGCCAAGGTTAGTCCTGAAACATTGTCTGCTGCGGTGATGACGGGAGCTGTCTGCTCTTCCTGGCATTCCTCCTATGGAGTTGGGTCTGAGGACATCTTTAACCTTAGGAAGGCATTGCGCCCGATCAGAACTGTGTAGGAGATAGATTTCCTTGCCAAGCCTTTCCCTTGTGACCATATGATAATTTTTTAAAGTATTTGTGTATTTGCGTGCATGGGGGCTTAGTTGCCCAGCACCGAATCTTGGTTGCATCATGTGGGATGTCCTTTGCTGTGGTGCACGGGCTCTCTAGTTGTGACATGTGGGACCTTAGTTCCCCTACCAGGGATCGAACCTGCATCTCTTGCATTGCAAGGTGGATTCTTAACCACCGGACCCCCAGGGAAGTCCCAACCATATGATAATTTAGCCTGTGGTAGACATGGCATCCTAAAGGTGAGGGAAGGGAGAATGATTTGATGTGTAGGCTCCTGGGACAACCAAGAGTTGTTTAGTCACTCAGTCATGTCTGGCTCTTCATGGCCCCATGGACTGTAGCCTTCCAGGCTCCTCTGTCCATGGGATTCTCCAGGCAAGAGTACTGGAGTGGGTTGCCATGCCCTTCTCCAGGGGATCTTCCCTTCTGAAAGACAACCAAGAGAGTAAGTGGAAGAGACTCAAGTTGGAGGATCCTTACCTCAAACCACATCGAAAACAAAGTACCAATAATGTATTGAAACTTAAAGGGAAAAGATAAACCTATTCAAAACAGGCTAAGAGAAAATGTGGGTGAATATGTAGTCTTGTGATGAAGAATTATAATAGTTTCTAAACTTAGAGGTAATGGAAGAAACTGTAAAGCAGATAAAAATCGACACTCAATTATATAAAAATATAGAACTATTTGCAGCAAGTATGACAGACAAAGAGGGAGAGGGCATGCTCTCGTGCTGTTGGTTGGGAGTGTAATTGGTATAGTCCTTTCTGGAGAGCAGTGTGATAATAAGTATCAAGAGCCTTAAAGATCCTCTCCTGTGACTCAACAATTTCTCCTCTGGGAGTCTAGTCTTTGAAAATTGCCAGGAATTTGGACAGATGTTATATGCAAAGCTGGTTACTTTAGCTTTAAAAAAAAAATAAGAAAAACTGGAGATAATCCAGTAATAATAATGTCTACTGGTGAGAGAAGTGTTAAATTGTGTTTTTAAATAAATGAATTATTCACTAGTATAAGCAAACATAGGTATAATTCTAAATCATAGGATTGCTGTAATTAACAGTGACATTTCCTTTATATTTCAGTCCTGTTTTGCCTCAGTTAGGAAAATAAATTATAATTCTTCCACGTTTGCAAAAAGCCAAATTCAATACTAACTAAAGAATAGTATGATTATTGGGCCATCTTTGAGCTTTTCTTTTGTACTGTGCGAAAGATTGTTAAATAAAAACCAATAATCTAGCACATTTATAAGATGCCCATTGTGTGTATGGCATTGTGCCTAGTTTATTTCATGACTGTTCGTTTATTTCTAGCATCATCTTAAGAGCAGGTAGTGTTCTTATCCCCATTTTACAGGTGAGGAGCCAGAGGCCCAGAAAGCTTTACTTACTTACCTGAGGTCCTTTAGAGGCAGAAGCAGAGCTGCTTGCATCCCAGACCTGGGAGACTCCAAAGCCTGTAGCTGAGTATCTGCTCAAGAGCCGATCCTGCTTTGGAATGACTGAAATGTAGAAAGAACAAGTGCCTTTTTTTTTTTTTAAAGATTTATTTATTGATGTATGGATGTGCAGGGTCTTCATCGCAGCAAGCAGAAGCTACTCTCTGGTTGCGGTGCACGGGCTTCTCATTTGATGGCTTCTCTTGTCGGAGCGCAGGCTGCCGCTGCCTGGGCTTCAGTAACGGATGCTTCTGGGCCCAGTGGTTGGGCCTGTGGGCTCCGCAGCGCTGGCTCCGTAGCTGTGGCGCATGGGCTTAGTTGCCCGCATTGTGTGGGCTCTTCCTGGAGCAGGGATCGAACCCACGTCCCCTGAATTGGCAGGCAGATTCTTTTTTTTTAATGTATTTATTTTTAATTGGAAGATAAGCGCTTCTCAATATTTTATTGGCTTCTACCATACTTCAGCATTAATCAGCCATAGGTATACATATGTCCCTCCCTTTTGAACCCCCCTTCCACCCCATCCCCTCCCTGTCCTCTCTTCCGGTCGTCACAGAGCGCTGGATTTGAGCTCCCTGCATCACACAGCACATTCCCACTGGCCAGCTAAGTTTACACGTGGTTATGTATAAGTCGCGATTCTACTTTCGGTTCATTCCACCCTGTCCGTCCCCTTCTTTGTCCACAAGTCTGTTCTCCTACTGTTCACGGGGTCCTCTCTGTCTGCATCTCCAGGAAGCCCACAGGTGACGTGCAAAAGCAGCTTTAATGGGGTTTGACTGTCACTGCACCCCGTTCACTGTGCTCTCCCATCACGGGGGTTTCTGTCACCCAGCCAGCCCTGTTCTTCTTGTAGCTTGAGGTCCTCATCTCCCCGCCACAAATCACTGTTGATCCCAAAGATCAAGAGGCCCTCTCCTGCTCTGTGAGTATATGTGTGACCCCCAAGCTGTTCCTCAGCATTTCTCACAGCCCCCCACCTCTACAGAGCAGTAATGTGCAGGTTCCGTGTTTGTGAACTGGGGGAAGGCTGTGAAAAAGCATCGCACGCCACCTTTTTCTTACTCACTGTTTTTGTTCTGGAATGGAGAGGACCCTAACCATAGCAGCGTTTCTTTTTTTTTTTTTCCCTGAAACTCTCTCATTGTTTATTCACCAATCAATATCTCTTTAGGACTTACTGCGTTAGGCATTTTGAGGAGATGGAACTGAAATAAATACACGTTTTCCTCTTTCATGATACCCTTTGTCCCCATTTTCAGTGGAAAGGAACTTATAGCTCTTCCTTTATTCTCTGTAAGGACTTAACACAGAAGGATGATCCAAACATACATAGTAAAAGTATAAAGGATACAAATTGTTTTTTTTGTAATTTTGTTCTTCAATCGCTCACTCATGTCCGACTCTTTGTGACCCCATGGACTGCAGCACGCCTGGCTTCCCTGTCCTTCACCATCTCCCGGAACTTGCTCAAACCCATGCCCATTGAGTTGGTGATGCCATCCAACCATCTCATCCTCTGTCGTCCCCTTCTGCGCCTGCCCTCAAATCTTTCCCAGCGTCAGGGTCTTTTCTAATGAGTCAGCTCGTTGCATCAGGTGGCCAAAGTACTGGAGTTTCAGCTTCAGCATCAGTCCTTCCAATGAACACCCAGGACTGATCTCCTTTAGGATGGACTGGTTGGATCTCCTTGCAGTCCAAGGAACTCTTAAGAGTCTTCTCCAACACCACAGTTTAAAAGCATCAATTCTTTGGCACTTAGCCTTCTTAATGGTTATGGTCTTTTTTAAAACAGGGGCCAAATTTTTTCTTTGGCTCAAGTAAAAAAATAAAAAAAAAAATGTAATCTTTAGGAGCTCTGGAGCAAAAACAGAATGAAGACCTTGAAGTCAGATGTACTTGGATTTCAATATTGTTTCTACCCCTGCCTATGTAGGTGAATTAGTTTACCATTCAGGATTTAGCCATTGCATCTCTAAAATGTGCATGGGAACACCTACTTTATTGCATAATACTAATAGGATATTCATGTAAAAACCTAACACAGCGCCCCACACTTTCTATACAGACATAGCAGCATTTCTTACCAGCTTCCATGAAGTCTTTTTTTTTTCACCTTCCCAACTTTATTAAAGAAAAAGGAATGATGGTAAATCTCTAGAACATAGTCAATTTTCTAGGATTCTTCCCTCGAAAACATGACATTTCCAAACACATGCCAAAGCTTACATGGTTCCCAGTTGTACTAAGTAGGTGAGAAGCTGAAATCCTAAAATGTTCATCTTCCAACTTTTCCCAGTCTGTGGTCTGTCTTTGGGTCAGCAATAATCACCTGAACAGCTACTATGCCTTCATTAATTTTTGTCTGCAGCTCTCTCAGCTCTTCTATATGTAGCAATCGAAGAATTTGAGCAGCTTCATTAAGAACTGCATCCCCCGTGTCAAAACCAAGAATATGCTTGTCTAAGGCAACCGGCAAGCCCTCTTTCATTTGATTTGCTTTAGCAACTGCATCTTGTGTCAGGTGCTCCTGGACCAAAATGCGAATTGCCTTAAACATTACCAGGTAATCATCATGACGCTGAATCTGAAGAAGGTTAGCCAAAGCCATTACACCAGCCTTAAAATCAGGATTATTTACATCCAAATTGATCAATGGCTCTGCATTTTTAGCTGCATTGTCAGCGTTTTTTGTATTACCAGGTACCAAGTCCTTGTTGTATTTTTCAGCATCATCTCCGTACTGAAGTCTAACAGCTAAGCCAAGAAGCCAGTCGATTGCTTCCTGTCGATCTTGAATCTTGAAAGGACAGTTAACATCTCTGAGATACTTTTCAGAGAACTTGGGCCAGTCACTGCTGTGGATGTTTCTTAAATTACCTGTCTTCAATTTTATAGTGTCTGATTTTCTGGTCTTCAAGCCAAACAATGAAGTTTCTAAATTCCGTCTCATCTTTGCAGTTGAAGCCGGCAGGGTTGTGGTAGTCAAGGGCCATCAACTTGCGTCAGAACATGGTCCCGGCTGCTTGCTCCGGTCCCCCGGGATGCGGCGGGGAGAGCATGAAGTCTTACACAAGCCTTGCTGTTAACAGTTTGCTTTCCAGTTTCTCCTCTTTGTCATTCTTTTTTCTTTTTCTTTTCCCATCATTGATGCTTTCGAAACAGGAAAAGGGGCAAAAGAATGAGGTTGTTTTCATTCATGATTTCATAATATTTTTTTTTGAAGAAAACTCTATGTCTTTGCTAAAGAACAATATATAATTTGTCTTTCCAAATTTCTGTCAACATGGGTTTCTCACCCTCAGCACAATTGACATTTGGTCTGGATGACTCTGTAATTGGGTAGGGGGTAGGGGGTGGGCATCCTGTGTATTGGGGATATTTAGAGGCATCTCTGGCCTGTCCCAAGTAGATACCAGTTTCTATTTCTGCCCTTATACCCCAATCAGAATCGTCCTCAGGCACGGCTGGATGTCCCCTGTGGGGAAAAATGGAAACAGACGGCTCAGAGCTGGAAAAGTCCATCTGAGAAAGCAGGCGTTATAACATGTGGAGCTGGCCTACTGGGGACTCTGGTGTCTGTAAGCTGGACAGTCAGGCAAGCTTCTCTCAGTTGATGACCTCTGATAAAAAGATAAAACTTGGCAAACTAATGTCTTTTTGCTTTTTACTTGGAGTGATGGGAAGTAATTGTCCTTGTAACAGTATATAGTCATATCAGATATTTTATCCATTGAATATTTTCAGCTTTTTTCACATATTGATTTGATTATATACATTTGAGAATAAAATGTATTTTCTTTTTTTAAACAGTATGCAAGCATTGAAAAGAATGGTGAATTTTTCATGTCTCCCAATGACTTCGTCACCCGATACTTGAACATTTTTGGAGAAAGCCAGCCTAATCCAAAGACTGTGGAACTTTTAAGTGGTGTGGTGGATCAGACTAAAGATGGGTATGTTTGTTTTTGATTATCTCATTTAGTTTTTGTTTTGTTTGAAACAGCTTTCTGTTTCTTTAATGATTAGGAAGCCAATGTGCTACATTTTTTCTCCCTTTTACAATTAATACATTATTTTAGAAATGATGCCCTTAATATTTCCTTCAGTATTCTTATCCCAGTTGGGGATTCTATATCTGAATTTCTTGACATAGTTTAAACAACTGTTTGTAATTTCACAGCTATTGGAGTTGAGTGGTGTGAAGATGTGCTTGAGTGTGTGTAGTATATTTTAAGTTTTAAGGCAACTGTAAAAATTATAAATGTAAGACGCAGGTCTGTGAACATAACTCTTCTATAATCTTTCTGCTCAAGGAACTTTTAAATGTCCCATATGATTAAATGCTATAAATCTGATAGACAGAAGAATGATTCGAAATCCCCAAGAAAGGCATTCTGCCCAAGTGGGAAGAGAAACATGGAACCACCTAAAACTAAATAGGACACTTTGCAAAATGCCTTTGGTGTTTTTTTTTCTTTTACCAATATTTTCTGTTTACATTTTAGAAAGTGAGTTATTCATAAGTTGTGTAAGAATGCAGTTGATTTTTACCGTAAGTGCAGAATTTGGGGCTCCAAAATATTGGTAATATGAGTACCAATATTCCCTAATAACCAAATATTATCTGTCAGAACTAGCCTTTTCTGTGTAAACTGTAGTAAACCCAGCTGTCTGCCCTCGCCACTTGCCAGCGCTCCCTTCTGATAGATTACTTACCTGCCTTTCTGGGGTGTTCTTTTGTTCTGAACTTTCTCTTTTGGTCCCGTGTCTGTTTTTCCTATATGCATCGGTTTGAGATAAAACCAAAGAAAACTCCCTTGATGTACTGTGAGTGCTCTCAGTTTTACCAGTACTTCTCTTTACTTGCTTATACATCTATTGTTCCATCCTGCATGAAGGTAACTCCCTCTAAAGTGAAAGTGTTGCAGATGGGAAGCAAGTGGGGAGGAGATTGGCAATTATACTTCCTGCCATATGCTGGCAGATTGCTAGATTATACCTTCTCTGTTCCAGGAGTGGCTACTTGTGTTTTCTACAATTTGTGTAATCCCTCCCAAGGTGGGATTCTTTGCTTTGGAGGAAAATATCCTTTAGGAGCAGGCATTTCTTCCCTCATAGGGCCTGTCTGTGGAGGTGCAGGGGGAGAGGTGGAGGTATATTCCACACTAGTTCATTCAGGCTAAACAGCTGCACAGAACATCGCTTTATTCTAGCAAACACTTTGGGGGGGCGGTGCAGATTGGATTGGTTCCACATCCTCTGTGCTTATGAGGTGCAGAAGAAGTGTGACCAAGCTCACATGCAGTATGAATTAGCTAACTCAATGTTTAAGATCAATTTTTTTTTCTTACTGATAGTTAAAAAAGTCTTTTAAGCTATAGAAAATGTAAAGAATTCAGTGGATGTCTAATAGATACCCTTCATCTGGGTTGATTGTTAACATTTTTAAAACCTGTGTGCCTTTTTAAAATTTGTTTTAACACACATATACCTTTTACACATCACACACATAATTTCCTCTTTTGGCTAGACCAGTTAACTATAAATTGCAGACATCAAGATACTTCAGTATTTATCTTTGAATAAGAGCGTTCTTCTTAACCATTATCATACTTAGGAAGATTAACAATCATGTGACATATCTAATATCCAGTAGATTAGCAATCATGTGAAATATCTAATATCCAGTCTATTTCAAATATGCCAGATCTCTCCACTCACCTCTCCCCCACCTCAAATGCTTTATTGCCTTTTGTTTTTCAAATCCACCATCTAATCAGGTTTCCTGTATTACATTTAGTTGCTATATATCTTCTAATCTAGAACAGACCCTTGCCTTTTTTTTTTAACCACTGATCAAGTTTAGAGATTTTTTACTTCAGAAAAATCAAACCACCGTAAAAAAAAAAAAAAAAAAGAGGCAAATAAAACTGATTGTCCAATCATTTGAAAAGCATAGTGCTTATTTGTCCAAAACAGACTCAAACTTAAATGCTACCATTATCATCTCTAAACTTCTGCAATAAAATTAGCATTTATATATACATATATATATGGGCTTTGTTTATAGAACTGTATCTTGCAGTCAACAGGAGAAAGAACACATCCTTGTTTTATTATTCTATCATGACATTGACTTCGAACCCAGGCCCAGTTATTTTGTTGAAAGCCCCTCATTCTGGACTTGTCTGGTTGTTTCCTCATGACTTGGATTCAAGATCAGTTTTGGGGTGCAGGTTAGGAGAGATCCTACTATCCTGTCCCAGCACTGATGATACCCAGTTTGATCACTTGGTTCAGATGGTGTCCGCTAGATATTTCCATTCTACACTACACTACATTCTACCACTTTTGTTTTGTAATTAGGAAATAGGCACTTTCAGAACATGGGAATATCCTGTTTCACAGCAGCCTTTCAGCCAGTAGTTTCGGCATCCATGGTGATCCTTTTCTGGGTCAGTTATTACATCCATAGTGATCCTTTTCTGGATTAGGCATTATATCCACAGTGACGCTTTTCTGGATCAGGTATTACATCCATGGCGACCCTTTTCTGGATGAGGTATTACATTGGTGTTTGAAAAAACAGTTATTTTTTCTGACTCTTTCTCATTTATTATCTAGAATTCATTGGTAAAGAAAAGCTTTCTTCCCTCCACTCCCTTTTCTTTCTCTGTTAATTTTTGTATCAGTGTAAACTCATGGATTTATTTACATTGAACTCAGTGTGTTAGAATCTATTACTAAATTCTCTGAATTGTTCAGATTGTCCCAGGGTGGTCAGTGGGAGTTCCTTTAAGCTGGCTCTTGTACCCTCAGCCTGTGAGTGTTCTTGGCTTTTGGTAAATAAGGTGTACCCGGCTGGCTTTGGATTTGTCCTGCCCTTGTCCAGGAGATCTTTTCTCAAAGGCCCAGGTCCTCTTGGTTGGGACTGGTGCTTGGGAACGTGAAGCTGGGCAGTAACTCATTGCTACTGGATTGTTCCTGCCTCTCTGACCTTTCAGTGGAAAGAGCTGGGAGATATACTTAAAAAACAAAAAAAATCAAAAGTTCATAATGATAGTTCCTATTTAAATTTAACCTTACAGGAATTTCCTTTCTTTTCTGTTTGTATCTTTTTAAGTGAAGATTTTGATTCCTAGTTACACGAATATGTTTACAGTCATTACTTTTATGTGATTGTAGTATCTTCTAATGTACTTGGCTTCGTTTTCATCCCACCCCTATTAACACACTGGCTTTTCCTATTCCTTTTTACATATACTCTTCAAAAAATATAAAATATAACCTCGAATTCATTAGACGCCAACAATGTAACATGCATTTTACGTATATAATGTAACATAACATGTATATTTTCTCATGCACTTATAGCAAATTCTTGGCTTTCCTTCCCTGGTTTCCCAGATGAGAACTAAGAGATCAAGTAATTTGCTGCATAAAGGTACCCAGGCCTGTCAGGCTCTAGTCCTGGGCCTTTCCACTGTTCAGAGCTGCCTCCTCTCATCATCTCACAATTCTCTTTAACTTGACATTTTCTTTCTGATTTTGTTTTATCTTAAATGTTAGCATTTTACTGTGACAAGGAAAATCTTCAATAGTCTCAACCCTTTACCCTATGACTAATTTTTTCTTTTCTTCTCCTTTCTTTCTTTTCACTGTTAATAGTGAATAGTTCAGTTTCAATAGGGAAAACAACCACCCATAACCATCTCAGCTTGCCGCGGTATTTTGAATTTTTCAGTATATTCTATGACTTATACTGCATCAATATTTTTCAAAATTTGAGTTCATTTTTGTTTTAATTCTTTTATAATCTTTCTGCCTTTATCAGTGTTCATATTTCGATATGCTGTTCATATGAACAGTGTTAGATAGCTTCATCATTTTTTATTAGATTAATAGACCATACTTTATGAAAGCATGCCCTTACAGAGTTATTTCAGTTTCTACTTTTCTATAATAGATACTACTGGAGTGAATATATTCATGTATGTGGCATTTCCCCCTTCTGTTTAATTTGTTGCTGTTCAGTCACCAAGTCATGTTGGACCCTTTGCTGCTTCATGAACTACAGCATGCCAGGCTTCCCTGTCCTTCATTATCTCCTGGAGTTTGCTCAAACTCATGTCCATTGAGTCAGTGATACCATCCTACCATCTCATCCTCCGTTGCCCCCTTTTCCTCTTGCCCCCGATCTTTCACAGCATCAGGGTCTTTTCCAATTAGCGGTCTCTTCAGATTAGGTGGCCAAAGTATTGGAGCTTCAGCTTCAGCACCAGTCCTTCCAATGACTATTCATGGTTGATGTCCTTTAGGATTAACTGGTGATCTTGCTATCCAAGGCACTCTCCAACATCGTAGTTCAGAAGTATCAATTCTTCGGTGTTCAGCCTTCTTTATAGTCCAACTCTCACATCCGTACATGACTACTGGAAAAACCATAGCTTTGACTATACAGACCTTTGTGGGCAAAGTGATATCTCTGCTTTTTAATACACCATCTAGGTTTGTCATAGCTTTTCTTCCAAGGGGCAGGTGTCTTTTAATTTTGTGGCTGCAGTCACCATCTGCGTTGATTATGAAGTCCAAGAAAATGGAATCTGACACTGTTTCCACTGTTTCCCCATCTATTTGCCATGAAGTGATGGTACCAGACGCCGTGATCTTCGTTTGTTGAATGTTGAGTTTTAAGCCAGCTTTTTCACTCTCCTCTTTCACCTTCATCAAGAGGCTCTTTAGTTCCTCTTTGCTTTCTGCCATTAATGTGGTATCTGTTTAATTACTTCCTTAGATCTAATAGAGGGATTCCTGGGTCTAAGGGTAGGAATATTTTGTAGCTCACTGTGATATGTGTTGTTACAGTTCTTTCCACAAGGACTGAGCTGAACAAGCCCTTGTGTGGTGTTTAAGCTGACTGAGCTTGTAGTGTAGGACCAGTGTTCAAGACCCATTCACATGTGCCTGTACCATCTTCCCTAACCCCAGCCCCAGCACACAGCTAGGGCCACAGTATTTACTTCACAAACAGATCTAATCATAGATCTCTTCTCAGTGTAAAATGGTGAATGCCTGCAGTCCCCCTTCCTTTCCCTTTCTTTAGAATCATAGCATTTGTCAGGTTCACAAGTCACACATCATCCTCGTGAATCAGGTACTATTCCCTGAAAAACTTACATGACAGAAACTACACAGTGGCCCACAAAAGCAAAGCACACACGCCGAACAGCAAGGAAGTGCTGAAGGGGGTGCCATTCATCTAGCCAGATGCTTCTGGGGTCTAATCACCTAGCTTGGCTGACCTGAGGGATTTTTAGTGCATAACTTTATTAACATTTAAAAAGCTACTTATAGATGGACAACTTTAGAATTTAAAAATAATGACAGCTGCTGTGGTCCAGATGTCATGATAACATAAAATGCTCCATTTTACTTAATTATTGGTCCTCTAGCTGTGGTTTTTTAAGTCCAAGCACCAGGCCCTGCATATTTTACCACCTCCAGTGTCTAGTCCAATATCTGGCCTCCATTTCACATTTATTTGTTGACTCGACTTAGATAAATCTACTAAGATTTTTGCCCCCTCTTGTTACAAAAGACCAGGAGTGTTGGGAAATGGAAGATCTAGTTCAAATCCTAGGTTACTCATTGTTGGAAGCTGACATACGGCCCCCTGAAGATATCAAGATAGCAATCCCCGAGTTTGGAAATGTGACCTTTTGGGAAAAGTGTCTTTGCAGATGTGGCTAAATTGGGGCTGTTGAGGAGCTGACCCTGGCTCACCTGTGCTTTAAATGCCATCATAAGCATCCACAGGAGAGGCAGAGAGAGAGATGACTGAACACTCGCAAGGGTAGGTGGCATTGTGACCACCAAGGCTGAGATCGGAGTGATCGGGTCACAGCCAGGAGACACTTGGGGCTCTTCCCCGTGGAATCTCCCTTTGAATGGAGAATGGCTTTGCTGACACCTTGACTTCAGATATCTGGTCTCCAGGACTGTGATAGAGATGAATTCCTGCTGTGCCAAGCCACCCCTTTGTGGTCATTGATGTAGCAGCCCTGGGAAATGAGTCCCCTTACAGAGCTATTTTCTTTGGGGAATTAGAAGGCCTATTGTTGTTATTCAGTCGCTAGGTTGTGTCCGACTCTCTGCAACCCGATGAACTGCAGCATGCCAGGCTTCTCTGTCCTTCACTATCTCTGTGAGTTTGCTCAGACTCATGTCCATTGAGACTGTGATGCCATCCAACCATCTCATCCTCTGTTGCCCTCTTCTCCCCTTGCTCAATCTTTCCCAGCATCAGGGTCTTTTCCAATGAGTCGGCTCTCCGAATCAGGTGGCTTGGAGCTTGGAGCTCCGCATCAAGTATTGGAGCTTCAACATCAGTCCTTCCAATGAATATTCAGGATTTCCTTTAGGATTGACTGGTTGGATCTCCTTGCAGTCCAAGAGACTCTCGAGTCTTCTCCAGCACCACAGTTCAAAAGCTTCAGTTCTTTGGCACTCAGCCTTCTTTATGGTCCAACTCTCACATCCATACAAGACTACTAGAAAAACCATAGCTTTGACTAGACAGATCTTTGTCAGGAAAGTAATGTCTCTGCTTTTTAACACACTGTCTAGGTTCTTCGTAGCTTTTCTTCCAAGGAGCAGGTGTCTTTTAAACTCATGGCTGTAGTCACCATCTGCAGTGATTTTGGAGCCCAAGAAAAAGTCTGTCATTGTTGCCATGTTTCCCCATCTATTTGCCATAAAGTGATGGGACCAGGTGCCATGATCTTCCTTTTTTGTATGTTGAGTTTTAAGCCAATATTTTCACTCTTTCCTTTCACTTTCATCAAGAGGCTCTTTGGTTCCTCTTTGCTTTCTGCCATTAGAGTGACATCATTTCCATGTCTTGATTCCAGCTTGTGAGTCATCCAGCCTGGCATTTTGCATGATGTACTCTGCATGTAAATTAAATAAGCAGAGTGACAATATACAGCTTTGATATACTCCTTTCCCAATTACAAGGTCTGTAGTTGTAAAGGATTTTCAGGGAACAGAGACTAATCAGCCTAATACAGGAGGAAAGGTTTTTTTTTGTAATTATTTATTTTTGGCTGTGCTGGGTCTTTGTTGCTGTGTGGGCTTTTCTCTATTTGCAGAGAGTGATGATAACTACTGTCTAGTTACAGTGCATGGGCTTTTAGTTGCAGTGGCTTCTCTTGTTGCGGAGCACAGGCTGGGTAGGTTCATGGGCTTCGGTAGTCGCAGCTCCCAGGCTCTAGAACTCAGACTGGGTGGTTGTGGCATGTGGACTTGGTTGCTCTGCGGCATGCGGGAATCTTCCTGGCACAGGGATCAGACCCATGTCTCCTGCATTGGCAGGCAGATTCTTTATCACTGAGCCACCAGAGAAGTGCTGACGGCTTTTTTTCAGTAGTAGCTTTTTGAAGGACCAGACATTTTCCAGGCAGGGCAGAGACCGCTGCTGTGGACTGTTTCCTGGAAGGCATGGCCCCCTCCTGCAGACTTCGGCTGCATTTGGGGCTGGGAGGACTTTAGCATGGAAGTTAAGCACCGTGCACTGCCTGGACATAGAGGCCTTCTGGCAAAGGGATCTTATTTTTCCGGAGCCCTCTTGACACTAATTTAGTGATTCCTGAGGCTTGGCCAGCCTCCCACACTGTGCGCCTGTTGTGGAAGGCTGTCCACGCAGTCATTCAGTAGCTATTTGAGACCCTCATCTCTGTGCCTGGCGCTGTTCTGTGTGTGTGGGATGCCGTGGTGAGTCGGGGGGTAAGGAGTGCTTGCCTGTTGGGTGCTTCTTATTCAGTGGAACAGACAGCTGTTCATCAGAGAAGCACAAATAAATGTGAAGTGATGTTGTGATGGGTGTTATGTAGGAGAGACGTGGCGTGGGAGACAGCATGGGGGCTCCATGCCGATGGGGAGATCAGGAAAGATTCTGAAGCCGTGGGAATTGGCAAGGGTACCGGGCTGGGCGCGGGGGACAGCGGACAACGTTGTAGACAGAGGGAGCAGCGGCTTCAAGGTCATGTTCTGAAATGCTGGGGTTGGCAGGCCCAGAGTGGGGCAAGTGTGGGGCATGGTGGGGGAGAGGTGGGCCACGCTAGACTGTGTGGGAACTTGTACTTGATATTAAGGCTGGGGGTCTTTGTTACAGGACCAATGGCGATTCATCAAAGGGTCCCGTGAGTTGGGGGGTTGTCATGACCTGCCTGTTAAACACGATCCTCCCTGTTAATCTTCTTTGATTTCACCAGTCCTCACTTTCCCTTTAAACCTTTAGATTTCTCTGCATTCCATTGTTTTAATAGATTTAATGATGAGTTTAATCAGTTTGTGCGGTTCCTTGAGGGTGCACAAGCCTGGAAGTTCTTTGTCAAATGAGCCTCTAGTCTCTAGGGTTTTCTGAGCCTCTGAGGAGGGAGAGAAGGGGAGGGGGTTGGGTCTGTCAGCTCCTCCCACTTAGGCCCTCTTATCTTGACTGGGCAGTGAGAATTTTCTCCTTATTGTTGTGTTTGGATAATTTTCGGTGTATTTTTTCGGTTTGGTTGTCCTTGTTATGTTTTTGTTTGAAATGGGAATGAAGCTTTTACCTGCAGTCTTAGTACATTGTTTGCCTAGCTAGCTCCTACGAGCAAGGGGAAAAATAAATTGTGTTTGTGTCCCTTTGAGCTTGGCAAACATGTTTCGAGTTGTGGTTTATGAACTGAAGTCTCATTAGAGAGGCCTGGGGCTTAAATGCTGTTGGAATGGTACCTGGTGTCACTTGGGACGATGAAGCATCACCCGAAGAAGCTGGAGGCGTGGGCTGCCTGGCCTCTTGGCTCAGGATGCTGTCGGGCCTTACAGGTCTGACCCCGTCACTGTGGGGGGGTGGATACTGGACAGCACTGGTGTCTAACTGGTTTGCTAGGATCAAGTGTGAATTTACTGTGTAGTTTTCTGTTTCAGGTGGGGAGGCTCTTTGTTCTCCAAGATAGAACAGAAGTTGGCTCTTTCTTTTGAAAACAAGAATGTCAGAAATCCTGATTTCTTTTTTCCCCCTCCTCAGACATTTTAATTATGAAAAATTTGAATCATACAGAAAAGTGAAATCCTGATTTCCTCATGACAAGCGGACGCGTCCAGCCTAACACCTTGTTAGCCCCCCGTTCTGTTGAAACAAAATGATAATATACTTGGCATCCACAAATAAGTCTTTTTTTCTTCAGAGTACAGTCAGTCAGTCCTGGGACAATTCCCATTTTGAGGCATGAGGAATAAGAATGTCAAAGAAGAAAAGATAAAAAAGGAAATCTTGTGTTTTAAACCCTGTGGCTATATAAATAAAGTGTGTTTTCTCTGTTTCCCATGTTCGCTGTCTATCCTTCTGAGGAGGGGAAAAAAAGGCCTTTTAAATAGTTCACAAGGTGAAGGAGGATATAATAATGTTGTTGATGATAAAATCATTTTTATATACCTGTTTTCACTTTGTGAGGCTGTTGCGATGAAATCCAGGCCCTGGCCACATGCTGAGAGTTAATGAGGTTGACAATTGGCAATGCTTAAAGAGTATTAGGGTAATGTATTTAAACATACAGCAGTTCACAGCCTGAAATGTTCATCGCCTGTCAAATAGAATCCACAATCAATAAGAGGAGATCTTTCCATTTGCTAATGAGGAAAGTTGTCTGCACTACTCAGGTGGACACAGATTTTAGATAAATACCTGGAATTCATAAGCTGTAGAATTAGGCAAAGGCATCTCTTTAATTAAAAAAAAAAAGAACGGTAATAATCAACAGCAGTCACCTGAGAAGCTTAAATTTTCTTCTTAGTCATCAGACTCCCAAATTAATCCACCAAAACAAAAAGCCTCATTAGCAGCTCTCGTTGAATCAGTGTTATTTTTTCTTTCTCTCAAGGTGTCTGATTAACCCCCTTTCTTTTTGCATTACTCACTTTGTGTTAATATTTGATGTCTGAAGTCATGGGGGGAGGTGCGTGCAATGTGGTGGCTAGACGCTGTCTGCGCAGAGTAAATTAGAAGGAATTCTTAAAAAGGTTTGTATTATGTCGCAGGTATATTAGCAAACCTTTAGGAGTGTCAGGTGCCTGGGTTGTTTTTCTTCTTAATTCCAGAAAGGATTGATTAAAGATGAGGTGCTGATTTCACTCCTCATTCATATGTAGGGTTAGCCCTCCTCCTCTTCCTCCTCCTACTTACCAAGCCTGGCCCTCTTCTGCAGAGTTTTGCTGTCAAAGGAAGATGAGAAATGGGGCTATAGCTGGAGGGGGAAGGTGGGTGAAAGAGAGGGTCTTTTTAAAGTGGGTAGAGAATAGCATAATGCACGCTGATGGAAATGACTACTGTGAGTGGAGTATTGACAATGTCAGAGAGAAAAGGGGGGGCGGATTCTGGTACATTCTGAGAGAGCGGAGGCCCCTTGATAACATGGAAAGCTCATTTAGGATAGCTGTTCTCAGAGCGTGGTCAGTAGACCCCGGGGGGATCTCTGAGGCCTTTATAAGGAGTCCATGAAGTCTGAACTGTTGACATAAAAATGCTAAGACATCACCTGCCTTTTTTGTTGTGTTGTATTTTAACTGATGGTTTCTAAAGCCAGTTTATAGAACTGCTGGTTAGCACCAACTCAGCAGCCACCAGACCCAGCAGTCTGAGTGGTCACTGTATTGTTCAACACCAATAGTTCACAATAAGGTAGTGGCGACGATGCCAGTTTTGCTTCAGAGTGTCTTTGAAGAAGTCAAGTTACTGACTTTCTATGAAATCTCATCTTTGAATACGTATCATTTACAAATTCGAGTAACTGAGGGGGAAGCGTGCGTAAAGACCGCTGGTCACTGGCCTGTGACAGTTGTCAGAGGAGAAGCAACTCAGGTGCTTGCTGAGCTAGTCATTTTTTTTCAAAGGAAAGCTTTTTGAGAGAAAATTTTCACCTGACAGGCTTCTGATACTTAAAGCCTTTTCTGATGTAGCTAGTGGTGATAGTAATAATGTGGTTTTTTAACATAGTATAGTGAAATGTGTCAACATTTGGAAGATCTGCCTGGCTTAGGGAAACATCTTTTCCTGTTAACCAGTACCTGGTTTTAGAAAATCCTGAGTCAAACTTCTCTTCAAAGTGCAGACAGACCCGTGGGTTTTAATGTAACAGAGTGGGAACAGGTCACTGATAACAGTTTCAAATTCCATATTGCAACTAATCTTTAAGAAACCACCCCTTGTTGGGATTTGGTCCATCACAGAATATCCACAAGTGTTGTTAACACAGGGAGCCCAGTCTGCTGCTCTGTGGTGGCCTGGAGTGGGGATGAGGGGAAAGGGGAGGCTCAAGAAGGAGGGGGATGCATGTGTAATTATGGTTGATTTGCTTGTACGGCAGGAACCAACACAACACTGTAAAAAATTTTTAAATAATTTTTTTTAAAAGGCTGTTAAAATGCTCCTTCCTTTTCTAACTATGAATCTGTATAAAGCTGAAATCCTTCATATCCTTCAACCCAAACAACATATTACAGCATTTTGAATGCAGCTGTCTTCCATGAAATCTGATATTTAAGAGATTTGCAAAGACATAATACTACTTTTTTCTCAGTACGTTTTTTGTTTTATTTATTTTTCATATCAATCTGTTATTTCTCTTACCATGTAATAGGTTTATTCACCCTGCAATGAATTAATATTTTTAAAATGTATCAGTTTTAATTTCTCACACAGGAAATACGATAGGTACAAGATATGATAGGCACAGATAAACAAAAGCTCTTTGGAATCCTCAGTAACTCATAAGCACGTGAAGGGCTCCTGAGACTTGAAAGTGTGAAAAGTGCTGAGCTAGAAAAGTGGAAGGTAAGGTACCACAGTGGGGCAGATGTGTTGTGTAGATGTGGTGGGATTTCGGGGAAGTTTCCTTCTGATCTCCTTGGTTTTTCTCTGGGAGGTAGATAAGAGGAAGGATGCAGGTGAAGTATTGACAGTTTGAGGAGAGAGGAGAATATATTAATAGTAACTATTTATTCAGAACTGAATGTGTAAGCAAATGCAGCACGGCTGCTGCATTGGACTCACTTGAGGATCCACCCGTGGGCTTGCGGTCTTAACATTCACGGTGAGACCAGCTGGTGTGGCTGTTTGTTCTCTGGCTTCTGAGTTCAGCTGCACGGTGGCAGGCAGGGAGCCAGAGGTGTTGGCTGTAACTGGGGTGCAGGCTTGGCCATTGAATAACTCAGTAGGCGATACTGCAGGGAGGTGAGGGGCATGCAGGGAAGTAATTATAATGATCGACCTTGGATTTAATCTGGATAAAGGGGCACAAGACACGGAATAGGAAGCAGTGAGAAAAGGGGGTAGGTTTAATGAATTGCTGACTTCAGTGTGGTTGACAGTTGTTGAAGTGGGGGTATAGGAGGGGGTGAGCAGGAAACCGGGAAGATAGTGGCTGAAATGTGAGATGCCTGAAATTGAGAACGAGGAGGTGTTGCAGTTACGGGTCCTGGCAGAAGTATGGAGTCTGACCATGGGACTGAGTGACTGAGAATAAGTGAAGAAAAGATCATCGGAAGAGGCAGGTTCAACTAATTGGGAGGCCTGGGTGTTTGAAATTATTGAGAATGTTGAGAATTAAGGTGGGAGTAGGTTGCCAAGCCTATCAGGGAGGCAGGAGTTAAAACATGGTGGGGAGGGGGTGTGAGTCTGGGGTTACTAGGTGATGGAGACAAGGAGAGGTGCTGTGCCCTCGTCAGATGGTGTGCTTAAAATGGGGGCTAGGAAGGAAGGGCTGGGGGGATGGTGGGAGAGAGATGCGCACCTCCCCTGCTTACAAACCCGGTGAACCCGTGACTGCAGAGGGACGCGCCTCACTGCTTCAGAGGCGTGGGCCTCGGGGAGGAACCGGGTGTTGGTGACAATGAATGGGTGAAGGGATACTTACAAGGTTCCTTGGAAAGAGATTCCCTTTCCAATTGAGGCAGAGCTTGTGCTCATCACAGGCTGTAAATTCTAGAGGGCACAGTTGGGGCATTTCTGAGAGATGGGGAGGTGACAGAAGAGGGGATTCGGTGTGGGTGATGGGAGCCTGGGGCTGCTGGCAGAGGTCCATGGGCGCAGCATAAAGGGCACAGTGAGATTCGCTGGTGGACTCCAGATTGTGCCTGCTGGGAGACAGGGGTCTTCGCAGAGAGGCAAGGAGACCTGGGGAAGGGCAGTCTTGTTACTTGCAGAACTTTGGTGGGGGGGCACGCCATGTGTCCGTGGGACCTTTCCCAACCAGGGATCGAACCCATGCCACCTGCATACCGGACACAGAGTCTTAATCACTGGACCACTGGCAAGTCCCTTGAAGAACTTTTAAAGCAAAAATATTTTGTGGGATTGGAGCTTTCTGCTGATGTTTTTATCATAGATGGTTAGATTAAAGGATGAAAGAAGCAAAGAAGGTTCCAGATCGGGTGCTAATAATTTCCACCCTTTTTCTCATTCAATCCTTACAGCAAGTCCTTAAAATAGGTACTTAATGCTCATTCGAACAAACTTAGGTGCAGAATCATAGTTTAAACCGTTTTTTTTTTAAATTTTGGTTTTTCATTGGGCTTGCTTTTTAAATTTTTATTTATTTTTGGTTGTGCCAGGGCTTTTGTTGCTTGTGTGGCTACTCTTTAGCTCTAATGTATGGGCTTCTGTTGCACTGGCTTCTCTTAGTGTGGAGCGTGGGCTCTAGGGCACGCAAGCTTATCGTTGCGGTGCACAGGCTTGGTAGTTGAGACCTGAGGGCCCTAGAGGACAGGCTCAATAGTTGTGGCACACAGACTTAGTTGCTCTGAGGCATGTGAACTCTTCCCAGACCCCGGGATCGAACCCTTGTCCCCTGCATTGGCAGATGGGTTCTTTATCACTGAGCTACCAGGGAAGTCCAGTATAATTTTCTTGAAGTAATATATCTAGTGGTGGAATTAGAATTTGGACCCAGTTCTTTTTGGTTTGTGCCCAGTCTACGCTGCTATGGAGCTTTGTGTTTAGAGAAGAATATTAAAAATGGAGCCTTGAGTGAAAACTTTGCATACATCTTTGTTTAGAAGATCTGATGCCCTTTGCAGTACCCTTAGTCCCTAAGACTGGTTATTTGACCAACTTAAGGTGGACCTGAAACCTTCATGAAAATTATCCTAACTATCTTATCCACACCCACAAACTTAGGGAAAATTGTCCTCACATTCCTCACTTTTTTTTTTTTTTTAAGGCTAGGAATAGTTTTTGGAATACTCTTCCCCTTTTATTCCTCATAGACTCAACCTTCAGGTAAGATTGCACCCAACATTTTCAGGATGCTTGCCTTTTCTGGGCCAGCTGAAAATACCAACCCTTCTTCTATGTTCTTCCCAGCATGTCAGGGTGCTCAGAAAACGTTTGAAGAGCAAATGCTGTCCCTTCCCTCCCCGTTTCCTGGTTTGGTTGTCTGGCATTGCTTTATGTGCCCCATCGGTGTTTAAAACTCAGATCAAAGATTTTAAAGGAAAGGATCAAATGTAAGCTCTGCTTCATGGCCACTTGCACATTTATTTCTGTGATTAAGTGTCATTGGTACAGGATATGGCAGTTACTTAAATTGAAAGTCTTGTGCTAAGTTGTGAGGAATTTCTGAAGTCAGATGTGAGGGGATCGTGCCGTTAACATTCCCATTGGTGGTGGCATAATTGTCATGAGTCACTTCCTAATGAACCAAGTGAGAGTCTCAGAATCAATGAAGGCTTGGGAGGGTAATGCTGCCTTAGCAATCTGATTTAGAGGTTTGGGGATCTTCAGTCTGGAAAAGCAAGAGATGAAAGAAGATAACTGTGACTTTCACAGAAGTTACAGAGAAGCTTTATTTATTATAGAGTCTCTGTTGTTGTTTAGTTGCTAGTATGTTGCTTAGTTAGTTGCTTAGTCGTGTCTGATTCTTTGCGACCCCACAGATTGTAGCCCACCGGGCAAGAATACTGGAGCGGGTTGCCATTTCCTTCTCCAGGGGAATCTTCCTAACCCAGGGGTGGAACTCAGGTCTCCTTCATTGCAGTCAGATACTTTACCAGCTGAGCCACCAGGGGGGTCTGTTTAGTTGCTAAGTTTGTGTCCAGCTCTTAGGACCCCATGGACTGTAGCCCGCCAGGCTCCTCTGTTCATGGGATCTCCCAGGCGAGAGTACTGGAGTGGGTTGCCATTTCCTTCTCCAGGGCATCTCCCCACCCAGGGATCAAACCCCTCTCCTGCATCGGTAGGCTGGTTCTTTACCACTGAGCCACCTAAGAAGCCCCTGTAATAAACGATAGATAGAGTGGCCTTATGTTCTATCCCTGAGAGAACCTTGATACTTTAAACATCTGTGTCAATTTCAGATTTATTAATTTATTTAATGAATATTTATTGACACCAGCTATGTGTTAGGCTTCCCTGGTGTTTCAGATGGTAAAGAATCTGCCTGCAAGGCGGGAGACCTGGGTTCGATACCTGAGTTGGGAAGATTCCCCTGGAGGTGGGCATGGCAACCCACTCCAGTATTCTTGCCTGGAGAATCCCCAAGGACAGAGGAGCCTGGCAGGCTACAGTCAAGGGGTCGCAAAGAGTCAGACACGATTGAGTGACTAAACACAGCACAGCACATGTGCTAGGCACTGTTTTACACCAAACAGATAAATGTTGTGCAAGTAGACGGTGTAAACCAGTAGATACATGGGATTGAGGGGCAGGTGGCTGTACCTACTAAAGCAAGGGAAGGAGATGGTGCGTGACCATGGGCTCTGGGGTGCTACAGTTGATAGGGTGGTCAGGGAACACCTCTTTGAAAAGTGACGTGTAGGCAGAGACCTCAGTGAGAGTGAGCCATGTGCGAATCTGTAAGTTGAGCTTTCCAGGTAAGGGAATAAAAGATGCAGAGAGCCTGAGATAAAGGTGTGCTTGACATCTTTGAGATGAAGCAAGGAAACCAGTTTGATTAGGGGCTGGTGATAAGCAGAAGTGTGGAGGAAGTCAGAAAGGTATCTGGGAGCCAGATTATAAAGATATTATAGTATTTTATTTCAGATATAGGTAGAAGTCATGAGTTTTGAGCACTAGACTGACATCATCAGAATCACAGATTGAAAGGCTCTCTCTAGCTGATTTACAGAGAGTGGAATAAACTAGGCAGAGTGAAGGAAAGAAAAAAGATGGCAGGACTTGGAGGGCTAGTTGTGGAGATGCTAAAAGTGATTGGATTTGGGATTTTCTTGATAGATTGGATATAGATATGAGAGAGAGCCATCTAAGGGACTCCAGGGTTTCTGAGGGAGGAATAGGTTTGGAAGCATGGGTGTAATAGCATTCCGATGCCTATTAAACATGTAGTTGGAGAGAGAGGCAGATACTGTAAGGATTGGATTAATTTCAGGGGAAAGGTCTGGGTTAGAAATAGGAGTCAACCAAATTACTTTCTTGATCTGAGCCAATTTTCAGCATGAGGAGTTGATGTAATAACTTCTGAAGGTTCAATGGGTTGGGTGTTGTTTTGTGGGAATGGGGGCATTTTTTTTTTTTTAAATAATGAGTATTATGGACTCAGGTTATTTATGTATTTGGCATGCCTTTTTAGAAATTGAGGTGTAGTTAATTTACAATGGTGTGTTAGTCTGAAGTGCACAGCAAAGTAGTTCAATTATACATACATACATAACATATATATTTCAGATTCTTTTCCATTATAGTTATTATAAGATATTGAATAGTTTCCTGTGGTATACTCTAGGAATTTACTGTTTATGTTTAGTAGTGTGTATATGTTAATCATAAATTCCTGATTTATCTCTTCCTCCCCTGCCCCCTATTATTCCCATCAGTAACTGTAAGTTTGCTTTTTGTGTCTGTGAGTCTATTTTTGTTTTGTAAATAAGTTCATTTGTATCATTTTTTCAGATTCTGCAAATAAGTTATAGCTTTTCTTCAGAGGAGCGAGCATCTTTTAATTTTCATGGCTGCAGTCACCATCTGCAGTGATTTTTTTTTTGGAGCCCAAGAAAATAAAGTCTGTCACCGTTTACTTTTTTTCCTATCTATTTGCCATGAGGTGATGGGATATACTGTCTATATGCACCACATCTTCTTTATCTGTCCCTCTGTTGATGGGCATTTTGGGCGCTTCCATGACTTGGCTATTGTAAATAGCACTGCTGTGAATGTTGAGGTACATGTATCTTTTCAAATTAGAGCTTTCTCTGGATTTATGCCCAGGAATGGGATTGCTGGATCATATAACTCTATTTTCAGTTTTTTAAGGAGCCTCCATATCCTGCCAACAGTGTAGGAGGGTTCCCTTTCCTCCCCACCCTCTCTAGCATTTATTACTTGTAAATTTTTTAATGATGGCCATTCTGGCCAGTGTGAGGTGATACCTCATTATAGTTTTGATTTGCACTTTTAAAAATAATTAGTGATATTGAGTATCTTTTCATGTGCCTGTTGGCCATCTGTATGTTTTGTATGGAAAAATGTCTATTTAGGTCTTCTGCTTATTTTTTTAATTAAAAAAAATTAAACTATATGAGCTGTTTGTACATTTTGGAAATTAATCCCTTGTTGGTGGCATTGTTTGCAAATATTTTATCCCAGACCATAGGTTGTCAAGGACTTCCAAAATTACGTTGAATATAAGTGGTGAGAGTGGACATCGTTGAGTTGTTCCTGATCTTAGAGGAAATGCTTTTAGTTTTTCAGTGCTGAGTATAATGTTAGCTGTAGGTTGATCACATATGTCTTTTATTGTGTTGAAGTATAGCCCCTCTCTGCCTACTTTATGAAGAGTTTTTATCATAAATGAATGTTGAATTTTATCAAAAATTTTTCCCCCATCAATTGAGATGATCGTATGGTTTTTATTCTTCGGTTTGTTAGTGTGATATATCACATGATTGATATGTGGATATTGAAAAATCCTTATGTTCCTGAGATAAATCCCACTTGATCATGGTGTATGATACTTTTAATGTATTGTTGGAGTTGGTTTGCTGGGATTTTGTTGAGAATTTTTTCATCTATGTTCATCAGTGTTATTGACCTCTAATTTTCCTTTTTTGTGATGTCTTTGTCTGGTTTTGGTATCGGGGTGATGGTGGTCTCATAGAATGAGTCAGAAGCAGGATTCTCAGGCTGTCTTTCTGGTTCCGTACTGGGATTCGACGCACTAAGCTCCCTGGTTGTCATTTTCTCCTAGGAGCTCTAACGACATCTTTTGCAGTCTGAATCTGTCTGTAACAGATACTGACACTTTTAGCTAATCTTTATTCTTATCCTGTCTTCATTTTTGTGGGCTTAGTTCAGTCAGTAAAGAATCTGCCTGCAATGCAGGAGACTTGGGTTCGATTCCTGGGTTGGGAAGATGCCCTGGAGAAGGAAATGGGAACCCATTCCAGTATTCTTGCCTGGAGAATTCTATGGACAGAGGAGCCTGGTGGGCTGCAGTCCATGGGGTCGCAAGTGAAAGTCACGACTGAGTGACTTTCACTTTCACTTCACTTTTATCCTCTCCTTAAGGCTGGTACCACAGTAGTCTGGGGTCAGTCTTTGTTTTTGTAAAATTACTGTGAGTGGTTCTTTGTATTGAGAAGACCATCCATGTGATTAGGTTATTGATCCTTTTTCGATTCCTTCCCATCCCTTTAAGCACCCTGTGCAGGCTGAGGAGTTGGCTAGCTGGGCACCATATGCCACTGCCTGTCTCTGCCCCTCTCTCCTCTGCTTATCGGGTGGTGAGCTACAGCCTTCTGTGGCAGAGTTGAACAAATGCAGCCACGTCGCTTCTAATAGATTTTAGTTCATATCATTTCTCCAATTACTAATTTTGAATGTAATTTTTAAAATTCACTAAGGGTATTCTATTTCCATCTACGGAAAGCCTCCCTTGAAGGTACCTGAGATTTGCTGAACATGTAAAGCTTCTTTCTATGGCTTTATAATTTCCTGAGTACTGCTTTCTTACAGAGGTTGTTTTTTTTTTTTTTTTGTATTGGGGTATAATCTTACAGAGGTTTTTTTGGTTTTTTGTGTTTTTTTGTATTGGGTTATGATCCATTAACAAACAATATTGTGATAATTTCAGAAGGTTTTCTTTTTTAATTTTAGTCAGGATATGAAAGTCAATTTAAGGAAAAGGCATTAAAACACTGATGTTGCTGTTCCACAATTAGCTATAGTTGTACCTAGAAAAAGCAAGAATCTCAAAAGTCTTATAGCTCAATTTGCTTTTGCAAAAGTATAAAAGCACTCCGAACAGTTTCTAATTTTGCTTTTTTTTTACAATTGCTATTCTGTGTTCTAATTGCCTGCTTAAAAAAAACCTTGATATTATTTAATATCTTTAGAAACAGGACTTGCTAATGAATGCAGAGACTGTGTGGGATAGGATGGGGAAATATATTGGACAGAAAAATTTTTCTTCTCTTACCCTTTTTTTGAAAATTTATGTAGGTTCTTCCAAAGAGTAAAATAAACTATAAAGCTAAGTAGAGCAGGCTCATGTAGTTATAATAAATGCTCTTGGTTATTTTAATAAGACTCTATGTTCATGGGTAGCTTGTGTTAATAGGTGAATTTATTGTGTTTTGTTAGTGATTATTTGTTTAGCAAAACACAATTAAATATGAAAAACTTACATTTTTCTTTATCAGATCTTGTGCTGGCTCCTAAGCAAATTATGTTCATGTGGTAAAATTTAAATTAATCTGTATGGAAGATAGAGGTGGAAAAAGAATTTTACTTATTGTAGATTTGGGGTGAAATCCAGAAATATTACCTAATCAGAATAATGTAAGCAGAAATCGCTCTTTGTTTCAATTCTCATTAATAGTATTTCTTTTTAGGCGACTTTTCTCTGCAATAATAGTTTATACAATCTAGTTTTAATTTTAAAGTTTTATTTTCAATCCTGGAGTATCTTAGATAATCATTCATGACACCAATTATAGAGGCTTCAAAGATGTGCCTGAATCTATACTGATCTCAGTAATATCTTGAACAAGTTTTGCTTAAAGATTTATTGTCCTCTTAATTTGTTTCTCATGATTTACCTCACTTCGGAATGTTGAAGCCAAAACAGAATATACATTTAATGTCAAATAATTTTCTCCTCGCCAGGCACGTCTCCGTGGCTGGGCTGAACATGGTGATTGAGGTTTTCCTTAGTTACGTGAGCATTTGTGTAGCAGTGGGAGGTGGAAGTGGGGCACCTGAGGCTAAGCTATTCCATTCTGTGTGGCCATTTCTTCCTTATTTTGAAACAGACGTGGAAAAGAGAAAAAAGATCCCAGTTCGTCATCAGAGTTATTTCTGGTGTCTCAGTCCTCACCAGCAAGAACCTATTTGTTCTCAGCAGCTCTGTCTCTTTACTCTTAGGGTGACCGAGGACCGTGCTGGGGTTGCCTTTGGAACCTTGATCAGCACCCCTACCCCCAGCACTTTGGAGAACCCGTTTTTCTCGGTGGCGCTAGTGGTAAAGAACCCACCTGCCAACGCAGGAAATGTAAGAGATGAGGGTTTGATCCCTGGGACGACCCCATGGAGGAAGCAGTGGCAACCCACTCCAGTATTCTTGCCTGGAGAATCCCTTGGACAGAAGAGCCTGGCGGGCCACAGTCTGTAGGGTTGCAAAGAGGTCAGATACGAGTGAAGCAGCTAGCACACGCAGGTTTTTCTCCCTTACTGGGAAATGTGAGAAAGCATGTTGGAGACAGTCATTTGATGGTTCGTTTTCTTTTTGTGTTAAAATAAATGTTGAAAATTTGGAGGCCCTTTGTGACACAGGTGATAAAGGACAAGTTGTAATTGTTTATAGGCTGAGAGATCAGGCTTACGTGGAGTTATGACGTATCTCAGAAAAATCATAATTCCGTGGTTTAGGAGCGGCAATCTGCTTGGGAATGTGGGTGGGGAGGGGGAAGGCTTCAAGTGTTGGGACTTTGTGGAGCAAGAACATAGGTTTTTTTTTCCTTAGGGATGCTCATTTGGGGTGGCAGGGGATGGAGGGCTGATGGAGATTATTGCGGACAGCTGCCGTTCTTGATGCAGCCATTGCTCTGAAAATACCCTGTATAAACCGCACCTTACCATTTCTGAGCTATAGAACACTTCATTAAACTTTTAAATTTAAAATGTTTTAGATAATGCATAATTTATCCCATACTTTCTGTTTCTTACTGTATGCCTTGATTTTTAAGGACCTTATTCTTAATTTTGTTAACCGAACACAAGTGCTTTCTCTTGCCTCGTTAGAAAAGAGAGTAAAAGTCTTTGATGGTCTGAGATGCGATTGATGGAGTTATTTTACAACTCTGAGTAAATTTAAAGTAAAATTTAAAACCCTAATCCTCCTTTGCTTACATTGAAATATTATGACCCTGTTGATGAGAAGTATTGCCTGTGAAACTTGGTCTGAGTTCTCTTATTAATATAAGAGAAATTTCTGCAAATTCAATTTGGAATCAACACGTGGGCACTTTTAAAATTTCTTTTTCATGGTCCTAAATACAGAAAATAATAATCTATTTTAAGCTTCTTATAAATGATGGAGCACTTGTTTACATGGGTAAAATGACTCTATCTAAGTAGTGTATTGAAGTTCATGTTAATGTTTGCTATTTAATGACACGTAATGATATTCAATGAAGGGTTATGCTAAACCGAAGAGAAAATGTGTTACCCAGGCAACTGCCTCAGGCAGACTAGAGATTCAGGCATATGGCTCTATAGTACACATTATTTCAGCATCTTTAAGCATAAAGAACCACACATGTAATTGACTGTGAAAAATTACTGCTCAGTTACTGTATTGTACGGTCATAATAGAAGTAAATGAATACGTCATTGTTATTGGAACAAGTCTGTTGGGAACCACTTGTAGACTCTACTATTTAAGAAGCAAAAATACAATAAGAAGAAAATAGCTGGTTTAATTAACATGTAAAATTAGGTTAATTTGAATTCAGCTGGCACAGCAGATATTAATGTTGGCTTTTTTGTGTGTGCATGTGATATTCTGGCTCAAGCTTATGTACTTCTGTTTCGTCTTGCCCACACCATGAATAATTTTATTTAAAAAAATATGATAAAGGCCATTTCAGCCACTGAATTTTTTGCTGTGCTCAGGGCTTATGTTCTGATCACAACAAAAAAGCTTATTGTGTGTATCCATAATGTGAAATTCATAACTGAAAGAAAAATGTTACAATATTTCCTAGTAACTGATAAGGTTTTTCAAAGGGGAATCAGTAAAACTTGATTTCACATTTTTTTTTAAAAAAATGTAGTTTTCTGCTCTTTGGTCACAGCATGTCTAGCTGGGCACTTGCATTGGCAGATGCCAGCCAGCGGCACGTTCGCTCTGGTCACTTTTTGTGTATCAGTGCTTACTTAGATGCTCTTATTTGGTTCCAAATACCATTTTAATCGTCACCTCGCTCCAGAGATCAGAAAAACTCATTGAGAAAGGCGTTGTGTTGTAGTCGCAGAATGATTTGCCTCAATCAGCTTTTGGTACCTTAAAATGTTATCTGAACAAAAGACACCCGCAGGTGACATGTTGTTGTTTCGTCACTAAGCCGTGTCTGACCCCTGTGAGCCCACGGGGAGCATGCCTTACACGCGTACTCAGTCAGGTCTGACTCGGACACCACGGGCTGTAGCTTCCCAGGCTGCTCTGTCCATGCCGTTCTCGGGCAGGAGCATTGGAGTGGGTTGCTGTGCCCTCCTTGAGGGAATGTTCCCAACCCAGGGATTGAACCCCAGTCTCTTTACGTCTCCCGCGTTGGCAGGTGGGCTCTTCACCACTAGCGCCACCCAGGTAGCATGGATGTCTGCTAAAAGCATGCACGAGAAGCTTGTTCCCTGATCTGTCTGCTGTGCTCTAGGTGCTCACAGATATTCTGGAGTGCAGGTTGCTTTTGTGCTTTTCGGCTCTCAACTGTACTAATCAAACTGAAGACTGAAGTCAGATATTCCAAAGGGTCTGGGGGCGTGTAGTCTACTGGAAGGATTTAAAGTACTGATTTCCACCGTGATCTGACAGCTGACCAGCTGCTTTATGCAGTGATAGAGGTCACTTTGCTAGTTAACAATGTATATGCCTGATGACTTTTCAGTTACTGATTTATTGGGCTTATCTGCATTTTATCTCCCCATTATCCTTCTTTATTTGCTATTTAATTAATTTATTTATGGCCATGCTGCGTAGCATGTGGGATCTTAGTTCCCCAACCAGGGATTGAACCTTTGCCCCCTGCACTAGAAGCATGGAGTCTTAACCATTGGACTGCTAGGAAGTCCCTTTTTTAACATTTTTGTTTAATTTCTAGGCATTAGCCATTTAAATAGCATTGAAAGCCTTCTTGTCCAGCCTTAAAAGAATTAGGGAAAATCTCAGAAACCTAGATTTTTAAAAAAATCTACTTTGGTGGTGGTGTTCAGTTGCTCAGTTGTGTCCGATGCTTTGTGACCCCATGGGCTGCAGCACACGTCCCCACCCTTCATTGTCTCCCAGAGTTTGCTCAAGCTCATGTCCATTGAGTCAACGGTGCCATCCAGCCATCTCATCCTCTGTTGCTCCCTTCTCGTCCTACCCTCAATGTTTCTCAGCATTGGTCTTTTCCAGTGAGGACTCTTCACATCAGGTGCCAAAGTATTGGAGCTTCAGCATCAGTCCTTCCTGTATATATTCAAGGTTGATCTTCTTTCACCTTCATCAAGAGGCTTTTTAATTTCTCTTCACTTTCTGCCATATATCTGAGGTTATTGATATTTCTCATGGCAGTCTTGATTCCAGCTTATGATTCATCCAGCCTGACATTTTGCATGATGTACTCTACATGTAAATTAAATAAGCAGGGTGACAGTATACAGCTTTGACATACTCCTTTCCCATTTTTGAACCAGTCCATTGTTCCATGTCTGGTTCTAATTATTACCTCTTGACCTGCATACGTGTTTTGAAGAAGGCAGGTAAAGTGGTTTGGTATTCCCTTCTCTTACTCAGATGGATTTTTCAGTATAGTTATAGCAACTAGTTTTCCCTTTTTTCACCAATGGTCTTTCTGTCTTTCAACTTTTTTCCCCTTTTAGGCAATCCCGTTTAAAATGAGTTATTTATAGTGTTTTGGTTTTTTTTTTTTTTGTAACTTTGTACACTTTCTTTTGTTTTCTTTTTCATCAATCTTTTAATAATTTAACTTCTTTTTATTTATTTAAAAATAGTGGCTATGTTCCTTGTGTCACACAGTATACCTGTGTAGCTTAGTTTTTACATGATAATCTGTACCTCTTAATCCTCTACTCCTATATTTCACCTCACCCCTTCTTTCTCCTAACACTGCTAACCACTGGTTTGTTCTGTGTCTGTGGGTCTGCTTCTTTTTTGTTATATTCATTAGTTTGTTGTATTTTTTAGGTCCACATATAAGTTATATCATACAGTATTTGTGTTTGTCTGACTTGTTTCTTTCGCATAAGATTCTCCCAGGTCTGTCCATGTTGCTGCAGATGGCAAACATTTTTATTCTTTTTTTATGGCTGAGTAGTTCATGCTTTGTGTATCAGTCACCTCTTCTTTATCCATTCATCTGTTCGTGTACGCTTAGGTTGCTTCCTTATCTTAGCTGTTGTAAACAGTGCTGCTGTGAACATTGGTAACTTTTCAAATTAGTGTTCTCGTTTTCTTGAGATATATACTCAGGAATGAAATTGCTGGGTCATAATGGTTGTTCTATTTTTAATTTTTTGAGAAACCTCTGTACTGTTTTCCACAGTGGCTCCACCAATTTCTATTCCCACGAACAGAGTATGCTTTTTATTTAAAGGAATAAAAGTCTTTGGCCAGAACTCAAAATGCCCCTGTGATAAAATAAAGATGATTTGTGGTATACTGTATTGAAATCTCTCAATATAAGTAACTATTCAGAATAGATACAATGTAATATAGCTTTTTAGGTTTTCTTTTTAAAATAATGATTTATTTATAAAAAACAGAATAGAATCTTATGGAGAGAGAGAATATGATTTGTCTCAGTTTTACAAAGTTTGTGGTGGTTCTTTTTCTTGACGTGGTATCACTCTTATAGGGATTGTCCATGATTAGAACATTTTTATAACTCAAAGGTTGAAAGATGGGAGGTGGCCAGACAGTTCTCTTGAGGTGCCTGGGCAGTAGTATTTAACAAGGAAGGAAAGAAGCCATGGGGAGTAGAGGGTGTGTAGGTCATATAGGATGTGTAGGTTACATTTTTTTTCAGTATTTAACTGAGTGAACGGTTAGCAAAAGTAGAGTGGAACAGGGATTAATCATACTTGTTAAACATGTTTGATCCCTCTGATAAGGAAGAAAATGTTGGAGATATAAGAACACCCTCTCTTAAACCCAATACTTGGCACAGTCAGACTTGGGCAGCTCACATGCTGTTTGAAATGAACTGCAAGGCAGTGGCCAGACAGGTAGATCTGGAAGTATGGGCATATCACTTACCGAGTTAAGCTCACAGTTACGAGAGCCTATGTATTTATCTTCTTTTGGCAATATGGGGACTATGATATATGCAGAGGTGATATTTATAGGCTAAATTCATGATAACAATACAGTAAAATTGCTAATAAAATCTTTAATAGGTTTTTGAAGCCAGACAGACAGAAGCCTGCTTGTTTGAACAATATTCAATCCACCAGATTTCATTGCAGCCAATGAATTTAAATAGCCCCCTTGGCAAACGCTGCCGTGAGGCTTCAACCTGAATGCATGGTGGAGCTGGGGACCCCAGTTGGCCTGAGAACAGATGCCCTTCTGGGGATGCCAAACTGGCGTTGGAGCTGGGTTCGCTGCAGACGGCTCCCTGTGCCTGAAGATGGAAGAAGATGGGATTGTAGGGCACCTGTGAAAGATGAGGAAAGGAGGTCTGTTCCAACCTGCCCAGCAGAATCATGCTGCGAGTTAGGCAAAGGGAAAACTAGAACTCCACTTTCTTTCTACCTTGTTACTGATTAAAAAAAAATTTTTTTAACTGGAGTATAATTTACCATGTTGTTTTACAACGTTATGTTGGTTTCTGCCGTACCACAAGATGCATCAGCCGTGAGTATGGTTCAGCCCCTCCGTTGGGAACTGCCTTCCCTCACCACCCCACTCCATCCCACCCTCTGGGTCACCATGGAACACCAGGCTGGGCCCCTGTGCCCTGCAGCAGCGTCCCGCCAGCTGTCTGATTTACACACAGTAGCGTGTATGTGTCAATGCTGCTGTCTCAGTTCGGCCCACCCTCTTCTTCCTCCATCCGCCTGCGCCGTGTCCACAATCTCTTCTCTGCCTCTGTCCTCTGCGTCTCTTCTCTGCCTCTGTCCTCTGCGTCTCTTTTCCTGCCCTGCAAATAGGTTCATCAGTACCATTTTTCTAGATTCCCATGTATAACTGGTCTTTAGAATATAAAATGAGGTCATAACTCATCGTCCCTTTCTAGAGATTGTTAACAGTTGCCTTAAATTTACATGCTTAGGGCTACTGAAGCGTAGTTTGTGTACTTACTAACCATCTACTGGCGATTGAATAAAATCTTTGTTTGTGACCTCCATCATCTGCTCAAGTAGCAGATCTCATATCCTCAGTAACTTCAGGAGTCTGTGCTGCTCTAGTGGTTTCAGGCCACCGGGCGTCCCCAGGGCACACCTGACTTGCTCCAGGGCTTTCACAGCTGTGTGCTTTGACTTCAGGGACAAGCCCGCCAGCTCTGTCTAGAGCACGTGTCCCGGATTTGACCACTTCTGTTCCTCGCTCTCCTGCTATGGCCCTGGTCCCACCCACTTGAAACTGGACTCGCTGCTTCACATGCAGTCCGCGCCGAGGTGTCCTGAGTGTTCTTTCCAGGAGCTCACATCACTCCCCCTGAAAAAGGCGCCCCAACATGACTGGAGGTCCTCGGCAGAGGGGAGTGATGTACCTGGAATGAAATCCAGGTGTGTGGACGAGATCCAACCTGTGTGCCCTGCACTCTCCTTCATCCCTATCTCTCTGCCTGCACAACCCCTGGCGCTGGGAATTTGCCAAGATCGGTGGTAGAGCCAGACTTCACAGTGAGGCTTCTTCCACCAAAATACCCTTGCTGCAGTTCTTCCCCGGCTCCCTCCTCTTCATCACTCAGATCTTAGTGCCGCCTCCCCAAGAGGCATTTGCTCACCACCTAGCCGCATTGTTCTCAAGCTCAGCTGCATGGGACGTTTAAAAAACAAACGCGTGTACAGACTGCTGTATTTAAAATGGATAACCAGTGAAGACCTATGGTACAGCACATGGAAATCTGTTCAGTGTTATGGGGCAGCCTGGATGGGAGCGGGGCTGGGGGAGAATGGATACATGTGTCTGTGTGGCTGAGTCCCTTGCTGTTCTCCTGAAACCTTCACCACGTTGTTAATCGGCTATACCCCAATACAAAATAAAAAGTTTATAGGAAAACAAATAAAACGATGACTGATCTGATCCCTCCTCATGTCCATTAAATAGGCTCGCCAGGACTAAGAAGCACTACTTTAATGCATTTTTCAGTTTTGTCCTACACACAACTGCTATCTGATCTAGAACCATCTCATCTTTATCTGTGTGTGTTTGTGCTCACTGCCTCCCTTCTCCAGTGGAGTGAAATTCCTTGAGGGCGTGGATTCTGTCCACCGTATTCGTTTTCATGGCATCCCCAGTGCCAAGAGCATTGCCTGGTATATAATAAGTGTAGGGTACAAATATTTTGGTGGCCTGAACAGTGTATATTTGCCAGGCATTCAGGAGGGAGATAAAAGATTGGAAAACCCCCCAAAGCTATTAAAGATGTTCAAGTCATGGAGGCCGAAAGTCTTCTGATAAACTGGCAATCACAGGAGAGCCTGGTTCTGTTTTTGTTTTTTTTTCCTTTTGACATTCACAGACACGTGAACCTGGCTGGTCCGGTGGTTGGAACCCAGTTTTTGGCGTTAGATTTTACTTTTATGTCTGCCATTAATCCTGTGCAATTGTTTAGCTTCTGTTGTAACTACACAGAAGAGGGTCACAAGGAGAAGTTATTTTTGTGAAGCACTCTCGTGGTTAGGAACCTGAAGTAAGAGTGGTAATTGGATTTTGATATGGTGCATTGTCTACCACCAACTTCCTGACGTCTAAAGAGATCAGATCCTCATGTGCAGTTGCTTAAACTTTCATAGCCGCAGAGTTGGCCTGGAGATCTGAACCAGGCGAGAGATGAAAGGGACCACATGGGGTGCAAGCTCCTGCCGGCTAAGCATAAGCAGCAGCAGGCAGGAAGAGAACTGGAGGTTTTCCACCGTGGATGGCCAGTGGTGGTGTGAGCCTCTCCACAGTCACTTGCTGCTTTTTTCAGTTCTCCCCCTGTGCCCCAACTTATTCAGCCCTTCTGCCAGTACCCAAGTTTAGGTCCTTGTTGTTTTGTTTCATAGAATTTTTTTTTCTTACTACACAAATAATTCAGTATGTGTGTATTGAAAAGATTAGAAAAATAGGCAAGCAAAAAGAAAAAAACTTCGAATTTCTAATATTTTAATTTTAATTTCTAATATTTTAATATTTTAACTGTTAGAGGTATCTCTAACAGTTTTGTGTTCATTCTTGAAACTCTTTGTGTGTATCACTTTTTGTCCACTTTTAACAAAATGGGCTTGTTGTCTATATATAATTTGTGTAACCGATTTTCTATGTAATGACATGAATTTGTTTATTGCAGTTTGTAGTGGTTGGATGGTTTTCTGTGTATGAATGGTCCTTTAATCAGTCATGCATGGTCGCATATTGAGGTGGTCTTCCCCTCTTCACTGTTAACAGTACCACTTGAACACTCCTGTAGGTTTAAGTTTGCACACGTCCATTGATTATTTTTTAGGGTGAATTCTGAGAAGTGGGATTGTGGTGTCAAAGAGTGTGGGCGTTGTTCAGACTCTTGCTGTGGCTAACGCGAATTCGCTGTATGATGCAGGGATCTCAGCCTGGTGCTCTGTGACGACCTAGAGGAGTGGGAGGGAGCTTCAGGAGGGAGGGGACGTAGGTACACTTAGAGCTGGTTCATGGAGATGTGCCCCAGAAAGCAACCCAACACTGGAAAGCAGTTACCCTCTGATTGAAAAAAAGGCCGGACGTGCTGTGCTGTTGGATTGCCCTCTACAGAGCCAAGTGCCGTGTGCTTCGATCCTCGTGTCATCAGGAGCCGTTCTTTCTCCTTCAGGTCTTCAGGAGTCCTCCCTGGATTCAGCCCGTGGTCTCCGCGTAGCCAGGCTCTTCTCCCTCCAGTTCACTTTGCACTCTTCTGCCAGATGGAATGGTCTGAAGCCCAAACCCATCACATCACTACACGTCCAGACTTGATCTGCTGTTACAAGCACCATGCCTGCCTTTGCACTTGCCGTTACTCTAGCTTGCTTGCACTTCTTGTGGCTCTTCATCTGCAGTCTTCGTTCCTTGGTTCCTGACTCACCATCTGCCCCTCCCCTCCCCAACCTCAGACCTCCAGGTGCTTGGGGCAGAAATTGTACTTTCCCTCCGTGTGTTCATGGCATGGGCCTGCGCTCAGCACATAGACCCGCCAGCAGAGCCCCACTGGAGTCCGTGGTCTCTCCATCCCCTGCCTGCCCTCTCGACGTGATCATCTGCTCTCTCTCAGAAGACCAATATTACATGGCCGTGTGGTCACAGCTTGCCTCTGATGCCGTGTGTTCCTAATTTTACTTTCTCCATCTCCTCCTTTCTCTCAGTGTAACAGCACTGTTTCTCTCCTCTGAATTAATATAGCAGTTTCTCTCTACTTCTCCTACATTGCTTATGACTTTTTCCATAATATCATAATTTTCAGTATTTACAGTATTCTCTATTGTAAGTCTCTCCAGGCTGAGAGCAAGCCCTTGCAAAATGAGAAGGGCAGAGAGGAGGCCTACAGTATGCTACTGTAAAGAAGCCGTGCTCTAGGGGAAGGGGAGGGTGGGGCCAGCTGAGAGAGTAGCATTGACATGTGTATTACTGGGTATAAAATAGACAGCTAGTGGGGAGCTGCCGTAAACACAGAGAGCCCAGCTTGGCACCATGTGAAGACCTAGAGGGGTGGGATGTCGGAACACACACACACACACACACACTTTAACACTTTCGGCCGATTCCCATCGTTGTATGGCAGAAACCATCACCACATCGTAAAGCAACTATCCTCCAATTAAAAATAAATAATAATAAAAAGAAGCACTACCATCACTTTGGTACACGTATCCTCTGCTGTCCTCCTCTGTCTGCAGTAGACGTGCAGTCTTGCATCATCCCAAGCATAATGTCCGGAGGCGCTCCACTTTTAATCCACTCCTCCGCGGCTTGGTGTGTGAAAGCAGTGTGTAGTGCTTCAGTTGTTTTACCCAGACTTTATTTATTTATTTATTTTTTTTTACCCAGACTTTAAAGGACTTGCAGATGCTGTTATAAATGGCTTTCAGAAGAACAATAGCTCTGGTGGTTTGGAGGACAAAAATGATTTGCTTTAAAAAAAACAAAAATTCTCTGCTCGTGTCAGAACCATGAAATAGTGTAGTTGGAAACCTGCTCTCCCTGAATCTTGAGTGGTGTAGGTGAAAATGTGACTTCTGTGTTTGCGTCCGTGTCAGCTGACCCGCACCTCACTGTCAGTCAGCTGCTGAAGGTGGGCATCAGTGTCCCAGTGGGACTCTCCCTTAGAGACCAGTCACAGAGCTTGTCAGAGCTGTGTGATTTGTCAGACAGGGCATCTACCACTGTCCAGGGCTTCCCTGGTGGCTCAGTGGCAAAGAAGCCAATCACAGGACAGAAGATGCAGGAGATGCTGGTTCGATCCCTGAGTTGGGAAGATCCCCTGAAGAAGGGCATGGCAACCCACCCCAGTATTCTTGCCTGGGAACCTCATGGACAGGGGGGCCTGGCGGGCTGCGGTTCACAGGGTCTCAAAGAGGCAGACACGGCTGAGGTCTCACACACCCCTGTCGCAGTTTGGGAAGTTGAGGCTAGAAAAGGAGGTGAGTGAGCTCACCAGCCAGTCTGAAATTGATTACGCTTGGATCCTCTGTTGTAATTTATGTTAATCCCATTAAATCTGTGAGAGTGGAGTACAGTTTATACAAAAAAATATATACATACACACATTTTTAGATATCACGCTGTAAATAAATATAGTCCTCTATAATTATTCTGATAGCCTTCTAGTCAGATTACCTTGAAAATCCAAAACGATGCTGATGAACAGTAAAGCATTATTATTTCATGGTTCATCTGTATACCTCCTACGTAGACGCATCAGCATGATACTTGTATCTAACAGGATTAGCAAATTACATACCTTTTTGGTATCTGTAACATGCCTAAAATACCATTTTGCATTCTTTGGCCAGTTATGAAACCACTCTGATGTTGCCAGAGGAGGCTTTGTTCACCCCTATAGATGGTCTTCAGGTTTCCCATTCCATTCTAAGAGACGAGATTCTCTTTTTCTGGTTATTTAAGTCTTCCTTTATTCACATTAAAGAGATGTCCCATTTCTACTCACACTTTGTGATTTGTCTTAATTCACTACCCTCTATGTAGGGGTGATTTTAGCCAACATGAATTTTTTTTTTGCCTTGACAAACTGCCAGCAAGGTTAAGCTGGGGAGAGTGTGGCTGTGGGATTGTCGGTGCTGCTCGGAGGGGGTCCCAGGGCGTGATGGGTGGCGGCGAGAAGCAAGCAGCCAATCAGAAGCACGTTTCCTCTGTGCTTCCGTGGTCTGGAGCTGGGTGTGCGTGCCTCTCTAGTGAATGCTTGTGGGCAGCTTCATTTACAGTGCATGCGTGCTAAGTCATTCCTGCAGCAGTTGTATTTACCCTCCTTTCCCCTTTCTCCTGTCCTAGTGTTCCAGCTCTGGTTTAGACCCCTGCTCTCTCTAGCTGTTAGGCTTTCTTCCCCCCATCTCATCTTTCCCCCCTCCATGTTTCATCTTTCCTCTGTTAAATTCATCTTGTACCCCAGTTCCTTTTCTAAAACGAATATCTGACCCTGATATTTTTTTAACCCCCAAACCTCCAGTGATTTCTTACTGCCTGCAAAAAAAAAAAAAAAAAAACAGGATTCTCCAGCTGGTCTTTCTAGGCCTTCACAGATGGCTGTCATGACAGATCAACCACCCTTTGACTCCGCAGGATCACTAGATGCAGGATGGGTAGCACCTCTGCCCTCCTCCAAGCACAGCACACTCCGTTGGTCATCACTTCCGTCTGGAGTTCTTTCCTCCATGTGGATCGTCCTCCCCCTCCCCTTCTCTTGCCTCTCCATCCTCCCTCACCATTTGGAATGCAGTCTCAGTCAAATGGGAACCAGGATACTTTGTTTTCAGGCCAAAATGTCAGAAGCCAATTGTTTCACCTCACACAAGCCATAACATCTTCTGGTTTTCTCAGAAATAAAAGGAGGAGGTGGAAGTTGATTATCCCTAAGATCTTTTCAGCTTGAAAATGTGCTCTTTAAATGCCACAGCTTTGTGGAACCTTCCTACATTCTTCCAGGCAGCGTAAATCACTGTGTCCCCGAATGCTTTATCTCTTCTTCATTTTACTTGACACGCAGCTTGTGTCCTGGGGAGACAGATGCATGTGGCCACCTCCCACCCCCAGCAGCTGTCAGCTACTCCAGGCCAGCCAGAACCTTCCACCCCATGTTTGCATTTCCCCGCCACCCCCATGCCCACCCACGCCTGGTCCTGCTCACAGCCGGATCCTCAGTGCTGCAGACTGTACCGTTGAGGAGAAAATGTTCTGGGCGAGTGTTCTTCCATAGCACCTGCTGTTCCTGAATGTTCCCCTGCGTTTGGAAGGGTGTGTTTTTGGTGTGAGCAACATAGAGATGGGGTAATGAACACACCAGAATTTTCCTCTCTTCGTGGCATTATCATTATAATCAGGTGACATTCTGGGACATAGCAAAGTTAGCTTTGTAGCTCGTGCTCTGTATAATAATGTGTTTTCTCTGTTAAATGTTTAGAAGTAAGTGTTCAGTGAAGCAGAGGAAACCGCTCCTGTTCTCTTTCTCTTTCTATCTCCTCGAGACTTGGACTATCCCAATGTATCACTGAAATACTTGGATGTTTGTAATACAAAACAGGGCTTCCCATGTGGCTCAGTGGTGAAGAATCCGCTCGCCAAAGCAGGAGCAGCAGGTTTGATCCGTGGAATGGGAAGATCCCCCGGAGGAGGGCATGGCAACCTACTCTAATACTCTTTCCTGGAGAATCCCATGGACAGAGGAGCCTGGCTGGCTACAGTCCATGGGGTTGCAAACAGCTGGACACGACTCAATGACTAAACAATGGTACAAAACAGTGGCAAAGACCTTTCCTGAGACAGCCTCAGTGGGTTTGTTTACTCGTTGGAAGTCAAAGCCTCTGTGGCCTGTTTTGTTCTTCCTGATGGATAGATTTGATCAGATCACGACCTTGTTCAGAAACTTACCTCTCTCAACTTCAAATATCATTCCACAGTGTTCTCTGATGCACTTTCCTGTCCAGAGAACATTAGCTCCTCGCTGTTTCCCTTACAAACTCCCGTACTTTTCGGCACCTGCCTTTTTGCAGCCGTTTCCCCTAAGGTGACCCCCCCACCCCCCACCACTTCTACTGCACACCAGAACTTCACTAATCTTTGAGACCCGCTCCACAAAGCTTTCTTTGATTTCTGACCAAAATTCCATTACTGTCATACTGGTGCCTGTGTATGACTCATCTGCCCTGCATAGTAGCCTAGATTAGGATTAATCTGTTTTACCAGACCACAAGTGTCTTGGTGTCACTTTTCATGTCTGAACATGAAAGCATCAGTCGCTCAGTCGTGTCTGAATCTTTGCGACCCCATGGACTGTAGCCCACCAGGCTCCTCTGTCCTTGGATTCTCCAGGCAAGATACTGAAGTGGGTAGCCATTCCCTTTTCCAAGGGATCTTCCTGACCCGGGGATTGAGCCCGGCCTGGGTCTCCTGCATTGCAGTCAGATTCTTTATCGTCTGAGCCACTGGGGAAGCCCCATTTCAAGTCTAATTTATCTGGATTTTGTCCCTCACCCCAGTGTCATCCTTTAGTTTAATCTGCATGAGGTCGGCAGATGCCAGGAATGAGTAAATCTTTGTGAACCATGTTACATGGTGTAGAAAAGGTACGAATGAGTGACAGAGCTGGCTGTTTTGTTATCGTATTAATCTAAAGTGTCTAAGCTCTAATTTTAGAATCTTAACAACATGCCTGAAACAAAAGTAGTATATGTTGGGTAAAACAGTTACATTTGAAATTATAATGCATTTAATGTGTCACCCTATCCTCAAATCTGTCGTGTCTTTTAGATTCTGTGTTGTTATTTCAGTCCACTCTGTGTAAAAGGGAATGCTAAGTGTTTATATACATGTTGTTAGGTTTGAATTTTGGTGTTTGACAGTGATGTTTTATTTTTTCCCTTACCGTATATTTGTGTATGCTTTTATCTTTCACAAGCTACTGATTCTATGCTTTGTGCTTGTCTTATGTTGCAGATTAATATCCTTTCAAGAATTTGTGGCATTTGAATCTGTCCTGTGTGCCCCGGATGCTCTGTTTATGGTGGCCTTCCAGCTGTTTGACAAGGCAGGCAAAGGAGAAGTTACTTTCGGTAAGCGGTGTGTGTGCACACCTAAGGACATGCAGACTTGTGCGACCAGTTGGAGTTTTTCCCCAAGAATGAAGTAGATGGAAATGCTTTTTAAGAAGCTAGGCTGTCCCTTTGAACAAGATATCCCAGTGTTTTCAGGCTCTAATGCTTCAAAAAATGTCTCCCTTTGTGAAAAATTGAGTTTCTGGCTTATTATTTTTCAATTGTCTTTGGCTGTGCTGGGCCCTGGTTGCTGTGCCGCAAGCTTCGGCTCGTGGTGGCCAGCAGGGGCTACTCTCTAGTTGCTGAGAGCGGGCGTCTCGCTGCAGTGGCTTCTCTTGGCATGGAGCGCGGGCTCTAGCGCACAGGCTCAGCAGCTGTGGTGCCCGGGCTTCGTTGCTCTGCAGCATGTGGGGTCTCCCTGGAGCAGGGATCGAACCTGTGTCCCCTACATTGGCAGGCGGATTCTTAACCACTGGACCACCAGAGGAGTCCGGGCTCGGTAGTTTTGACATGGTGTTTTAAGGTGAGGAAGGATGGAGCATGACTTAGTCACAGGGTTATAGAAGGGGAGAGGCAGACAGGATTTGACTGTCCAGCGCATTCCCTTCACAGTCAGTAGGGCCTCTCCAGATAGAAGGAAGACATTAATACAGTGCCTGGGAACAGAGGGGGCTCTGTTCCCCAGTACCTTGTCTCCTTACCCTGGGCTCATGGAGTGGCTGAAATCCAGAGGTAGCACGTGAGATGGCAGTTCGGAATGGTATGTGGCAAACCTTGTTTTTCTAAATAACATGGTTCCCTCTGGCTGGACTGGGAGCGTCTGTTATCCCACTGCCACCTTCTGAAAAGGCAGTACCATCTTCACAGGGGTCAGCTGCTAAGCTGCAGAAACCCCTGAAGTTTTTAAGTATTAGAAGGAAGGGAAAGCCAGGATGTGGTGGGGCAGTGGCAAGTTTTTTTTTTTTTTTTTTAACACACTGGTTACTGAAGCTACATGGGGCAGAAGGTACCCCATTTCTCTCGGACTGTGCAGTATCTAGTGTATGTTGTCTGCGTGTGTGAACTTGGTGTAAACAGTTTTGCCGTAAAGAATTTCAGAGCTCCTTTGCACAAATTGTGCATTCAGGGGAAATGGCTAATGCACCCATTTTAAACGTCTCTGTTGTTTCTCATTGATTCTTGGCCTTGTCTTCCTTGTAAGGAATGTATAGATGGGGGAATACAGATGGTGTAATAGAGCACCATCTATTCTGGATGGTTCTAGAATTGGAGAGACTTAGCTCCTTCCAAAGGAACTATGGTCTTTCCAGTAGTCATGTGTGGAAATGGGAGTTGGACCAGAAGGAAGGCTGAGCACTGAAGAATTTTGAACTGTGGTGCTGAAGAAGACTCTTGAGAGTCTCTTGGACTGCAAGGAGATCAAACGAGTCAATCCTAAAGGGAATCAGCCCTGAGTACTCATTGGAGCAATTGATGCTGAAGCTGAAGCTCCAGTACTTTGGCCCCCTGATGTGAAGAACTGACTCACTGGAAAAGACCCTGATGCTGGGAACGAGTGAAGGCAGGAGGAGAAGAGGGCAGCAGAGGATGAGATGGTTGGATGGCATCACCAAGTCAATGGACATGAACTTGGATGAACCCGGGGAGATGGCGAGGAACAGGGAGGCCTGGTATGCTGCAGATCACAGGGTCGCAGAGTTGGAGACGACTTGGCGACTGAACAAGAGCGACACTCCTTCCAGCTCTGCCACTTTTGTCTTGAGCCAAGCTAGTGATCCTTTCAGGTCTTGGTTTTTCTTTTGAGAAATGAAGGTAATAATTACATAAAGTCTAGGTAAAGCGCTGTGATAGATTTATCCTGTTAGCCCTTCCCCTCTCCACCCATTCCTCTGTGTACATTTAACCTGGCAGTTATTTAAGGCTAGGCCAGCCGGGATAGAGGCGAAACACATAGACTTACCTGATTTTGTTTCATATCATCTAGCAACTCAGATGCTTTCCATTAGCACTTCATGAAGATTATTTAATATTTAAAAATCCCAGGAATAATTTTAGGTTTTTCCCTTTCTGTCACCTAATTCCTCTTAGCATCACTGTAACCACAGCTTTTCAATGGACCCCCAATCAAAATGTCCCTGTTAAAATCCACAAATAATAAATGAGTGGCTAGCTCATGGTGGTGTTGATTTATCCAGTGAAAGTCAGTTTGGTGAGGATGTTATGATTGCATTTGCTTGGGATGAACAGGGAGAGCCTGTAAGCCTCAGTGAGTTCAGCATAGGTGCACGCTCTCTCTCTCTATTGCTTTCCTCCTTTCTGCTGCAGGTCTGGAGTAGGCGCTGGGAGAGAGCTGGGTTGGAGATGGAGGGCTGAGGAGCAGACTTCAGACCATTTCCTTGACCCCAGTCAGTTTTCCCTTTATGGGTGTGGAGTGGTGGGGGCTGCTGTTGGCACCAGCATGCTGCTGGCCTGGTGGAGGAAAGAAACAAAAGACTTTTGCCAGTGCTGGAAGGGGTGCTAGTGTGATTAGAAGAAAAGACCAGGTAAACAGCAGGAGGGAGGTACGTGGGAGCCGTCTTTGCTCTGTAGAAAGAACAGTGGCTTGAAAACTCTGTTTCTGCTTCTTGCTGGCTGGCTGTTGATGGGGAAGTCGTTTCTGCTTTCTGAGTCTTATTTTCCTTATCTGTAAAATGAGGGTAATAACCTGCCTTCCAGGACTATATAAGGGTTAAAAGATCTACTGCACATAAACAGGCTATGTGGAAAACAAAAGCCTTTACAAAAATGATATTACTAAAAGGAATAAGGTGGCAGAGGGGTAGGTGGACGTGGAGTACCTCTCTCTCCATGGATACATCAGGAATACACCTTCAGACACAGATGCGCATGCAGAACACCAGCTGAGCGCAGACAGGAGGATCTGACCAGTGGAAAAGAATATATAGACCCACGCAAAACTTGGCAGGACAAAGGAACTAGGGGGAAAACCAGGAGTGTTAGTAGGACTGGGCCTGCCCTCAGGGGTGGGGGAACTGAAGCAGGGGTCTGATCCCCACACTGGGGCAACTGTCTGAGTCAGAGGAGAAACATTTAAGGCTGAGAGTGAAACAGCTGATCTGTGGCGGCCTAAAGGGAATGAGAGTCAGACAGTCCTTTCCGCAGCCATGCATTCCCTGGAGAGGGACACGGGTCCCCTGGAAGGGGCAGCAGCTGGGAGCTGGAGTTTAGGGATTGTGGAGCAAACCCAGGGCAAAGGCTGCTGTTGACTGCGGAGAGATGGATTGAGGGGATGTGAGGGAGGAGACTGTGGTGGGAAGTGCCTGTGGAGGAAGGCCGGGCAGCCCTGGAAGTAAGGCGATACTGCTGAGTCACCCACAGTGGGTGGGGCCATCACCATAGCCTCTCTCACCCCACACGCCTGCTTTGGCAGCTGAACAATAGAGAGGCTGGCCCATCAAATGCCTGCGCTGAACTAGTGAGTAGGACCCCACCCAGGGTGCCCCTTTAAGTGCCTGACCTGCTGATCTACAGAGAAGGACCCCAGGCAAGGGAGCCCTCTAAGTGCCTGAGGGGGCGGAGCTATGCAGAAAGACTGGCTGAAAAGGCCTTCTGATCGCCAGCTAGGAGAGGCTCGAAAAAAGACTCCGAGAGGACCATAACTCCTGCAGAGGAGGCAGTCCGTGTCCCCGCACACTTGGCGCTGCCAGGGTCCCTGCAAGCCAAGCAGCTTTGCCACCTTCACGCCCAACTTTACGGCGGCAGAGCTGCCAAGGCAAAAAAAAGTCTTCTGTCTGTGTGCGCAGGTTTGCTTTGGTCGTGTCCACCTCTTTGTGACCCTGCAGACGGTGGCCTGCCAGGTTTCTATGTCAGAGGGGTTCTTCAGGCAAGAATACTGGAGCCTATTGGCCAAGGCTGGTTGCCATACCCTTCTAGAGCACTATATTTCCTGCTGCCCTAGCTGCCAGCTCCCCTGAGGACCTGGTGCTGCCAGAACCCCTGCAACCCAAGCAGCGGCTCCACCTCTGCACCTGGCCCTCACAGGGGCAGACCCAAGTCCTCCAGGGCAGCCTCAAGGGCAAACCCCAGTGGACAATCCACGTGCAGAGGTGGGAATAAAGCCACAGTTGAAACCTAGGGGCAGTGTGGCTAAGGAAGAAGACCCAGAACCTTCCCACTAGCTGTACAAGCTGCAGATTAAATCCACACGATCAACTGGGCAGACTCTGCGTCTATGGAATATGCGAAAGGTCACTGAGAGCTCCCGCAAAAAAAAAAAAAAACGCGCTAGTTCTGATAGCTGTGGACTTGGAGGCGAGGACACACAGGAGCAGGACCAGATTAGAATCCGAGCTGCCCCCACAGCAGGTCCAGAGATCAGCCCAGAGTTGGAGGGCATCCTCGGGAGGTGAGGTGGACTGTGACTCACATCGAGGGAAAGGACTGGGACAGCAGTGACTCAAGACAAACTTTTGTTATTTTTATGTTTTGACTTGTTCTGTAGATTCTTATGGATTTTCTTTCTTTCTTTTTTTTTTTTTTCCTTTTTATCCCCCCTCTCTACAATCGACAATTGTAGTTGTCAATTTTATTGGCACTATGAAATCTAATTAAGCTTTTGAGCTTTTTTTTTTTTCTCAGTCACATTTTTTTATTGTTGTTATAAATCTCTGCCTCTGTGTTGGACTTTTGCAGTTCTGTGGAGTTCTCCTTTTTTTTTTCTTCTTGTTTCTCTTTTTTTGAATTTTTTAAACCTATTATTATTTTTTCTACATTTATTCCTTTGCTTGCTTTTCCTACTGTTCTTTTCCCCTTGCAGTTAATCTTTAATGTATATAAATCTTCTTTAGCTACCTCTATTTAACTTTGCCTATCCTTTCTTTCTTTTCTTTCTTTCCTTTCCTCTCAATATACTTGTTAGTTTTATTTAAATTGCTTTATTCCCCAATTGGCACCTTGGCTTAGTTTTGTTTTCCAGTTTGTGGTTTAGTTCGTTTTGTTCTTAACTGGTAAATAAAGTATTTGATTTCCTTTCTTCTCTGGGTCAATCTACTGTACTTTATTTTAGTTGGGCTGTTTTGACTTTGCTTATGGGTGTATATTCCATTATTTTAATTGTTATTTGCCTGATTTTATAACTGTCATTTGTCTGGGGATCGTCTTTGGTTTCTCATTTTTGGGTATTTATTTTAATCTCATTAATGCCATAACAAACCACTTGTGGAATCTTCATTCCTGATGAGAGATCAAGCCCTGAGCCTTTGGAGTGGGGGCACTGACTTTAAGACCCTAGACTACCAGAGAACTAACCCTCAGTTCAGTTCAGTTCAGTCACTCAGTTCATGTCCGACTCTTTGAGACCCCATGAATCGCAGCACGCCGGGCCTCCCTGTCCATCACCAACTCCCAGAGTTTGCTCAAACTCATGTCCATCGAGTCGGTGATGCCATCCAGCCATCTCATCCTCTGTCGTCCCCTCCTCCTCCTGCCCCCAATCCCTCCCAACATCAGGGTGTTTTCCAATGAGTCAACTCTCTGCATGAGGTGGCCAAAGTATTGGAGTTTCAGCTTCAGCATGAGTCCTTCCAATGAACACCCAGGACTGATCTCCTTTAGGATGGACTGGTTGGATCTCCTTGCAGTCCAAGGGACTCTCAAGAGTCTTCTCCAACACCACAGTTCCAAAGCATCAATTTTTCAGTGCTCAGCTTTCTTCACAGTACAACTCTCACATCTGTACATGACCACTGGAAAATTCTCCAAGCCAGGTTTCAGCAATGCGTGAACCATGAACTTCCAGATGTTCAGTCTGGTTTTAGAAAAGGCAGAAGAACCAGAGATCAAATTGCCAACATCCACTGGATCATCGAAAAAGCAAGAGAGTTACAGGAAAACATCTATTTCTGCTTTATTGACTATGCCAAAGCCTTTGACTGTGTGGATCACAATAAATTGTGGAAAATTCTGAAGTAACCCTAGGAAGTATCAAATAGTGAGAACTCACACAAAGGAAACCACTTGAATGCAAGACCCGGCATCACCCAACCACCAATAGCACCCCGTGCAGGACGCCTCATCTAAATAACAAACAAAATACAAAACAAATCACCAACAGACAGGATTACCACTGCACTCAGCCTTGCCCATCAGAGGAAGAACAAACCAAAAAAAGCTCAGCACAGATCTCACCTATACAAAGCTTACACAAACCATGAGACCAACATTAGAATGGCAGAAACCAAAAGGAAGAAAGAATTCAACCTTGAAGCCTGAGAAAAGGAGACCTCAAACACAATAAGCTAAAAAAAAAAAAAAAAAAAAAATGAAAAGGCAGAGAAATACTACACAAATGAAGTAATGAATTAGAAACGGAAGTCCAAATAAATGAAGAGGAAATAGGCAAACTACCTGAAAAAGAATTCAGAATAATGAGAGTAAAGATGATCAAAAACCTTGAAAGCAAAATGGAGGAAATGTAAGAACCAATTAACAAAGACCTAGAAGAATTAAAGAATAAACATACAGAGTCAAACAACACAGTTACTGAAATTAAGAAGACTCTGGAAGGAATCAATAGCAGAATATCAGAAGGAGAAGAACGAATCAGTGAGCTGGAAGATAAAATGATGGAAATATCTTCTGAAGTGCAGAATAAAATAAAAAGAATGAAAAGAACTGAGGATAGTCTCAGAGACCCCTGGGACAATATCAAATGCACCAACCAATTTGAATTATAGGGATCCCAGAAGAAGAAAAGGAAAATAAAGGGTATGAGAAAATTTTTGAAGAGATTATAGGTGAACATTTCCCCAACGTGGAAAAGGAAATAATCAAGTCCAGGAGGCCCAAAGAGTCCCATACAGGATAAACCCAAGGAGAAACACAAGAGACATACTTCAGACTAACAAAGACTAAACACAGAGAAAGAATATTAAAAGTAGTGAGGGAAAAGCAGCAAGTAACAAAGAAGGGAAACCTCATAAGCTGATCTTTCAGCAGAAACCCTGCAGGCCAGAAGGGAATGGCAGGATATATTTAAAGTACTGAAAGGGAAAAATCTACAACCAAGATTACCCGGCATGGATCTCATTCAAAATTGATGGAGAAAGAAAAAGCTTTTCAGACAAGCAAAAGTTAACAGAATTCAGTACCACTAAACCAGCTTTACAACAAATGATAAATGGACTTATATAGTCAAGAAATACAAGAGAAGAATAAAGATCTACAAAATCAACCCCTAACAATTAAGAAAATGACAATAGGAACATATATATCATCAATTATTTTAACTGTGAATGGATTTAAATGCTCCAACCAAAAGACACAGACTGGCTGAATGGATACAAAAACAAGACCCATGTATATGGTGTCTACAGGAAACGACTTCAGACCTCAAGACACACATAGACCAAACGTGAGAGGATGGAAAAATATATTCCATGCAAATGGGAAGCAAAAGAAAGCTGGAGTATCTGTCCTCACATAAGACAAAGTAGACCTTAAAATAAAGAATTTTTAAGAGATAAGGAAGAACAGTACATAATGATCAAGGGATCAATCCAAGAGGAAGACATAACAATTGTAAATACCTATGCACCCAACTTAGGAGCACCTCAATACATAAGACAAAAACAGGCATAAAAGGAGAAACTGACAATAACACAATAATAGTAGAAGACTTTAACACGCCACTCGCACCAATGGACAGATCATCAAAACACAAGTCTCAAATGATACATTAGATGAGATGGATCTCATTGATATCGTCAGGACATTCCATCCAAATGCAGAAGAATACATCTTCTTCTCAAGTGCACATGGAACATTCTCTAGGATAGACCACATCTTGGATCAGAAATCAAACCTCAGTAAATTTAAGAAAATTGAAATCGTATGAAGCATTTTCTCCAACCACAACGCCATGAGACTATATATCAATTACAGGAAAAAAACTGTAAGAAACACAAATACATGAAGATTAAACAATACATTTCTAAATAACCAACAGGTTACTGAAGAAATCAAAAGGGAAATAAAAAAATTTCTAGAAACAAATTACAATGAAAACACGACAACTCCAGACCTAGGGGATGCAACAAAAGCAATTCTAAGAGGGAAGTTTATAACAATACAATTCTGCCTCAGGAAATAAGAAAAATATCAAATAGACAACCTAACTTTACACCTAAAACAACAGGAAAAAGAAGAACAAAACCCCCCACAATTAGTAGAAGGATTGAAATCATAAAGATCTGAGCAGAAATAAATGAAAAAGAAATGAAAGAAACAATAGTAAAAATTAATAAAACTGAAAGCTGGTTCTTTTAGTCAAGATAAAGAAAATTGACAAACCTTTGGCCAGACTCATCAAGAAAAAAGAGAGAAGCATCAAATCAACAAAATTAGAAATGAAAGAGGAGAGGTTACAACAGACAATGTGGAAATACAAAGGATTATAAGAGACTGTTATGAACAACTATATGGCAATAAAATGGATAACCTGAAAGAAATGGACAGATTCTTAGAAATTATGAATGACCCAATTATAAGCACTGAAATTGAAGCTGTGATCAAAAACCTACTCCCCCCCCCCCCAAAAAAAAAAAAAATATATAAAGCTCAGGACCAGATGGCTTCACAGGAGAATTCTATCAAACATTTAGAGAAGAGCTAATGCCTATCCTTCTAAAACTCTTTGTAAAAATGTCAGAGGAAGGATCACTTCCAAACTCATTCTACGAGGCCACCATCACCCTGATACCAAAATCAGACAAAGACACCACAGAAAAAGAAAACTACAGGCCAATATCACTGATGAACATAGATGCAAAAATCCTTAACAAAATTTTAGCAAACAGAATTCAGCAACACATTCAAAAGCTCATACACCATGATCAAGTTGGGCTTTTTCCAGGGATGCAAGGATTCTTCAATATATCCAAATCAATGTGATACACCATATTAACAAATTGAAAAATAAAAGCCATATGTAATCTCAATAGATGCAGAAAAAAGCCTTTGACAAAATTCAGCACCCATTTATGATTAAAACTTTAAAAAATGGGCCTAGAAGGAACCTACCTCACCATGGTACAGGCCATATATGATAAGCCTACAGTAAACATTATTCTCAATGTGGAAAAACGGAAAGCATTCCCCCTAAGATCAGGAACAAGACAAGTTTGTCCACTTTCATCGCTATTACTCAACGTAGTTCTGGAAGTCCTAGCTACAGCAATCAGAGAAGAAAAAGAAATAAATCCAGATTAGAAAAGAAGAAGAAAAGCTCTCCTGTTTGCAGATAACATGATATTGTACATAGAAAACCCTAAAGATAGTATCAGAAAATTGCTAGAGCTAATCAGTGAATTTAGCAGTTGTTGGATACAAAATCAATACACAGAAATCACTTGCATTTCTATATACTAACAATGAAAAATCAGAGATATTAAGGAATCAGTCCCATTCACCATCGCAACAAAAAATTAAATATCTAGGAATAAACTTACCTAAGGAGATGAAAGAACTGTATACAGAAAATTATAAGACACTAATGAAAGAAATCAAAGGTGACATAAACAGATGGAGAGAGATTCCATGTTCCTGGGTAGAAAGAATCAATATTGTGAAAATGACTATACTACCAAATGCAATCTATAGATTCAGTGAAATCCCTATCAAATTACCAATGACATTTTTCGCAGAACTAGATAAAAAAATTTCACAATTCATGTGGAAATGCAAAAGACTCCGAATAGCCAAAGCAGTCTTGAGAAAGAAGAATGGAGCTGGAGGAATCAACCTTCCTGACTTCAAATTATACCACAAAGCTACAGTCATCAAGACAGTATGGTACTGGCACAAAAACAGAAATGTAGACCAATGGAACAAGATAGAAACCCCAGAAATAAACCCATTCACCTATGGGTACCTTATTTTGACAAAGGAGGCAAGAATATACACTGGGGCAAAGACATCCTCTTCAATAAATGGTGCTGGGAAAATTGGACAGCTACATGTAAAAGAATGAAATTAGAACACTTCCTAACACCATACACAAAGAAACTCAAAATGGATTAAAGACCTACATGTAAGACCAGAAACGATAAAACTCTTAGAGGAAAAACATAGGCAGGATACTTGATGACATAAATCAAAGCAAGATCCTCTATGACCCACCTCCTAGAGTAACGGAAATAAAAACAAAAGTAAACAAGTGTGACCTGATTAAACTTAAAAGCTTTTGCACAGCAAAGAAACTATAAGGGAGGTGAAAAGACAACCCTCAGAATGGGAGAAAATAATAGCAAATGAAACAACTGACAAAGGATTAATTTCCAAAATATACAAGCAGCTCATACAACTCAATACCAGGGGAAAAAAAAAAAAAAACAACAACCCAATTGAAAAGTGGGGAAAAGACCTAAACAGAAATTTCCCCAAAGAAGACATACAGATGGCTAACAAATACATGAAAAATACTCAACATTGCTCATTATTAGAGAAATGCAAATCAAAACTGCAATGAGGTATCACCTCACACTGGTCAAAATGGCCATCATCAGAAAGTCTACAGACAATAAATGCTAAGGAGGATGTGGAGAAAAGGTGATGCTCTTGCACTGTTGGTGGGGATGTAAATTGATTCAGCCACTATGGAAGATGGTGTTGAGAGTCCTTAAAAAACTAGGAATAAAACCACCATATGACCCAGCAATCCCACTCCTAGGCATATACCCTGAGGAAACCGAAATTGAAAAAGACACACGTATCCCATTGTTCACTGCAGCACTATTGACAATAGCTAGAACGTGGAACCAACCTAAATGTCCATCAACAGATGTATGGATACAGAAGTTGTGATACATATACACAATGGAATATTACTAAGCCATAAAAAGGAATGCATTTGAGTCAGTTCTAATGAGGTGGATGAACCTAGAACCTATTATACCAAGTGAAGTACGTCAGAAGGAGAAAGATAAATACTGTATTCTAACACACATATATGGAATCTAGAAAAATGGTACTGAAGAATTTACTTACAGGGCAGCAGTGGAGAAATAGAGAATAGACTTATGGACATGGGGAGAGGGGAGGAGAGGGTGAGAATGTATGGAAAGAATAACATGGAAACTTATATTACCTTATGTAAAATAGATAGCCAATGGGAATTTGCTGTATGGCTCAGGAAACTCAAAGAGGGGCTCTGTATTAACAGACAGGTAGGATGGGGAGGGAGACGGGAGGGAGGTTCAAAAGGGAGGGGATATATGTATACCTATGGCTGATTCATGTTGAGGTTTAACAGAAAACAACAACATTCTGTAAAGCAATTATTCTTCAATAAAAAAATTTTTAAAAATGGTATTACTAGTAGAAGTAACGTGAGAGAACAAGGAGGATTTTCTTTTTTTTTCCCCTTCTTTTTTTGTTTGAGAAACCCCTTTATTTTAACTTGGGCTTCTTTGCTGGCTCAGACAGTAAAGATCTGCCTGCAGTGCAGGAGACCTGGGTTTGAACTTGCAGTTTAACCACTGACCAGGTAGCCAGTAATTTGCTTACTGTCATGTGTTGGGCAGATGTCTGTTTCTGAAGACATGAAAGAGTACATAAGAAATCAAGGCTTCTAGGCAGCTAACGGGCTTCCCAGGTGGTGCTAGAGGTAATGAGCCCACCTGCCAATGCCAGAGACACACGAGATGCAGGTTTGGTTTCTGGGTGGAGAAGATTCCCTGGAGGAGAGATGGCAACCCACTCCAGTATTCTTACCTCGGAAATCCCATGGACAGAGGAGCCTGGCCGACTGCAGTCCATAGGGTTGCAGAGAGTTGGACAGGACGGAAGCAGCTCAGCCTGCTTGCACGCAGGCAGCTAAAATTCTGCTTCTGTCCTCAGTTGCATGTGACTATTGTGGCAGAGTGTGTAGCTTATCTTCCGGAAGCCTGCTTCCTGCAGGTAATTTGTTCCAGAATCCACCGGCCTCACAGGACACCAGCAGCGTGTATCCTCTGTCCTTGATGATGAGCTGATGGGGTCTTCACCCTGTGGGTGTCATAAAATGTAGCCTGGGCTTTTCTGAGCTGTTAACACCTATTTAGGATTAAATTGAAAGAGCCATGCATAGTACAAAGAAGATACTCCAATGACCATCAAATTGCAAAATAATAGCTGACAGCATTTTTCATTGAGTCAGGTAGAGTCCTTCAGTGGAGGTGAATGCTCTGTACAACAGGCTTTTGCCAGGTAAACACAATCATATAAGAGGTGTGGCAACCTTAGGAGTGTTTTCTTAGCCTGTACCTTTAGAAGAAGCCAACAGATAGTAGGTTTTTCAGGAAACTCAGTGGGGTTAAAGAAATTTTTTAAAAGTGGAGTTGGGCAGAAAAGTGGGCAATACCCAGTCAGTTTCAGTCTCAGAACCCACAGTGTTCTAAGAGAATTTGGATCTGTGCCCTGGCGCTCTGTCCATGAGGTTGTTTGAGAGACACACTCTTTCCTTGGGTTACTTCCTCAGCTCTCTGCAAATCCTTCTTTCAAGAGTGACCCTTTTGTACGTCAGAACGTTTGCCACCTGCGTATGCATCTTTGGGAGGGGTAACCGTGGACTGGCAAGAGAGGAAGGGCTCCTTTTTTACCTCCCAGATGGGGACAGTCGGCTCTAGTCAGAAGGTGAGCATTGTTCTTGCGCTCAGCACGGGTCATCTGTGGCCTCCCCAGGGGCCATGGGGAAGGCGGTGAGTGGCTTCAGACCCACCATGTGTCCTGGCCTTGTGTTTCGTCCAGAGGAGGGCAGTTACATTCTTTATCTGTTTACATATTAGGGTTCCACGTAGGAGCTCATTTGGAGCAGGGCTTCCAGGGCTAAGCTCGGTAAGCAGCAGTGCTTGTCAACAAGCCGGCCGTGTCCACGCTCCCCACTAATGCTGACTCTGATGCACACTCAACAGAAACCTCACGGAGCGTTCCAGTGTCACATTTCAGTGAAGCCTTGCCCGGTGTTTGCCTAGACCTTGTTTATGTTTACCATATTTTCATGTCTAGATCACTCCCTTTGTTTGCTACAGTGGAAAGATCTTGATTAGGCCTATTTTGTTCCTTTGATATCTATGTCATTATGTTCTCCCATTTCCTTTGAGGGAAAACATGTCTCCAACATTCTTGTTCTCACCATGTTTTCTTATTTTGATACCTGATACTTGTAAATGTATTTTATGTCAACAGGTATGTTAACGTATCAGTGTAAGTAGAAGATTCTGCTTAACAATTTGCTGTTCTATGTGATTGGAGGAAAAAAAGATTCTGTTCTAAATATTTGCATTTTTATCCTATTTTATGTGATAGTGATTATTTACTCTTGATTTTTAAGTATACTTTATTGAAGTAGACCATACATGCAGAAGGATTCAGGTCATAAGTGTGCATTTTGATGACTTTGCACAGTAATCGTAACTTGTTTTTACCACAGTACAGATGAGAAGGAGAATAGTACAGCACCCAATAGATCTCATCCCAGCTAGTGCCCACCACCCCACTCTGGTCCCAGTGATGATAATTGACATTTATTTGCCTGCTTTTAAACATAATAAAAATGAGCGATATAGAATGTACTCTTTCACTCACTTCTTTTGTTAAATGTTATTTGTGAGGTTCATCCATGTTTTTGCTATATGCATTTTTACTTTGTTCTTTTTCTTTGATGTGTAATATTTCATAATATGACTATACCCTAATATTGTTGATCATTCTAGTGTTGATAGACATTTGCACGTTTCCAGTTTTGATTGCTGGAAATGTGCTCTGAACATTCTGTTTTTTTAAGCTTTTTATTTTATATTGGAGTGTATCTGATTAACGATGTTGTGATAGTTTTAGGTGGATAGCAAAGGGATTCAACTATACATATACGTGTATCCATTCTCCTCCAGACTCTGCTCCCATCCAGGCTGCCACATAGCACTGAGCAGAGTTCCCTGTGCTGCATACAGTAGGACCTTGCTGGTTATCCATTTTAAGTATAGCAGTGTGTATATCTTCTCCCATTCTTCCCCCCTGGCAACCATAAGTTCTGAATTTTGTTTTATATATTTGCATATGTGCGTGGTGTGTGTGTAGTTATTGTAGGAGCAGAATTGCTGAGTCATAGAAAATGTATGTATTTAGCTTCAATAGATATTGCCAAACAGTTTTCCAAAGTGGTTGTACCAGTTTGCAATCATACCATCAGTGTGTGAGAGTTCTAGTTAGTCTGCTTCTCTGCAGACACTTGCTGTTATCAGTCACTTTCATTTTAGTGTTCAACCCATGGCTTTGGTTTGCATTTTTCTGATTACTTATGGGTTGCACAACTGTAGAAAAGTTTTTTATTGACCATTTGAGTGTCCTCTTTAGTATGTTTCTGCTTTCTAGTTAAAAGGCCTTTGTGGGTGTTTTTACTTTGGGACTTGTGCTTTTTTTCAATTCAAGGAATCCTGAGGAACTTAAGTTCTTAATTTTAATTTGTAAATGCTACAAATCACCAGTTTTTGTTTTTTTTTTTTTAACATCAGTAGTGCTTTTCTTAGACTTAAGAAATCATGGCTTACCCCATGGTCACGAGGATATTCCTGTATACTCCCCCCACCCTTTTTTTTTTATGTTTTGGCTCTACCTCAAAGGATGTGGACTCTTAGATCCCCCACCAAGGACTGAACCTACTCCCCCTGCAGTGGAAATACAGAGTCTTAACCACTGGACCACCAGGGAAGTCCTGTCTCTTATATTTTTTAATATGTTTTGTTTTAATTTTTTTTGGTATTTATTTTTGTTTTTAGTTTTATTTATTATATTTTTATTTTTGGTTGCATTCGGTCTTCATTGCAGCTGCGGACTTTCTCTAACTGTGAGGGGAGAAGGGGGGCTACTCTCCAGTTGCAGTGTTCGGGTTCTAGGCACATGGGCTTCAGCAGTGTGGTGCATGGGCTCAGTTGCCGCATGGCATGTGGGATCTTCCAGACCCAGGGACCAAACCCCTGTCCCCTGCATTGGCAGGCAGATTCTCGTTCAGTGTACCATCATGGAGGTCCTCCTATACTATCTTAACAGAAGTTTTGATTTCCTTTCAGATTTAGATGTTAATCTTTTTAGGGTTTACTGGCTTTTTGGTTGTTTATTTTTGGGTATAGTAGGGTGTTGAGATCCCCGCCCCGCTGTGGGTGTCTGGCTCACCCAGCACCACTTAGGGAGAGGATCACTCTTCTATCGCTCCACAGTGACACTGCTGTCCTGCATCAGATGTGGGTCTGTTTCTGAACTCTGTCCTCTCATAATTACCTGTTCTGCACCAGAGCTTTACTGCCTTAATTGCTAGATCAGAGACAGCAGCCTTTTTCTGTAAAGGGCCAGACAGTAAATATTTGGGGCTCTGAGGGTCATAGGATCATTCTCACAGCTACTTGGTTCTACTGTTCCTATGGATGCATGTGGCTGTGTTCCAACAAACTCAATTTGCAAAGACAGCTGGTGGCCAGTGGATCATAATTTGCTGACCCTTCCATCAGTGTATTAACAGGAACATACTCCAGTTGATGGTGTTAAGACTAGGGATTAAGACACTTGGTAGAATGGTTTGGTTGTGGTGACATTTGGGTGTCTGCCCTGAGCTTTGAAACAAAGAAGGGTCTCTTCTTTGTGTGTAATATGGTTTGATTGGCTTGAGAAAGTGACTTTTGAACACAAATTTGAAAGAGGTAAGGCAATCCATAGGGATGAAGGAGGGGAGGAAGAATGGCCTTTGCCCTGGTTGGAAGACTGGTATGTTCTTGGTACATTTAGGGAATAGCAAGGAGGACCTGTGTGAAATAAGGCAGGGGGTTCCTGATGGGAGAGGAGCTCAGAGATGGATCTGATCAAGGAGGACCCTGTAGGCCAAGGTTAGGACTTGACTTTGTTGGTGTGTGAACTGGGAAACCATTGCAGGTTGCTGGATTTATTTATGTATTTTTTAGCAGAGGAGTGTCATGGCCTGGTTTATATTTTAACAGTGTGACTCTGGCCATAATGTTGAGAATAGACCATAGAAGGGTGAGAGTAGGAAGAGAGAACGGTTAGGAAGCTGTTCAGTTCAGTTCTGTCTCTCAGTCATGTCCGACTCTTTGCGACCCCATGAACCGCAGCACGCCAGGCCTCCCTGTCCATCACTAACTCCCAGAGTCCACCCAAACCCACGTCCATTGTGTCGGTGATGCCACCCAACCATCTCATCCTCTGTCATCCCCTTCTCCTCCTGCCCTCAATCTTTCCCAGCATGAAGGTCTTTTCAAATGAGTCAGCTCTTCGCCTCAGGTGGCCAAAGTATTAGAGTTTCAGCTTCAGCATCAGTCCTTCCAATGAACACCCAGGACTGATCTCCTTTAGGATGGACTGGCTGGATCTCCTTGCAGTCCAAGGGACTCTCAAGAGTCTTCTCCAACACCACAGTTCCAAAGCATCAAGTCTTTGGCGCTCAGCTTTCTTTATAGTCCAACTCTCACATCTGTATGTGACTAGTGGAAAAAACATAGCCTTGACTAAATGGACCTTTGTTGGCAAAGTAATGTCTCTGCTTTTTAATATGCTGTCTAGGTTGGTCATAACTTTCCTTCCAAAGACCAAGCATCTTTTAATTTCATGGCTGCAGTAACCATCTGCAGTGATTTTGGAGCCCAGAAAAATGAAGTCGACCACTGTTTCCACTGTTTCCCCATCTATTTGCCATGAAGTGATGGGACCGGATGCCATGATCTTAGTTTTCTGAATGTTGAGCTTTAAGCCAACTTTTTCACTCTCCTCTTTCACTTTCATCAAGTTAGAAGTATCCAAACGAGGAGCCATGGTAGCTTGGACATGAGTGGGGTTAGGGATGTTTTGAAGAGAAAATCAACAAAGGGTCTGTGACAGGTTGGATGTGGGCTGTGAAAGAGATACAGGAAGCAAGAATGATTCCAGAGTCTTTGGCCAGATTAACTGGAAGAGTGGAGTATCAGCTGATAACTTGGAGGACTGCAGGCTTAGGGTCCTGGGGACAGAACAGGAGCCCACTGGTGAATGTGTTAGTTTAATGCATATGCCTGTGTATGTGTGAGTTGCTCAGTCATGTCTGACTCTTTGTGACCCCATGGACTGTAGCCTACCAAGTTCCTCTGTCCATGGAATTCTCCAGGCAAGAATGCTGGAGTGGGTTGCCATTCTCTTCTCCAAGGAATCTTCCTGACCCAAGGATCAAACCCAGGTCTCCTGCATTGCAGGCAGATTCTTTACCATCTGAACCACCTGGGAAGCCCATTTTGATGCCTACTGGATATCAGAGTGAGGAGGTCAAATAGGCACTTAGGTATGAGTGTGAAATTTGGGAGATAGAAATTTAGTAGTTATCGGCAAATAGGTAGTGTGTGAAGCCATTTAACTGAACAAGTGAGATAAAAGATTAAGACAGGGGTGTCTATTGAATGCTTACTATGTTGTGGGCCTGGAGGTACAGCAATGACAAGACTGAAAAATCCTTCCATTCAGGCAGCTTACTTTTTAGGGGGAGAGACACAAGAAACAAATAGACTATAAAGTATGATGTCAACTTCTATCCATAAGGTGAAGCAGGCTCAGTGGGGAGGAGGGATGAAGGCGGGCCAGGCAGAGCTGGAAGAGTCTGTGTCCCAAAGTGATGTGATATGAATTATGTGGCTCAGATAGTAAAGAATCTGCCTGCAATGCAGAAGACCTGGGTTTGATCCCCGGCTGGGGAAGATTCCCCTGGAGAAGGAAATGGCAACCCTCTCCAGTATTCTTGCCTGGAGAATTCCATGGACAGAGAAGCCTGGTGGGCTAAAGTCCATGGGGTCGCAAAGAGTCGGGCACACCTGAGCGACTTGGCTCACATTTCGGGAAGAGGTAGAGCAGTGGGGTCTGGCGGTTCTGGTCACTTGGGAGGTGCTGTGACAGTCCAGGCAGGGGTGATGGAAGCCTGGACCGGGTACCAGTGGGGCCATTCCCGAGAATGAATCCTGTATGACTTGGTTCCTGATTGGCTCTGGGTAAAAGGGGATCAGAGGAAAGGAAGAGGGGGGACCTGGGAGTAGCCGCTGAACTTGTTCCCCTGCGATGACTTGTGGTTTCACATAATCTCTTAAGAGAAGGGAAAGTGAAAGTCATTCAGTCGGGTCCGACTCTCTGCGACCCCGTGGACTATACAGTCCATGGAATTCTCCAGGCCAGAAAACTAGAGTGGGTAGCCTTTCCCTTCTCCAGGGGATCTTCCCAACCCAGGGATCAAACCCAGGTCTCCCACATTGCAGATGGATTCTTTACCAGCTGAGCCACCAGGGAAGCCCTGGTGAGAGAAGGGAAGTAACTGTCATTGTGATGTTGAAGTTTATTGATCACTTACTTCATACCAGCCCTGAGCTACGTGCTTTACATGTAATTGACCATGTGTAACCCTCACAACCTTGGAGGCCCGTACGATTATAATTCTCATTATTCTGATGAGGAAATGGCCTTGGGGTGGTTGAGTAACTCAGCTGTGATCCTGGAGTTGCCCGTGGTGGAGCGCGGGTAGCAGCCAGCCTCATTCATTGTGCCACACCGCCTCCCGCTGGCGGTGGCCGGGTTCTGTGAGGACCGCCTGCCTTTGTGATCCAGGTAGGCGCCTGTTCACCCTTCACTGCTTCAGTCTCTATCAGACATTAGAGGGATTTAATGCAGTTGTTTTTTTTGTTTGTTTGTTTGTTTTTTTTGCGAAGAAGTAAAGAACAACAAGTAAACGCATTAAGTAAAGGTTTACCAGACTGGAAAGTAATTATAAGAAGGTTCCTGGATTAGAGTTCTCAGTACACATAAAATTTCTTGGTTACAGACGTCCAAGTATTTTGTTGAAAGGCACTTGTGATGGGCTCTACCTTCCCAGGTGGCTTTATCTTTTGATGTGAGCAGATTTTGAGTGGAGGGGGAGTCATGGAGTTGTGGGAAGGGGAAGGGAGGTGGCCTTTGTGCAGATTGAGGATAGTAGAGGTAGGCCCTTCATTGAAATGTGGGTGCTGGGAGCCGGGGCCCCATGTGAAGGCGCATCCACCATAGGCCTCTGAGCAGGAGGTTTTCTTTTGTTTGTTTGTTTAGGAGAGGCAGTTGGGCATCCTCCAGTGTTGCTGAGAGGACAGGGACAGAATCCGAGTGATGCTTGGAAAAGGTGGGCTTTGTTGTGCTGACTGGAGTGGGCAAAGCCAGAGGCAGGGTGTGCCTGGGATCCTGGATTCCTGAAACAGAGAAGTGGATGACCGCTCCCATTTTGTGAGTGGAAGAACTGAAAGTCAGGGTTTGAAAGGGCTTACCCACCCTCTGAGCAAGTTGGTATAGGGTGGTTTTCCAAAGCTTTCGTTTCCCCAGGTTTCTTATTTGTTGATGCTGGGAAAGCAAAACATTTTCATTATGAATTTTAACAAAGAGGTGTGTGTGTTTAGTGAAGCTCTTAATCTGATATATTTAGGATACCTACCAGTGATCGCTTTTCTCATGATGCTAATTTAACATTAACTACCCTATTGATCAGTGTTTCTTAGTTGTATCTGCAGTAGGCAAGAGTAATAGCCTAACTCAGTAGTAGTGGAGGACCTGAATCTTAACTCTGGCTAGCGTAAGTCCCAATCAACCTTCTGAAAATTCAGAGTATGTTGTATACCAGAGTACTTCCTTTAAGTTGAAATGTAACAATTTTATTTGCTTAATGCCATCACATCTTTCTTTTCCTTTGACTTTTTTTTTCATTACTTGTAAACAAAATTTCATGAAATGTTTTATATGCAGTTTTAAAGTTTCCATTCTTAGTATATGAGCATAAGCACTCAGTTTCATTGTTGTGTTGGCGGTGTGTCTGTCCACAGCTCTTAATTGACCTTTAACAACAGGGATTCTCAACTCTGTAGTTTTAGATGCGTGTTAGAGTCCTTGAATGGCCACGGTTCTTAGTTAATGTTTTGTCAGAATGAGCGTTTGCTTTGAGCAAATCTCAAAGCAGTCAGTGATCTGCCAAACGACTGGAACTATTTACTTTTGTAAAGAGGGACAGTTGAATGAGTAGACATGTGTTAGTTAAGATGTTCCCAGCATTGCTGTTTAAAAACTTCAGTTATAAAATTGTCTTTGCCCTGAGCCACACTGGGAGACTTGGCTGCCTTGCTGTTTCAGCTCTGTCAGTTAGCCTGGAATCCAAAAGAAACTAGACCAGTATTGATCTTTTATTGTAAACCGCAGTGGCCTCTTGTCCTTTAATCTTACCTATTGAGTGATAGTCTTAAGTTTGGTTACTTTAAAGTGGTATCTCCTGTTTATGTTACTGTTGTGTGAGACAGGATCCTCCGATTAGACAAATTTTTATTTTATGAAGACTCTGAGAAGTCCTGCAGAGAAAAATAAAGCAACTTTGTCCAACTATTTGAACAGAACCTACCTCCTTTGTGTGTGAGACGTAAACAGAATCCACAGAACTAACGAAGCGACCTCTAACATCCTTCTCTAGTTAATTCTCTGACGTGTATGTTGGTATTTGGAGGGGCCCTTCCTGGGTTCACAGTTGGATTTGTGTAGGAACACCTGCTGTGATGAAGCTGAATTGGAATGCTCTGGGGAAATGGACAGGTTAGATGACATGAGGAATTATGTGGAAATAACCTGCTTCAGTCATTCTGATTCCAGTTGCAGAAAATGATGAGAGCAAAAAGCTCGCAAATAAGTTTTGAAGATAGACACTCAAATTTAATAATAGATGTGAAAAGCTAGTGGAATGCAGGTATTGGACTAGAAGAGTACTTTTGCCATAATTTTTTAGAAGCCCACTGGAAAGAAGGTTCATTCATTATTACCTTTGTAAAGATACTCAGAACGATGACTGAGAGGGAAAATGGTTGAATCATAAGGGCCATTTTTTGAGCAAAGTTCACTGTTAATGTTAATTCTGATTTTGATATTTCACAAAAACATGTTATTTTGGTGAGAGGACATTATTACCCTGTAGTAGATTTTATTTCATATTTTAGGGAGGTCCCAAGTATATTTTCTTATGCACATTCCGATAGAGAATGGAAATATTGAGTAAGAGCAGTGTGAATTTTAAGACTAAATAACCTCAACATTGCTGAGAACTGGTGTGCCTGGGGACAGAGTGGGTTGTCTGAGATCCTAGAGACCGTGCAGAAGCTGTTCCAGTTCACTGGGTCAAAAGTCCACTATTTGCGAAAAGCTAAATACGGATTTGCACGATTGACCATAATAGCTTCAATTTTGGAAGACAGTGGTATCAGAGAACACTTCCAGTTGGTGGGATAATTTGAGATTCGTCTATGCTCAGACGGCTAAAATATCGAGCTACTTTTGATACTTCATCACCCCATTTTATAAATAGGGAGTTGGGGGCAGGGAGGCCTGTTGAGAAGGTGAAGGAATGTCAATTGGAGAGTAAATCACAGTAACCACGTGAAGCCACCCAGTTAACTACTGCCTGAAGGTTAACTGTTCTTTAGAAGACGGTCAGTGCAGAGAGGCCAGACTGGGGGTTTCTGGTGTGTGTGTGTGCATGCACACGTGTGTGTGCAAGATGAAGGAAGAGGAGAACTGGTGAACAGGAAAAAAGGTGTGGAAAACAGAAAGCTAGCGGTAAATCCTGAAACTTAGAGTACTGGGGGAGATTTGACTCTTTTAAACTGTACTGCTCACTTAAAAATGGTAAAATTATACCATTATTCTTTCAGTATAAAGAGGAGATAAAAATACAGTTTTTCTAAATTGGAAAATTTGCTGTAATCTTGCTGCTAATGACTGATTTCTTCCAACACTTGCAAGGCAGTTTTTGCTCCGATAGGTTGATAAAGGAAACAAAATCAAGAACATATTGGAAGTTCTCAGAGAAAATTACAGTTTAGGTATATGTTGGGGGTGGATAGTTAGACATTTTAATTGAAATAAAACAGTTTTATACTAATAAGGGATCACTGTGGGTGTACATTTGTAGTACATCTGCTCTAGCATTTAAGTAGGGTTAAATGTATGTTAATGCTTTTGCAAGAAAATTATTTTTGATAACATCCGTCTAAGGAAACAGGCTTAGGAAATTGGTGTTTTAAACAATAAAGATATACTTGCATTTAAGGCAAGAATTAGGATTGTTTGTACTGCTTTAAAAATTTCAAAGAGTTGAGAGTTTTTTGGTGTGTTCCTCTCCAGTGGTAAGGAAGGTTAACAAGAATTAACACAGCAGATGAATCAACAAGAATTAATACAAGCTTACACATCTGGAGAGGGACCGCAGTCTGCTGTGTATACCTCCACACACCATTTTTAATGGCCTACTTTTGATTTTATGGAAGACTGCTAATGATTTATTCTCTCCAATTGAAAATAACTTTTTCTTTCAGGTAGGTTGGAAATATCTCAGTTGGCCTCTCTCACTGTTTGATTTAGATAGTGGGTATGGTGGAAGATTAGTGTCAAATGCTACATAGTTGCCAGCTCGGAACATTTTTCATTGTGAACCAGCACTCACTATGATGGCTTAAATAGTGTATTAATCTTGAGGATTAATAGAGCCATCACGTTTTAGAATAGGAAGGATTCTTATCACTAAGGCAGAGCACAGGCTCCCATTGTAGTAGTGGGGGTGTTCATCACAACTGTGGACTCTCTGGCACCATCGCAAATCTGCTGAATCAAAGTTCGTGGGCGTGGGGCTTGGGAATGTGTTTTGAACAAGCTCTCCCAGGGAACATGGTTCACCCTGAAGTCGAACAATGGCTGGAGTCGTTTATGGCTTTATTTTGTGGACATGGAGACAGGCACAGAGAGGGGAAGCTGACCGTTTTCATAGGAACTGCAACTTCGTCTTCTGACACTGACCGATGGATGATATTATTTTCTAGAATGCCCCGTGACCTCATATCAGGGTAGTCCCACCTATCTCTGTGCACAGAATTGTAAGTTGTTGTTGTTGAGTTGTTGTTGTTGTTGTTTTGGTCGTTGTGGGGGGTTCTGAGCCCTTCATTTATTTATTTTTATTATTTTTTTGGCCACACCCCAAGGCGTGTGGGATCCTGGTTCCCCAAACACATATCTAACCTGTGCTCTCTTCATTGGAAGCTCAGAGTCTTAACCACTGGACCAACCGGGATGTCTTGCAAGAGGCTTAAATGAGCCCTAATTTCTACATGCATCAACACCATATGTGGCTTCAAAACTATATTCAGCTCAGCTCGACTGTGTGTGTGTACATGAGTCTGTGTGTGTACGCTTATTTTTTAGAAGATACTTATTACCACTGTACCTGCATGTTCAGAATAATAATAATAATACAAAGCTTACAGGGGCTTATAGAGAACTCAATTTAATGAGAAGAGTCTAGTGTGTGACGTGCTTATTCTGTACTCACTGTTTTAATGGCACCCATTTTCCCCCAGAACTTCCTTGAGCGAGTCTGAATTGTAGCCAGAACACTTCTTTCCTCTTCAGACCCTTAACTGTGATTAATAGGAAAAGGCACTTGTCAAAAGGGTTGGAAATGGCAAACCTTGATACTGGTCCGTGTGGCAGCAGAGATAGGTCTGCATCCACTTTACTCCATTATGTTATTTAACTTCCGAATTCAACAATTTGTCTTTTGCTCTCTACTTAAAGAAGATGATGGCCATATAAGCTGCTGTTAACCGTATCAGCAGGGTGGAATATTAAACCCCTCAAGCGAAACCACAACTTTCTTTGAGGATTTAGCCACACAGTAGAAAAAGCACCCCAGTGAAGCTGTTGAGAAATAAAGGGCGCTGTTCACAGCTCTCTTTGCCTCAGAGAGATGGATTACTTTTGGGTTTAACTGAAACATCCTTTTTGTGTTTATTGTATTAATGAAATTTTTAGGGTCCAAGAGAGTGAGAGAGATTATGGTTCAGTGTTTGGAATAATGTAGCTTGATGAACCTTTTTTATTTTAATGGGAAACTCGTTTTCCTTGATTTGCAGCTTCAAAAAGTGAATCTTTTGGAAATGACAGTGCACTAATTTAGTTATACTGTATGGAAACAAAAATGTAGAAAGTTAGAATTTGCATAAGTGAAGACCTCGATGATTTCAGATTATAGTGTGGTGGTGGTGAAGGAATAAGAGGCCATAGAATTTGTAAAAACAAATTCAGTCTAACCACTTAATGGCATGTGCAAGTAATTTGCCAATTAAATATTTCTAGTATCTGAAAGATCTTCAAAGTAAAGAGTGGAGGTTCGTAATCTTTCTTAATTTCATACTTTCAGAAACATAATGGAAAATTACTTAGTTTTTGATCACTTTTCATTCAAAATTTTAATGTGAGCTAAAAGAAAGATGAATTTTAAGTGTTTGAGGAAAATTATTGCTTTTTCAGAAATATATAAACTATGATATTTCCAATCACACTATGCCTGAGTTTTTTTTTTTTTTTGTATCATTTGTAAATATTTGGTGCCCAGATAACAATCTTCATTATAATTAAGACTTTAGATTTTGAAACTTTACCATTTTAATGGTTACCTACTATGTATAGAATATTGTACTGGGCACACTTAGCTACAAAGCAACCCTTGAGGTATTTTATTTTGTTTATACATTGAGAGAATGGAGTTAGAGAAAGTAATTTGCCTAATATCACTCATTAGTGAGAAGCAGATTTGAGGGCTCCAGGTTTTTAAAAACAGCTTTTTTTTTTTTTTTTTTGAGATATAATGCACCCATTTAAAGTGTATTATTCTGTGTTTTTTAGTCTATACACATATTTGTGCAACCGTAGGTTTTAGAATATCTTCATCACCCCAACAAGAAACACTGCTCCTTAGTAATCCTCACACCCCATCCTGGACATTGCATATAAATGGAGTCATACATGTGGTCTTTTATGACTGGTTTTTATGTTTTCAGGGTCATCATGTTGTAGCTTGGAATAGAACTGTTTTCCTTTTTATTTATCACGCTGTTGCTGGATATACCACATTTTCTTCCTCCATCTTTCAGTTATGAATATTCTGGTTGTTTCCACTTTCTGACAATTGTGAATAGTGCTGTTTTGGACACTGTGTACACATTTTTATGTGCACATGTGTTTTCACTACTCTTGGGTATATACCTAGGGGTGCGGTTGCTGGGTCACTTAGTAGTTAGTTGCTCAGTCGTGTCTGACTCTTTGTGACCCCTGGACTGTAGCCCACCAGGCTCCTCTGTCCATGGGATTTCCCAGGCCAGAATACTGGAGTGGGCAGCCCTTTCCTTTTCCAGGGGATCTTCCCAGTCCAGGGATTGAACCGGGGTCCCCTGTGTTGCGGGCAGATTCTTTTACCGTCTGAGCCATCAGGGAAGCTCTGGGTCGCTTGGTTATTGTGTTTAACTTTCTGAAGGACTGCCAAACTCTTTCCTGAAGTGACTGTGCCATTTTGCATTCCCACTAGCAATGTGTGTTGATTTCAGGTTTCTTTACGTCTTCACCAACACTTGCTACTTGTGGGGGTGAAGTGGTATCTGCTTGTGATGGTGGTTTGGTGGTTTAGTCACTAAGTTATGTCCGACTCTTGTGATCCCATGGACTGTAGCTAGCTGGACTCCTCTGCCCATGGGATTCTCCAGGCAAGGATACTGGAGTGGGTTGCCATTCCCTTCTCCAATCTCATTGTGATGTCCCATTTTATTTGCATTTCCTTAATGGCTAATGATGTTGAACATCTTGTCACGTGCTTATTTGTGCTTATATGTGCTTACATGGCCATTTGTCTTTGGAAAAATGTCTACTCAAATCCTCTGCCCACTTTAAAAATTGGATGAATCGTTTTTTTATTATTTGAGTTGCAAGAGTTCTTTATGTTATTCCAGAGTTCTTTATCAGATACAGGATTTGCAAAATTTCTCTCCCATTCTGTATTCTGTTTTTTCACTTTGTTGATGGTATCCTTTGAAGTAGAAAAGTTTCAAATTTTGAAGAAGTCCAATTTATATATTATTGTCTTTTGTTGCTTGTGTTTTTAATATTATATCTAAGAAACTGTTTTCTAATGCTGAGTCACAAAGATTTATGCCTATGTTTTCCTTTAAGAGCTTCACAGTTTTAGGTTTATGTTTAGGTCTTTGGGCTTCCCATGTGGTGCTACTGGTAAAGAACCTGACTGCCGATGCAGGAGACATAAGAGATGCTGGTTCGATCCCTGGGGTGGGAAGATCCCCTGGAGAAGGGAATGACAACCCACTCCATTATTCTTGCTTGGAGAATTCCATGGACAGAGGAGTCTGACTGGCTATACTCCATAGGGTCTCAGAGAGTCGGACATTACTGAAGTGACTTAGCATGCATGCATTTAGGTCTTTGCTCCATTTTTGAGTTAGTTTTTATATATGATGTGAGGTAGGTTCCACCTTCTTTTGCATGTGGATATCTAGTTGTCTTGGCAGCTTTTGTTGAAAAGACAGATCTTCCCCTATTGAATTGTCACCCTTGTTGGAAATGAATTAATTGACTATAAATGTAAGGGTTTATTTCTTGACTCTCAATTGTATTCCATTTGTCTTACGTTCTAAGTTGCTTCAGTTGTGTCCAGCTCTTCACGACCCCATGGGCCCACCAGGTTCCTCTGTCCATGGGATTCTCCAGATGAGAACACTGGAGTGAGTTGCCAATTCCTTCTCCAGTTTGTCTTATATGTTTATCTTTATGCCAGTACCACATAGTCTTGATTACAGTAGTTTTGAGGTAAATTTGAAATATAACTTTGTTCTTGTTTCTTGAGATTGTTTTGGTTATTCTGGGCCCCTTAAATTTCTATGTGAATTTTAGGATTTGCTTGTCAGCTTCTAGAAAGACAGTAGCTGGGATTTTGATAAGGATTCCACTTAATCTGTCACTTTGGGGAGTACTATCATCTGAAGAGTATTAAGTCCTCCTATCTATGAATATAGACTGTCTTTCCATTTATTTAGGTCTTTCATTTCTTTCAACTGTGTTTTATAGCTTTTAGAGTAGAGGTTTTTCATGTCTTTTGTTAATTTTTTTCCTAAGTATTTTATTCCTTTTAAGGCTATTGTAAATTGAATTGTTTGCTTAATTTCTTTTTGGGGTTGCTTACTTCCAATGCATAGAAGTACATTTGATTTTTGTACATTGATCTTGTATCCTTCAACATTGCTGGGCTTATTAGTTCAAATAGTTTTTTAGTGGATTCCTTAGGACCTTGAATATAAGGTCATGTCATCTATGACCCAGCTTTTAAAAATAACAGGGTTTTTTTTGTTTTTGTTTTTTTTTAACTACAAATCATACTGTGTATCCTGGGAAACTTAGTGAGGGGAATCAGTTGAGTTTTTGAGATTATATTTAGGAAAGAAGCGATTATCACTTTGTAATTGTCTTTTTATGATCTTAAAAAAAAATTGCAGCAGACTTTTAGGCTAGAAACATTTGTGTTGGAAGCAAATTCCCCCAAAATAAACTCAAAGACTCTTTGAGCTTATTTGGTAAAGTCTTGCTTTAAATAATATCATCATTATTTGGTGATATTATGGGAACTCTAGACCTTCCAAACATAGTTTGTTTGGCCCATATTGCAATAACAATGATTATACTTTAAGAGATAAGGATTCTAATTTGTTTTTACTTTCAGAAGGAGTGACTGAGCTGAGAAAACTATGACTTTAACTATCCAAAATATATATCTAGTATTTAGATATTTATATTTCAATTCTAATTCACTTCAGTTCTAATTTCATTTATATTTCACTTCTAATTCAGTTTTGCTTCTTTGCCTATATGGCCTCAACCTGGGGGATAAGATTTTTAAGACCTTGTACTTTGGGGAGAGACCATCTAATTTTGTTAAGTTAGTAATGAATCTGCCAAGTGATGCTTATTTGAAAGCTGTTAGCTGGTGTGTTATGAATTACAGTCATCTGTATGTATGTATTTATGTATTTATTTCACTGAACCAAATAAGAAACCAAAAAGCATAAAACATTTTCCCGTTTCCTTTCCAGGACTACAAGTTAGGATGTTAGGTTTAGAAAGCTCAAATGGTAAAGGTTTAGTGATAGGAATGGTCCTAAGATGGCCTGCTAGAGTCTTTCATGGTAAAGCTCATGGAATTTTCGGTGAAAGCAAGAGTACAGAGCAGAATTTGAAAATCATTTTGGTTTTTAGTTTCTCATTTTCCAGCTATGTGATGGAAAGGGTACCATTACCTCTCAATGCTGCATCAAGGCATGGGGAGATTTTAATCAAATGTTAAATGAAAAAGTGATTTGGGTCTCCTAAAAAGAGAAAAGAATATTAACCAGGGATGATATTACAATGTCTTCCAAAGTGAGAAAGGAATTTCAGAACTCAATGTGACTCTTGGGCTTATCAGTATTCCTATTCACAAATGTGCAGGAAAATGTCAAGGCCAAGAAAACCAATACCCTAGAGTGACTTATTGGGACAGGGTGAAGAGTTCAAATACTTAGGTATCTGTAAAATGTTTTCAGAGAAAAAGTGTGCGTTTTCCCAACTGACAAGATTTAATACTTTAATTTCCAAAGAGTTGATTAGCCTTGAAAATGACTACAGAAACCTTGCTACTTTTCCTTTGTCAACAGTCCTTCTTCCCTCTTGCACGTATCATTTGGTTTGTTTAACTAGAATTTGGTAATCTTATGATTTTTTAGTATACCAACCTCTGTTAGGTAAGTTTGGGGAGTGAAAAAGAAATTTTGTAGAGATTGTACCAAATAATAAAAAACTCCAGGTCTTTTTTCTTTTTTTCCTGCAGAATTCCTTGACCAACTGTTCTTCCCATAGCAACCTTTTCTTCACCACAAATGTTGCGTTAGCTTCTTAGGATTCGAAAAATAACACCTGCTGCTGGCAAGTGATGCCAGCATCTGTTAAGTGCCTCGACCAGGATCTGTCCTGTCTGAGGGACAGCAGGTGGCTTTGATCCCCAGTGTTCCGATTGGACCCTTAATTCACCTCAGAAGAAAGGAACCCTTCATGCTGTTGCTTTTTACTGAAACACTCCCTCACAGTTTCATCTGAATGAATCCTCCACAACTTTCAGGACCCAGATCGAGTTTTATCTTCTCCAGGAAGCCTTTTCTCTCCCACTTTGTAAATGCATCCATCCTTAAACCTGTGTTTCCTTGCTGCGAGGAGCCCTGGCCCTTCAGCCCTTGATCCAGCATGGTGTTTGGATGTGTTGTTTAGTTATTTCTCGTGGATTGGACTTGGAGTCAGCACTGTCTTCTCCAGCTCTTCTGCTTCCTGCAGGAAGTACAGTGCTCCCTCCTGGGCGGGCGGGCTGACGGCTGGCATTCTTAAAGTGGCCAGCATGTTAGAACAGATGAGAACTGAAGGTGGACTCCATTCTCAGGGCATGTAGTCGGGACACTGTCCAGCTCCAGGCAACACCGGCCACACAGGCCAGGATGTGAATGTTGTTCGCCGGGTTGTACGACCTGCCTGTCCCCTGGGTCTCCAAGTGGTCGGTGTGTATGCTTACTGCCTTATATTAGCTCTTCTAGAAAATCTTTCTTGCCTCCTTCCTTTCATATCTTTGGTCTGTTTCAACCCGGAGTTTTAAACCCTTCTATAACCCATTAGGACAATGTTTTTCAAAATGAGGTTCTGGACCCTTAAATTAGAAAAACATGGTGATGGTTTAGTCACTAAGTTGTGTCTGACTCTGCAACCCGAGGGACTATAGCCCGCCAGGCTTCTCTGTCCATGGAATTTCCCAGGCAAGAATACTGGGTTGCCATTTCCTTCTCCAGGGGACCTTCCTGACCCAGGTATCAAACCCAGGGTCTGTATTGTAGGCAGGTTCTTTACTGCTGAGCTACTAGGGAAGTCCTAGAAAAATGTAGGATGTTAATTATAATGCAGCTTCTTTAGTGCACTTGTATCAGCCTAGACAAGGGGCTGAAGACTTCTATAAGCAAGACTGACAATTCTCATGTGTGTCTGTGGGGGGGTCAATCCCTAAGTCATGTCCAACTTATTATGACCCCATAGACTACAGCCCACCAGGCTGTTCTGTCCATAGGCTTATCCAGGCAAGAATACTGGAGTGGATTGCCATTTCCTTCTGTAGCAGATTTTCCTAGACCAGGGATTGAACCCACATCTCCTGCATTGGCAGGCAGATTCTTTACCACTGAGCCACCAGGCAAGCCCAGTTAACGATCCTTATGCACTTCACTAAAATCTTAGGACATGATTGATGAAGTGACTTCAGTAGGGTGGAAACTGAAGTGCCTCAAAAGGTTAATACTGTCCTCAACCTGTTACACTGTTGTAAACCTTTTCTTCTTCAGTTAAATTCAGCCACAACTTAGTGAGTATTTATTTGCTCTATGCCTACCATTGTGCAGGCATGGGGTAGAACCAGATGGGAAAAGTATACCCTTTGTTAATAATCTATGTAGAAAGGTGCTAATAATCTATGTAGAAAGAAAAGATATATGACAAAGGTATATTCACACAGACCTAACTGCATACTTATGCATACTCTATAGACCTATCTTTTTGAAAACACATCAGTAGTTCAGATATGTAGGATAGACATTTTGTAGAGATAACATGTCTCAGAGATCACATGTAGCTCTAAACTTCAGAGGGATGAGATTTCAATTCTTCAGGCAGACATTTTCATAAGCGAGACAGACTCCGATGGAATAGTGGAGAAAGCTCTGTACTTGGGGTTCAAAGTTCACAGTTTTGAATTCAAGTCAGAACTCTAGTAAGCAGTAAATGATAGTTACTTATAGGAAAAACAAGATTGTTGATTAGAGTGAGATGCATTTTATTTATTTATTTTATTTTTTAATTGATGGATAATTGCTTTACAGAATTTTGTTTTCTGTCAAACATCAACATGAATCAGCCATAGGTGTACATGTGTATGGAGAGAGGAACATGGAAACTTACATTACCATATGTAAAATAGACAGCCAATGGGAATTTGCTGTAAGTCTCAGGGAACTCAAATAGGGGCTCTGGATCAGCCTAGAGGGGTGGGATGGGGAGGGAGATGGGAGGGAGGTTCAAAAGGGAGGAGACATAGGAGATGCATTTTAAATTCATTTACTAGGCTTTGAGTAACCTAAATTTATTATATTTTATACTTCCTATAGCATATGGAAAATTCTGAAAAAGATGGGAATACCAGACCACCTGATCTACCTCTTGAGAAACCTGTATGCGGGTCAGGAAGCAACAGTTAGAACAGGACACGGAACAACAGACTGGTTCCAAATAGGAAAAGGAGTATATTGTCACCCTGCTTATTTAACTTCTATGCAGAGTACATCATGAGAAACGCTGGGCTGGAAGAAGCACAAGCTGGAATCAATGCCGGGAGAAATATCAATAACCTCAGATATGCAGATGACACCACCCTTATGGCAGAAAGTGAAGAGGAGCTAAAAAGCCTCTTGATGAAAGTGAAAGAGGAGAGTGAAAAAGTTGGCTTAAAGATCAACATTCAGAAAACTAAGATCATGGCATCTGGTCCCATCACTTCATGGGAAACAGATGGGGAAACAGTGTCAGACTTTATTTTTGGGGGCTCCAAAATCACTGCAGATGGTGATTAGAGCCATGAAATTAAAAGACGCTGACTCCTTGGAAGGAAAGTTAGGACCAACCTAGATAGCATATTAAAAAGCAGAGATATTACTTTGCCAACAAAGGTCCATCTAGTCAAGGCTATGGTTTTTCCAGTAGTCATGTATGGATGTGAGGGTTGGACTAAGAAAGCTGAGCACCTTAGCATTTAATTTGCATATGTTTAACCTGAAACACGTTTTTGCTACATTTAACTGATTTGACTATCCAGCTGATAACACCCTTTTTAGAACATGCCGGCTTTTGTAAATGTCTCTCATCTTGCTGGTGCTGGCAGGAGATATGGAGGGTAATTTTCCTCATCACTGCCGGGGAAGTCCCTGTTGTTCACTTGATGGACAGGGAAGCCTGGTGTGCTGCGGTCCATGGGGTCGCAAAGAGTCGGACACGATTGAGCAACTGAACTGACTGAATGGAGGGTCTTCCTCGACGAGGGATCATACCCATGTCTCTGCATTTGCAGGCAGATTCTTCACTACTGAGCCACCGGTGGCTCAATTCTTAAATCTCAATTCTAGTTTCACTTCATTTTCTTATGTCTTGGCTCCCTCTCTTTTCCTCTGTCTTTTTTTTTTTTTCCTTCCTAAAGTAGAGAAACGGAATAAATGCAAAGAAGTTGAGGGTTACACTTAAAAAGTTTTTATTTTATTGTCCTCATCAGGGCCAGCCTGACGTTTTCTGCCATCTTTTATAAAATTTATGCCGGGCATAATTCTGATTTTTACTGCCGCCTCCATGCAAATACACACCCAATCTTATGCTGAGGGCAGCACTACTGTTTCTTCATGGCAAGACTTAAACACTCTCTGGAAATTTTAAAAGCATGGAATAAAAACTTGTGGGTGTAAGGGGGGTTGGAAGTAGGAAATTTGGGGGAATCAGTGGAAATACATGCCAAAGTTTTTGGCACCCTTTAGAGAACTAAAGAATTTACTTCATTTTTTTCTTTTTTAAAATAGTTGCAAAGGGGAAAAAAAACAAGGTCGCAGGCACAGTTTGCCAATAAAAGTGAGCAGGTTTGGTAGATATATTTAAAGATGTGAAGGCCAGGACAAATCCAGTTATGTTGTTTGTGTCCCTGTACCCTCCAAGCATACACTCTTGTTGGAAGGCGGGGAGGCTCGTAAATAAAAACAGGAAGCTTTAGAAAAGTAGGGTTTTTTGGTATCATTTTTCTGTTCTCTGCCAGTCCTCTCACAGTTTTAAGTTTTTTTTAATAAGTGTTCGTTGCTCACTTTTATCTAACTTTTTGCTACCCCATGGATTGTAGCCCACCAGGCTCTTCTGTCCCTGGAATTCTCCAGGCAAAAATATTGGAGTAGGTTGCCATTTCCTTCTCCCAACCCAGGGATTGAACCTGGGTCTCCTGCATTGCAGGCAGATTTTTTACAGTCTGAGCTACTGGGAAAACCCCATAGTAGAGGCTAAGAAGAAGGGGGAGAATCAGTATGTGTCAAGCCAGAGAGTTTAGGATAAAGGTAAAGGATTGGACTGTTGGCTCTTTTTTCCCATTGCCTTTAAGTGTGGCCTGGTGAGCAGTTTGAAAAGTGCTTTAAGTCTTAGTGGAACGTTTGAAAACTCTTTAAGTCTTAGTGCTGTTGAATATATGCTTGAAAGTTTATATCTGATTTCCAAGTCCTCAAAAACATTTTAACACCTTGATAAGGAGGGCTATATTTAAGAGTTGTACCATATTCTCAGTGTTTCTTTGTGAATATGTGTGCTTCCTGCCACGGAAGACTGATTTATATTTTCTGTGCCTAGAAAATAATATTTGTTGAAACAAAACAGATGATGATAACAAGATTTAGCTTATTAATGCTGGCCTGCTGCTGCCTTTTTGTGTTTGTGTGACGTCTTGATTTTTTCTGTTTTATTGGATGGGATTGTTTACTTCTACCTTGTTAGACTCCTACATCTATTTCTGCCATGACTTTAAAATCTGTGTTTTTAAAGCGGAGTTACTTTTTATATGAAGAACGTAGCAATATGCATTTGATAACAGGTTTTAGAAGGAAGTACCTAATTTGCTTTGTTTTAATCAACCTTTCTTTTTCTCTCTTCAGAGGATGTTAAGCAAGTTTTTGGACAGACCACAATTCATCAACATATTCCATTTAACTGGGATTCAGAATTTGTGCAACTACACTTTGGAAAAGAAAGAAAAAGACACCTGACTTATGCAGAGTTCACTCAGTTTTTACTGGTGAGTCTAGCTCTTGCAAAAATTTAAAAAGAGTGAGTGAATAAATAAAACTAGGATCCCAATCCAAATTTGCTAACTCTGGCCAAACCATCCTATTTGGAAGTATTTCTTCGTTAGTATGTAGAAGCTATGGGGTTAAACAGGCTCTGACGCACTGTGTAGAACCATTTCATGCTTAAATGGAATACACTCTGAGGACCCAGGGAATTAAGTGATGTGCTGAAAGGTTATATAAATCAGGAGGGGCGAATTAGAACCTGAACTCTGGGCTTATGGCTGGTTCCACTACTCTGTCCGTGCTAAGTCACTCAGTTGTGTCTCCTTGTGACCCCATGGACCGTAGCCTGCCAGGCTCCTCTGTCTGTGGAATTCTCCAGGCAAGAATACTGGAGTGGGTTGCTATTTCCTTCTCCAGGGGATCTTCCCCACCGAGGGATTGAACCCGCATCTGTTACCTCTGAGTCGGCAGGCGAGTTTGACTTCATGGCTTATGACTGGTTCCACTACTACCTACTAATAATTTTGTTATCCCTTGAGAAATGGACAGATGTCATCGTCAGCATCTAACTGTAGAATTATTTGCCTTTTATGGACGAGACATTGGATCTAAAACTGGACTGCATATTGGAATCACCTGGGGAGTGTTAAGAACTATTACTGTTTTGGTCCCCCACCTCCAGAGGTTAGATTCTGTGTGTGAGGTGTGTGTGTGTGTCTGTGGTGAAGGGCAGAGAGAGCCTGCTTGGCCCTTGGAGTCTTCGGAGGCACTTCTATTGTGCAGCCAAGTGTGAGAAACGCTGATCCAGGGCACATGCTATCCATAGCTGGATATGGATATAACTCAGCTCTGCGGGAGTTGTCTGCATCTCTGGCATGCCCCAGTCCAATCCCTCCTGCCTTTCTCTCTTCACTTCCCCCTTTAGGATAATTTCACTGGGCCACTGATGATGCTAACAGAAGACTCATAACAAAATATGACCACCGTTTAGTTTTCCTCCCAAAGCGTAAGATGGTGTTAATTCTGATATTGATTAGTCACTAGAGATCAATATCTGTATAATATAGAGGTCTATGTGATAAACCAGTCTTTAAGATTTTTATGCGTTTGTTTTGTTTCGCTAATAATTTTATTTGTATATTATTAAATATTGACATAACGTTTAAAAGACTTGTTTAAAAGAATTGGTTTGCTGTGTTTTAATTCTGGGTCCTCAGGAAAAATTTGCCAAGAAGATCATCTTTTTCTTTTTTTAATTGAAGTGTAGTTAATGTACAGTGTTAGGTTAGTTTTAGGTGTACTGTATAGTGGTTTGACATTTGCATGCTTTATGAAATGGCCCCCATGATACGTCTAGTAACATGTAGTTACATGTAGTAACAGAGTTATTACAGTGTTGACCTTAACCCTCATGTTGCATGTGACATTGTCATGGCTTCTCGGTTTTTATAAGTGGAGGTTTACAGCTCTCTTACTTTCCACCACCTATTTCATCCCACCCACCCCCATCCACCTCCTCAGGCCACCTTCTCTTCTTTGTTATTAGTAACATCGGCAGTGGGGCTGGCAGTGGGTTTCTTGATACCTGGTTCCTTTGAGCCTGAGACCTTGCAGGAATCACCAGGCGTGGTTGGTGGAGGCCCCAGGGACCACGTATGCAGTGCCGTGTAACCGTTCAATCAGCATTCAGCCTCCATTCCTAGGCACCAGCACTTGTAACTGGCTGCCTTTTATAGGTGCTTTCTCTTTGACTTTTACATTCATCGTTATGATGTATAGAATTTGTTACACTTTTTAGTTGGCTTTTATTTTCCCGGCCTCTGAAAATGTAAAACAAGATTTAGTAAACACGGCTTTGTATTTTTTTAAAAAACGTGTTAGTATCTATGAATTCCTGTTTGCAGTTCTGTGTAAACGTAAGCCTGCTTAAGTAACTCAGGTGGAGATGGCCTGTGAGTTGTTAGGTTTGTGCTGTTGTTTACACAAGACATCATGCGCAGTAGGAGGTGGTATTCGTTTTGATGAGGAATAATTGCGATAATGCTATTGAGACAAATGCTTCCAATTGACTTTATGGAATACAGCCTAATTAACTTTTAGGCTTAATGGGATGTTAGCAATAGTAAGGATGATCACCTTTCCCTTTAAGCAAGTATCAATTATGTGGACTCATGAGTCAGCTATAAGCCACCCAGATTCCTCTGGGCCTTCCTCGAGATATGGACTAGCCAGAGGCAAAGATGAGATGATCAGGGGTTGCTGACTAGGTTTCCAGCTGCAGCTCACAGGCGTTCACTCGTGTCTGACTCCGTTCTCTCTGTAATGGTGAATGCACTTATCCCTCCGTGTCCTTCCTGGGATGATTTTGATTTCGTAGCGAGATTACAAGTGCTAAACTTTCTCTAGGTTAAGATGGTTTGGGTAGATAATTCGGGCCTTGCTTTTGTATTCCACTCCAGGCCCAGATTTCAAAGAATGAATGTGTGTGTCATGATAGACTTGATATAAATGCCAGTGCATTACCAGCTTTGATGCCTGCCGTTGTGTCTCTTTCCCACTGCCCCCACTCAGATGCTTCCTTTGAAGTCTTTTCTGAATGACCTCAACTTTAAATACTTTGTTCTTTTGGACTCTTTTCTGGCTTAAGGGAACTTCTTAAAGATGTAAGTGACCTTTAGGACTCTTGCTGTTAAGCATGGTGCATGCCTTTCTGCTCTGGGGCAGGTTATAGAAACACAGGCACCAGCTCCCTGGCTGGTGCCCGGGTCTTGAAAGAACTGCACCATGCATGCCCCTGCTTGTCACCTGAGGAGGAGGAGGAGCAACTGTGGGGTCAGCTGAGAGGTGCTTGTGGCTTCAAGGAGCCTGGAGGTCCTAGACAGTAGCTTGGATTGGTTTCAGCTAACTCAGCCTCGCGCTCTGCTGTGTTACCTGTGCTCATATATGTGCTCGTGTTTGTGCCCAGTGGACAGTGCTGTTCTTTGCAAGGTCAGTTATTTTCCCCCTTCATTTAAAAAATATTTTACCATGCGGAAGCAGGTGTGAGTTTGTTACTGAGGACCCCATGCGCTCACATGCTCACCTGGGTGTTGTCTGAGGTGATGCTGGTCACGGGCATGGATTGAATGCTGAGCTGGCATGTTGTTTTCCGTCATAAAGAGGTGAATCAGTTTGAGAAACTGTGAACTAAATTTTCCTTGTTTGTTCAGTTCCGTTGCTCAGTGGTGTCCAACTCTTTGCGACCCCATGGGCTGCAGCATGCTAGGCTTCCCTGTCCATCACCAGCTCCCGGAGCCTGCTCAAACTCATGTGCATTGAATCGGTGATGCCATCCAACCATCTCATCCTCTGTCATCCCCTTCTCCTCCTGCCTTCAATCTTTTTTTTGTATCATTTAGATACAAAGTACATAGCCTCATTTGTACTTTGTATCTAAATGATAGCATTGAAACAAGGAGCAGAGATGCAAAGCCTCCTCCCTAGTCTTGTTCCTCAAGACAGGGAAGGATTTCAGAAGGGCGTGGGGCTACAGCCCTGTTACCCCATCCTCGAGACTGTTGCCTCCACCGCTGCTGGTTTTGTGTGCCTGGTTCTATCATCTCTAGTTAACTGCATGAGTGATGGTGTGTGCGTGTGAATGTGAATATGGTTTCACTTATTTATGTTTGGCTGCGCTGGGTCTTCGTTGCTGTGGGCTTTCTCTAGTTGCAGTGAGCGGGGACGCCTGTCTAGTTGCAGAGTGCCGGCTTCTCATTGCTGTGGCTTCTCTTGTTATGGAGCACCGGCTCAAGGTGTACAGGCTTCAGCAGACGCGGCACATGGGCTTAGTTGCTCCATGGCATGTGGGATCTTCCTAGCCCAGGGATTGAACGTGCGTCCCCTGCATGATAAAGTGGATTCCTAACCACTGGAACACCAGGGAAGCCTGTGAATATAGTTTTACATATGGGTATGTATGTGTGGATTTTAGAATAGCCTATATGCATTTCCAACATCTCTTTCCTCTCAGCTCTTAGAGCAAAGATGTAATTTTATGATTATGAGTTGAAAAAAATGGATTTTTAATATACTGAAAGCAGTATATTTAGAAAACAGTTTAGAGGAATTTTTGTATCCTGTACCTGATGGAACTCCTGTTCATAAATGATTAGCATAGAATTCTCTAACTTGTTTGGAAGTATTTCTGTGATTGTTACTTGCATGGAGCAATCCACCCAATTCAGGAAATATTTGCTGGGGATGCAGGATTTGTCAAGAGGCTTTGTGCAGAAGACTCAGAGGCGCAGAGGGAATGACAACTTTTGAGACACAGTCTACAAGTCTGGGCGTCATTCCTGTGTTTTTCTGCCGGACAGCTCAAAAGACACAATTGCAAACAGATATACGATGTATACCCTATGAAGGTGCTCTTTTATAACAAAAATCCTTGAAAGTTTGTAGCATAAACCCTTAAGGCAGGTGTCACTTCGAAACCAACAGTTTCAGAGTCTGGTTACAACAGCCTTCCAAAGTACAAAATTAAAGGTCCAGATACCAGTATAAGGTAGTTAACAGCCTCGTTTTACAGATGAGGAGACTAAGGCCTTTACTGTAGAGTCTCTTAGCAGTACCTCATGTGTGATTGGGCATCTTTTCATGTGCCTGTTGCCACTTGTATATTTTTTTTGGAGATATATCTGCCGAAATCCATTACCCCCTTTCTTACTGGATGGGAGCTGTAGGCAACTGTGAGCAGAGAGTGAAAGGAAAGCCCTTAAGCTTCTCTGCCCAATAATCCTGTAGAGTCGGCAGTGAGAGCCACTCAAAAAAATAATAATAATAGTAACAATCTTTGTAATTTATGAAATGCTTTCAAAAATATTCTATTTCTGATAATAGCATCCCCAATACCCTGAGAGGTAAAGATCATTATCCCCTGTTATATGCAAAAGAATAAACAGACTCTAGGGTAAAATTTTGCATTTTCAGGTAATTTTATTGGGAAATGCTCATGGCTTTCATTGGGTTCCCAGAGGAATATTCCCGAAGAGTGCAGAACAACTGTTCTGGAGCTTAACTTCTTCCATAAGATCACAGGCATGTGAGGAATTAAACAATATGGTGCCATTACCACTTGCACTCCTCCGTACTGTCTCCAGGGCTGTGGCTATGAAGTTAGTTTCTGCTCCTGGAGGGACCGTGTGTCTTAATGGGTTGTACAGTCGTGCATTACTGGACATTTAGGATTCCTGATCCCTGCCCATTAATTGCCAGATATGATGATAAAGTCATAGTAGGGTGTGTGTTACTGTTGTTTCCAGTCACTTTTTTCTTTTCTTGGCCTCACTGCACAGCTTGTGGGATCTTAGTTCCCTGACCAGGGATTGAGCCTGGGCCCTGGCCATGAAAGCACAAAGTCTTACCCACTGGACCGCCATGGAATTCCCCTCCAGTTACTTTTTGATAGTGTTTTATAATCATGTGTATATATTTAGTATCAATAACCTCAGAAATGCAGATGACACCACCCTTATGGCAGAAAGTGAAGAACAAAAGAGCCTCTTGATGAAAGTGAAACAGGAGAATGAAAAAGTTGGCTTAAAGCTCAACATTCAGAAAACTAAGATCATGGCATCTGGTCCCATCATTTCATGGGAAATGGATGGGAAACAGTGGAAACAGTGGCTGACTTTATTTTTGGGGGCTCCAAAATCACTGCAGATGGTGATTGCAGCAATGAAATTAAAAGATTCTTACTTCTTGGAAGGAAAGTTATGACCAACCTAGACAGCATATTAAAAAGCAGAGACATTACTTTGTCAACAAAGGTCCATCTAGTCAAGGCTATGGTTTCTCCAGTGGTCATGTATGGACATGAGAGTTGAACTATAAAGAAAGCTGAGCGCCGAAGAATTGATGCTTTTGAACTGTGGTGTTGGAGAAGACTGTTGAGAGTCCCTTGGACTGCCAGGAGATCCAACCAGTCCATCCTAAAGGATATCAGTCCTGAGTGCTCACTGGAAGGACTGATATTGAAGCTGAAACTCCAGTACTTTGGCCACCTGATGCAAAGAGTTGATTCATTTGAAAAGCCCCTGATGCTGGGAAAGATTGAGGGCAGGAGGAGAAGGGGATGACAGAGGATGAGATGATGGCTGGATGGCATCACCAACTCAATGGACATGAGTTTGAGTAAACTCCGGGAGTTGGTGATGGACAGGGAGGCCTGACGTGCTGCGGTTCATGGGGTTGCAAAGAGTCGGACATGACTGAGCAACTGAACTGAATTACAATTTAAAAATAATCTGCACATAGGAGTTTCTAGCAGCTCCTGTCTCCGAGTACCTTAGGTTGCTCCCCATTGTGAAATACTTGTTCACTAGAAAGCTGTTGCTTGTCAACCACTTCTGTAGTGTTTTCCAGTTTGGCGAGTGCCTTGGCTTTTGTTGGTCTTTACCGTCACTTTAGGTGTTGAGCAGTGGCTACTGTTTCTGCCTGAAAGATGAGCACATAGAGGCAGGGAGGAGTTTCCTGAGTTTGTTCAAGATGAGATAGGTGGAACACAAGCTGGTTTTAATTTTCCTAAATCTCTAGCAATGTCTTCAAATTTTGTATAAATTTTCTTCTTAAGTGATTATCTTAAAAGGCTGCACCCTGGGCCTCTCTGTCCCCACAAGAGTTTGATTCAGTAGGTTTGTATAGGGCCTAAGAAGTTGCCTTTCACGCAAGCATCCTGAATTGTGAAGTCCCAGATGGTCCGAGGGCCACACACTGAGAAACATTGATCTAGATGACAAAACCCTGACCGTTTAAAAGCATAGAATCTGGTGTTCAGGTCTCATCCTAAGATTGATGGGGAGCTCAGAGAGGCAGACATGATGAGGCTGGTGTTTCAGAAGGATCATTCTGGCTGTTGTGTGGAAAATCAAGGGGAGAGTCCTATGACGGAGAGAGGGAGACCAGCTGGCTACTTTCCAGTATAACAGTTGGTAACAGTGATAAGCTGAAGAAGATGGGTTTGAAGAAAAATTAAAGGGATGGACCTGACCAGGCTTGGTGATTTGTTAGGATGGGGACAGGTAGGCATATGCATAATTCATAGTTCTTTCCTGTATTTTAGGCTTTGAGCAAGTGGAAGGATGGTGGTGATTTGCTGAGATTGGAGGCAAAGGGGGAAGGGATGAAGGGCATGTGGATGAAGGGCTATTAGGAGCAGTTTGCACATAATCACCAGTGACTTGTGTGTGGTTGAGTTGTTTCCACCTCATCCTCAGTTAGTTGGAGTTAGGATCTCATAGGAACCCTACTGATGGCCCCACAGACCTGGGCATTTCCAAGAAAATTCTCTTTCCTTCATTTCACGGAGACAGGGCATTTCTTTGTTTCTAGAGGCCTTCCTCCTCTTGCTGTAGGAAGAGGACTCAGTCAGAAATTAGCAGTGCTCTAAATTGGTAGAGAGACCAGATATTAGTGTCAGGATTCCATTCGTTAGCCAAGAAATGGGATAGCTGACTTGGGAGAGAGTGGGGCTAATAATTCTTTCTAATGTTGTCTCATCGAATAGAGTTTAGGAATGAAGTTCCCTGACCCAGCAGAAAGCCCTCATCATGAGGGTATGCGTGTTTCACCATAACTTTATTCAGGTCCTCTTTTTGTCAGAAGGATGACAACAGGAGAGGTGAATCATAACTGGTGGAGCTAGGATTAGAACCTCAGATTCAGAGCTGTGTCCCTGATCAGCCATTCATATTCCTAAAAGCTTTTATCTTCAGATCACATGAGACCCAAGATAACTTTGTTAGATGCCAAAGCATATTCATGCAAATAACACAACTGAACAATTTTGGTTCTTTGTTAAATCAAATTGACCAGTATTTTGGCTTATGGGTCAGCGTGGCATACAGATCAACCCACATCTTTTGTGTAAAATGGGCATTTTGGTCCTAGAGAGCAGAGTTCTGGAAGTCGGCAGCTCCCAAGTCCTTCTTGAGGCCAGAGTTTCACTGCTCCTAGTCAGATGTTTTTCATCATAGGTTTGCGACTGTGTATGTCAGTGTATACTAGTTTAAGGCAAAACTTTCAACACAATAGGCTATCTTGTTAAAAAAGAAATTGTTCCCCCTGCTGCTACTCTTAACATCACCACCAAACAAAAGAAACATAACCTTCAACCATGGCAACATCAAATTCTCAAGCTTTGGAACTGAAAGAGCATTTCAGGTGTTAACAAAAAATAATCCTTTTTAAGTAGGACTTGCTGAAGCCACGATTGTTTCAACCCGTTAGCGGACCACTAACCAAGTCGTTGCTTAGGATTGAGTAACCCAAGCCATTTGTGCCTTCCCTGGCTCCCCCAGCTTGCCATCTGTATTAATTAAAATATCTAGACCATGGATCTTTAGTAGCCAGAGACCATGATTGTATTTGCATTTTTAACACACATGTGCTCTTTATGTTGATTTTAAGTTGGACCAGATGGGATCTGCCACACGGCTTTGGCACTGCTTCATAAATACAGCACCCCTTGATGATCCAGGATGAAATAATGAGTAAAGGTGTAGCTAACGTCGTTTTGCTCTCAGCTTTTCTAAGAGATGAGATCGTGTTTTGTGTCCAAATAGCAGCCACCGCTGGTTTGGCAGTGGGTGCCGAGAGGTGTGGAAAGAGCCTGATCACTTGGAGATGTAGATGCAGGACTGCTTGCACTCACTCTGCACTTCCTGCTCTCTGGGCAGAGGAGCTCGGAGTTCACTGTGCTGTTGTGTCCGTGGTGTTTCTCAGCTTGCTGTTCCGTGGGGTGGCCTGTTGTGCAGGCGTTTACAGTAACGCCCTGGTGAAAATGAACACCCCACACGGCTGTTACCCACTGCTGAGTTTAACGTCGAATCGGAAGTGCCGGGACATTGAGGTGGGAGATGGCAAAGCTCTGTGTTTGGTCATTGCCAAGGTGTTGTGTGGGCGGTGCCACATGCCAAATAATTACTGCTTCTTAAGACCCTGTTTTTAACTTTTATTTTTTTTTTAAGGCACTTTTAAAATTAGAGGCCCCACCCAGTGAAATGGAGATAAAATTTCACCCCAAACTCTGGAAGTCAGACTGCATAGGCTGAATGTGGGCAGCACAGAAAAATGTTGCGAATGGGAACAACTACTTTCTCTACCTGTTCCGTTGCCAGGTTCTCTTTTTTACTCAGTTTAAAAATATACGGATTTTTATTTTAACTAGAATTTTTTTCCTCTGAGTTAGCACAGGATTATGAAAATGATACTTACATATTAAATGCTACAGGTCCTGATACTTGATGTAATATAAAATTTACTTGAAATAGAGCAAAATATGATACCATATTTTGTAAGCAAACCTTCTTTACACCTTTTTATTCCTCATTTTCATAAATAATCACCTGCATTTTCCTCAGAATTCTTACACCACCACTTTCAAAAGGAGTTGTTTTTGATCTTAGCAGTATAAATTTGACACAAATCCTTGTTGATAGTCCCTGTTTTTATTAAAGTTTTAGATATTTATTTTTAATTTCAAAACTGTACAAAACACAAAAATGCCAAGGGGTCTTTTTTTGCCCCCCACCCCCCTCCTTCTTTGGTTCCTGATACATTATTCAGGTTGAAGCACAAACTTAATGTGTCTGAACAGAAGTAAAGAGAATTTCTGCATTCAAAATACACCCGATCGGAGACTGGAGGTTATTAAGGAAATGACAGGCCTGAACTACTAGAAGCATGAAAGTTAAATTAGAAGTGTTGTAACTCCTATATGTGTGTATTTCTGTACAGCTAGCAGTTTTGAGGAATTTGTTTCTTTTTTCCCCCTTCCTATAGCATTCTGAATGTTTGTGTTGAAGTTGCTGGAAGCTGCCAGAGTAGAAGGCGAGTCCATTAATCACTATGCCCCCGAAGAGAGGGAACAGAAAATAGCTCACTGGCAAATGTGAAGAAAAATGGAGACTCCTCTCACGTGCTGGAGTAGGACTGCCTCGGAGGCAGCGGCCCAGCTGTGTGCTGCTGCGGCCTTCTGGCCCCAGATGAAGGAGCCCCCTTGCTCTGCACAGCCCCTCCTGGCTCCATCGGCGGCGTTTAGGAAGCACCCCGAGGCCTGTTACTGAGAAGAGCCCTCTCTCCCCACAGAGCTGTCTTCACCTTAGCTCTCTGGGTTTCCCACAGGGTCTCAGGCCCTCAGATTTATCGTCGGCACTCATGTAGGTATCGGTTCTATTTCTGTCATCTGCCCACTCTTTCTGTGTATCCTAGGATGATCTCATCCATTGGTACAACTTTTTTTTTTCTTTTCCTTCTGGTTTTTGGTAGGCCTTCCCCTAAAAGGAGCAGGAAGTCCGCGAAGGTTAAGAATATGGCCCTGGAGCCAGACCACTCAGCTGCACATCCAGTTTCACCCTTGGTGTCACGTGACCCCCAGAGGCCTTTTGGTTTATTTTTCCAGCTGCAAAATGGAGATGATGGGCAGCCCCACCTTAAAAGGTTATTGAGATGATGAAGTAGGAAAATGCAACTGTCCCTGAAGTATAACCTACGCTCAATAACAGTAAACATGGTCTCTTGGGGCATTTTTCCTCTAAAATTCTGTTGTCTGCATTTCCCAGATTTATACTTCCACACGTGCCTCTGACATTTTTTGGTTTCTGCTTAACTTTTGTTTATAACTTAAGCTCATCTCACTCCAGGTTTCTCCCTCATAGTCAACGACCTCATCTCTTTCCCCTGAAGCATTTTCTTTTGTGGCAGATTCTTCCATTCTCCAAGGTGAGGATTCTTTTAGAAACTCGTGTTCCATTTTTAGATATGAATCACCACTCAAACTTTTCTTAAAATCTCTTTTCCAGTTATCTGTCCACATCACTTATGATCCCCTTACTTAAGGTTTTGCCCAAGGCAGCGTAAGTTAGTAGTTAAAAATCTCAGTTTTGGAATCTGATAATACCTTGGTGTAGAATGCGAAGCCTGGGTTCCTCCTCATGTGTGACTTTGGACTAGTGACTTAACCTCCACGAGCTTCAGGTGCCTCTGGGAGATGAAGATGTTATTACTTTACAGGATTATTGTGAAACTTGAATGAAATACTGTCTCTGAAGTTCTTGGCAGAGCCCCCAGCCTGGAGGAAGTGTTCAGGCCTTCAGCTGTTTCTGTCACCCTCTGCCCTAACTGGTTTTCATCTCTCTGTCCCTCTTGATAGTTCAGAGTAATTTAGCAGAACCGCTGTTCCTTACTAGGGACTTTTTTAAAGACTCTGAAATACTTATATTGGAAGGGATTGGAGAGGTTTTTAAACCCTTCACTTTGACCAGAATTAATGCTCCTTTTTACGAAGTGCCTATTGCACATGACGTCTAGTTTTTACCACCCTGAGCGGCACGGTGTTGCTGGAGCCCTAAGATACAAACACGGCTCCCTAGGCCCTGCCAACTTGGAGTGCCACGACTGAGACTTGAGCTCTGCCCCTTCCGGTCCCAGACTTAAGATTTTTATCATCATAACATCTTGCTTCCACAACCTCCTGTATTAAATAAAGCTAAATTAAAATAAATTCCTTGACGTGTGTTTCTCAGCCGGTAGTTGAACAGATATTTCCAGTGACTGGGAACCTGCTGTTTTGCAGGGTAGCCCATTTCATTGCTGAATAGTTGTGCAGGTTAAATACCTCTATGCTTTGTGCCAGAACCTGATCCCTCTATTTTTTCTCCACTGATTCTCTTTCTTTTTTTCTTTTATCAAAAACAGAGAGGCAGTCTAACTTCTTTTTACCTCGTAGTCCTTTAAACCATTAAATATTTGAATGTAACTATTGTTTCTCACATTGTTCTCCCCTCTTCCGCACACAGGACGAGTTGATCCATTCTGGCCCATTTCATTTGGAAATGACCAGTAGCTACCCGTGCTCTGCACACCATGCATCCCAAAAGCTTTCCATCCCAGCGTTACCCTTCTGGATTCAGATATGTCCAGCCCTCACTGAACAGGGCTAGGTTTTCCTTAATCAGCTGTAGAGGTGTCAGAGGAGAATTTAAGAAGTTCCTCTGCCACGAGTAGCAAGCCTGGCTTTGTTTCAAAGGTCATCCATTCTTGAATTCAGTATTTGTAGAGGCCCTGTGTTATAGCTCCCCCAGGCCTCCTTATTGATCTGTCTCCTCCTCACCCTTCTATTTGTGTGCAAGGCTGGGAGAAGGCCTTGTAGATGTGGTTTCTCTCTTCCGGGTTCTTCTCCGCTGTTGTTAGGAAGACAGTTGTGGCAATCGCGAGCACATCAAAGACTTTTGCCTTAATGAAAAATTTTTGGAAATTCTCTTGTTTTCTCGTGAAAGTTGGCAACAGAAAAATCTAGAGCCTTAGAATAATTTAAAAGCAAATTGAAAGCTCATCCTCTCATAACTATGAAGATTCCTAAGTGTCAAAGAGCATTTTGTAATCAAGTTCCTGAGAGCAGCACCATCCAGGCTCCCATGCAGTCTAGTGTGGTATGAGGAGCAAGGTCAGGGCAGTGGGACCGCCTGGGCTTGAAGTCCAGCTTTGCTGCTTCCTGTCAATGAGAGCTCTGTTTCCTCATCTGCTGTAGTAAGGTTAATAGTGGTTCCTAAATCGTAGGGTTGCTGTGAACGTTAAATGAGTCATTACTACAGAGTACTTTAGAACAGTCTGGCAGGTAATGCATGCTTACGAAATGCTGTTACTGCCGCTGTTTTATTGTTTGAGGTAATAGTTTTCATTTCCTTACCTAGAACAAGAAACAGTCATGACATAAACAGATGTTCTTCAGAAGGCAGCCCCCATCTTCAGTAAGCTCCTTTTAGTTTAGGGAAACACATAGCTAAACGTTTTTACTATTTCCTACTGTTAATAGAGAACTGCATGATCTGCCTTCACGTTTTTCATGGAATTTATAGTGTTCCCATTCTCTTAAGAACTGTTGGAAATGCATTCTCAAGTTCTTCGTTAGGGTTAAAAGTGCTTTCTTCTCCAGGGATTGCGGGGTCCCTGCTGCTTACAGTTAATTGAGCGCCAAAATGCATGGTGATGGTGTTCGTCTGCATCACCAGTGCACCCCCGTCCTGTGATGGGAGCATCAGCCCCCACATGGGTGTCTGTTTCCCGGTTCAGCATCCCGGACAGGTTGGTCTCAATGTGGTGGCTTCCTGCTCTCGGGGGAGGGGGAGTGGCCAGGGAAAGTGACACTGTTTTGGGTATAATGGTCTGAAGATCCCCAAGACTCTTTTAGTTATAAACTAGGGGAAGTGGTAGATAACTGAACACACGTTCTGGTATTGTCGAGAGTAATCTTGGCTTATGATAGTTTTAGCAGTGGGTCTGGCAATTCAAAGACTCTGTTCATTTACTTTCAATTGAGTACATACTGTGGTCATTTTTCACGACAGGGTGTTTAACAGTTGGTTTCAGCCTTCCTCATGAATTGGAGACACTTGTACAGAGGACCCCTTTTTGTTCAATACATTGTAATTTCTTCACTCAATTGGTTTTATACAATTTCATATTTCTGATGATATGTCTGTGGTTTATTGAGTGCCTACTATATCTAAAGCATTCTGCCCACGCCACAAGGAGGATGAGCAGTACACAGCAAGGTGGGGGAAAGACAGGAATGCAAGCAACTGATTATAATGTAGGATGGAATAAGACAAGTCTTATAATTGAGGGCCACGCGGGAGACCACATGATCATTTCAGTTATTTTCAGTTAGGAGGCCTGGTTATATTTACCTAGGTGGTGGCATTTGAGCTACCAAGTAGGTGGATTTCAGGAGCTAGAGAAGAAGGCTACGGTCCGTGCCAGGTGGGGGAAAGAGTGTGGACAAAGGCCTGGGCATGTGGAAGGTCTGGCTGGGCTGGGCGTGGGTACTGGAGACCAGGCTGAGAGTAACGCCTTGGAGCATCTCAAGAGTCTTGCTTTGGAGACAGATCATTATGATGAAAGGTTTCGGGCAAGGGTGGTGGGAGTCAGGTTTGAGATGCTTGAAGACAGCTGTTGATGTGTGCAAGGGGCATGCAGAAATGAGAGAGAGTGCCCGGCTGAAAAGCTGGGCTCACAGTGGCCATTCAGCCATGTTCTGAGGAGGACTTGAACGCGTGGTGTCAGGAGTGAAAAGGTAAAGATGCATTTGAGTGACCTTTCAAAGGTCTAAGTGACTTAATTTAGTAACTGGTTTACTCTGAGGGAAAGAAGCTTGAAGAATTGAAAATGACAGGTTTCCAGGGTAGATGACCAGGAAAACAAGATGCTAGTAATGAAGTTTGGAATACAGGCGAGAGACCAGACTTGAGGGTTGGGTGGGAGACAACCCAACAGCGTGTTGAGTGACATGGAATTTTATGGCCTTTACAAGATACCCCATGGGTAGATTTTCTAAGCTATCAGGAATTCTGGTGCAGAAGATAGGAGTGAGAGACCTGGATCTGGGAATCAAGACCCATGAGAGTTCTTTTAAGAAGACCTAGGGAGTGGAGTTCTTTGCAGAGCAGAGTTGATTCAGGACCCGAGGACAGAGGGCTGATTGGTGCCTCCCATTTAAGGAGTGAGTGGAAGAGGCACTAGAAAGGTTAGGTCCCAGGCGAGAGCTCCCGCAGGGTCGGGCCAGGCCAACACTGGCAGATGGTATAACTGAAAAGAGGCTTTTCAATAGAATTAGAACTCTGATTCTTATTATTGTTTTGTCTTTAAGAAGGTTTTATTGTAGTCACTTTCAAACTGCACAAAAGTAAAGGTGAGGGTATAATGACCTACCATGTTCACACTCCAGCTTCTATCATTTTCAATACTTAATTCCTCAGTATCATCTAATAAAGCTTATTAAACTTCAAGCAATTTAAGGTCCTCAAAACCCTCATCCATGATGCCTTTTCATTTCGTCGAGATGAGATCTCACTCCAAGGGCCCATTTGGGAAATGGGCAGAGTGTTGTGAGGAAGAGTCTCTGCAGAAGGAATGCGCCTCCTACATGGCACATGCTGGGTTCTGATGGGAGGCTGTGTTTTATTGTGTGTATACACTTACCTCCAGGAATATCAAAAGAAATCTTAAGATCGGGCTCTCTATCCATAGATCATACGAATTAAAGCATACATCCAGCAGCACTGACACAGTTTAGCCATCTCTGACCCACGTACCATCCAATTCCCAATTTTAGAGCATTGGTCCTCAACTGGGACATAAGGCCCTCTCTGAAGACACTCTTCATTGCCATGGCCTTGGAAAGGGGCTGCAGTATCTGGTGGAAAGAGGGTAGGAATGCACAGAAGAGCCCACGTAACAAAGGCTTCACCCACCCCCAGATGCCAAGAATGTAGAGGAGTAGCGTCTTCCGGAGCAGAACCACCCTTTTCAATCTGTTGTTACATCACGTGTTTGTGAACCAAGTTACCATTAAGAATTTTTCTCTCTTCTTTGGGGAGAGGTTAATGGCCTTTTAACTGGCTTTCCTTTGATTATTTACATCACCTAAGCAGGGTTTGGCCAGATCATTGAGCGTGTGCTGTTCTGAGCTTAGTTGCTCAGCTGTGTTGGACTGTTTGCAACCCCATGGACTGTAGCTCTCCAGGCTCCTCTGTCCATGGGGATTCTCCAGGCAAGTATACTACAGTGGGTTGGCCATGGCCTCCTCCAAGGGATCTTTCCAACCCAGGAATCGAACCCAGGTCTCACACATTGCAGGCAGATTCTTTACCATCTGAGCCACCAGGGAAGCCCTCTTTGAGCCTACCAAGCCTCATTCTAGTTTTTATTTTTCTCGTGTCTTTGGACTTGAACAGAAGTGATTTGGTTTCTTTGGGTAAGAGATTTAAAGGGGGGGGGATGTACTTTCTCAAGACATATTCACCAGTCTAAGCAAAGTTTCCTCTTTAGAAGGAGATAATAACTTGGGGATGCTACTGAACAAGTGTAGGGCTCAGTAATTCAAGATAAAATGTCTGTTTCTTCACCCTGACTTGAAATTGAACAGTCATTTATAGTAACTGAGAAATACAACTAATTCACCTTTTTTTCCCCGCCCCCCCCAAATTTAAGCTTTTTATTTTGTATTGGGTTATAGCTAATCAATAATGTTGTGGTGTGTGCGTTAGTTGCTCTGTTGCGTCCGACTCTTTGCAACCTCATGGACTGTGTGTAGCCCATCCATAGAATTCCCCAGGCAAGAATACTGGAGTGGGTTGCCATTTCCTCCTCCAGGGGATCTTCCCGACCCAGGGATCGAGCCCTGGTCTTCTGCATTGCAGGCAGATCCTTTACTGTCTGAGCCACCAGGAAAGCCAATGTTGTGATAGTTTCAGATGAACAGCAAAGGGATTCGGCCATACATATGCACTTACCTTCTTTATTTGTAGGAAATACAGCTGGAACATGCAAAGCAAGCCTTTGTTCAGAGGGACAATGCCAGGACTGGAAAAGTCACAGCCATTGACTTCCGCGATATCATGGTCACCATTCGCCCTCACGTCTTGACGCCTTTTGTAGAAGAATGTCTAGTAGCAGTAAGTAGGGGGTGTTGTTTTTGTTTGTTTGTTTTTTTAGTTTTTAATGGAGTAAACTTTAATTTACAGTGTTGTCCTCATTTCAGGTATACAGCCGAGGTAATCAGCTATACATATTTGTGTATCAGCTCTTTTTAAGAGTCTGTTCCCATAGAGGTCATTATAGAATATTGAGTAGCATTCCCTATGCTGTGCAGTAGGTCTTTATTATCTATTTTATGTATAGTAGTGTGTCTATATCAATTCCAGTCTCCCAATTTGTGTCTCCCCCTAAGTTGTTACTTGCCCTAATGAAATAATTTATTCTATCTGGCTTAAGCTCAGTGGATAAGGAATTGTAAGAAGTTTTTTTTTCTGTTTAAGAACTGACATTTTCTTCTTTGCTCAGTGGTATTGCGTCCATTACCAAAGTTACAGGAAGTGCTTTGTCAGTGTTAATGGGTATCTTAATTTGTTACCTGGATAGTATGGAATATCTTAAAGAAATGTATTAACTAGGCTTTTTTTTAAAAAAAGGAAAAACAGCTATACAATTGCATTTTAGTTTGCTTTATATTTTGAGATATGTCAAATGCTTGTCTTCACTTTTACAAGTTCTCCAAGGAAAAGTATTTAAAAACAAAAAGGTGCACACATATATTTGAGGAGTCGGCAGAATAGCACCTCTAACCTTGGATTCAGTCACTCATGCAACCTGTGTGTTGAGGCAACAGTGGCCCGTGTGGTGGGCAGGTCTCTGCTGTGTCCAGCCCCTCTTCTCCCTCACGGGCCCTGAGGGTACCCTGGAGCATTCCATGGTGGTGGTTCCCAAGCCTTGGTCACGGAGCTTAAGACTCATCAGGGATTGTTATTAAAAATGCATATTCTGAGGTCTTTTCTAGGCCTGCTGATCCACCATCCACAGTGGTGATCTAATTTATTTTACATTTTTAAACTTCATTTATTTGCTCATTGTTGACTGCGCTGGGTCTTCGTTGCCATGCCTGAGTTCTCTCTAGTTGCTGCAAGCGGGGCTCCTCCCTGGTTGCGGCGCAGACTGCTCGTTGTGGTGGCTTCTCGTGTGGAGCACAGGCTGTGGGCACTTGAGCTCAGTAGTTGGGGCACATGGGCTTAGCTGCCCCATGGCACGTGGGATCATCTTCCTGGACCAGAGACTGAACCTGTGGCGCCTGCATTGGCAGGCAGATTCTTAACCACCGGACCACGAGGGAAGTCCTAGTATCTAATTTCCAAAGCTTCTTGGATAATTGTGATGATCCCCTAGATTTGGGACCTGTATGCAGTGGTAACTCTTGTTGTGTTAATCCCAGGGAGAGGACTTTTTGAGTGTTTCACCGTCATCTGAGTTTCCCGTAATGCTTACCTTAAGTGAGAACTCAGAGTAGTTCCTCATTTTTCCTCTTTATTTTCACTGGTCCCTCTTTTTGAAGATAATGGTGTTCTAAGAAGGCTCTCCCACTCTGGCACTGCAGCAGCTCCTTTTCTTGGTCCTTCCCTTCCCTAGCCCAGTCTAAACTCTCATGTCAGCTATTTCGAACATTTATGAAGTGAAGATTTATGTGGTTGTTACCTTATAAAGAAGTGCTTTCCTAATAAAAATATTTTGCCTTGTTAGGGAAGGATAGAATTTGAAACCCCAAACTGAAGTTCCATTTATAATGGACATGCTGTCTGTTTCCCTTATCCCTGTGAAGAAATACGGTTTCTTACAAATGCTGATTATCAAGAGTTCTGGCCAGTCTTAACCCCCATCAAAGCATATGACATCTCATAATTTTATCATAATGTACTTGTTTACTGGAAATCCTACCAATACAAAGTATGTACTTAAATGATTATTTATTACTACTTACAAGTAACATGACAAATCATGATATTAATGTTAGATTAACCACTTCTCATAGCATGTTGTGTTGGTATAATAGTTTTGCATGTATAAGTATACACATGTGGGCATGTGTATAATACAGTTTTGCATGTCTAAGCTGTTAAGAATTGCTCATTAGATGAAATAAACAAACTTATAAAACATTTCCAATGGAAATTTGAACTCTGTAAATTACTACTGGTCCTGTTGTTATAATCCTACATGTGTATTTATTTAGTTTCTAGGACCTGTGTGTGGAGAGTACAAGTTCTGGTCATGATTAGTTGCAGTTACTTCTAAAAATCATTTATAGCTGTTTTTTTTTTTTTTTCTTTTAATGTGAAAGAAAAATACTTCTGGCCACTTTTTGCTATACATGCTTTTTTGATTACTTCCAAAACTAGCATTTGATATACGTACTTCTGAATCTTCTTCATTCTATAAATCCTTTGTTTATTTTTCTTCTCCCCCCCTCTTATTTTCAACTTATTTGAGGCTGCTGGAGGTACCACGTCCCATCAAGTTAGTTTCTCCTATTTTAATGGATTTAATTCGCTCCTGAACAACATGGAACTCATTAGAAAGATCTACAGCACTCTGGCTGGCAACAGGAAAGATGTAGAGGTGACTAAGGGTGAGTGCGACTAAATCTGAATTCTTGCCTGCAAGTATCTGGGTGAAGTATTATCAGAGGGAAGAAGACAACCAAAAGTTTATGTTACAGAGTTTTCTATCCGTAGTTTTCTATCTCATTGACACATATTAACCATTTGGTACTTGTGTGTTCTCCACCCTCTGAAACAAAGGAAACAATCTTCAACACATTTTAAATAAACCCAAGGCCTTCTTTGAATGAGGGACCCATGTGAAGTTCCTTGCATGTGTGCTGAGCCTCTCCAGTCCTGTCCCACTCTGTAATGCTATGGGCCGTAGCCCACCAGGCTCCTCTGTCCATGGGATTCTCCAGGCAGGAGTACTGGAGTGGGTTGCCATTTCCTCCTCCAGGGGATCCTTCCTACCCAGGGGTCGAACCCATGTCTCTTAACATCTGCCTGCATTGGTAAGCGGGTTCTTTATCACTAGTGCCATCTGGGAAGCCCCCAGAGTTCCTTAAATATTTTCAAATCTTACTAAAACCTAAACTAAACTGACATCCTCTAAAATGACCTTCGAAAGTACACAAGGAATTCTTAAACTATACTGCTGACAGTGTGTGTTGATCGATAATCTTTGATCAAGATATCAGCATTTTAATGGAATTTTTTTTTTTTAAACAAGAATTCCCTTTGGAATTCCACAGCTTCATTAATATTATCTCCTGGGACCTCTGTGTATGGAGTTTCATATCTCCTTCCTGGTTTTCCCTGACTTACAATTTGAATGGCTTCCTATGTCATTTATTCAAAGCCTTCAGGTGACACCAACCTTTTAAAGTCACTATTAGAGCAAGCATTCTGCACACTCTTTCCAGATGAATGAAAGAACTGCAAAAATTCTTACCCTATTTGGATTGACTTGAATTCTGTGACTGTTAATAATAAAGTTTGGTGATGTTCGCTCATTCCAGTGCCTTGAGTTAATGCTGCATTTAGTGGCTATTCCTTCTTGAATCTTTCCCTTTTAACTCTTTTTCCATACAGAGGAGTTTGTTCTGGCAGCTCAGAAATTTGGTCAGGTTACACCCATGGAAGTTGACATCTTGTTTCAGTTAGCAGATTTATATGAGCCACGGGGGTAAGTTGGCCTTTTTTTCTTTTAATTAGCTTAATAAAGGGAGGTTAGGAGGTGGGAGTAGGGGGAGAGCAGCAAACTTGGAGAAAAAGAAACCAAGTTAAAGATGACTCTGAAATGTGGGAAAGGAGAAAAGGAACATTTCTAAATTCCATACCTTAAATTTTAATTTGTATTTTGTTGTTTGTACGTTTGCCTTTCTTTCTAGACGCATGACCTTGGCCGACATTGAACGGATTGCTCCTCTGGAGGAGGGGACTCTGCCCTTCAACTTGGCTGAAGCCCAGAGGCAGGTGGGCAGAAGGATCACACATGCTTCCTGGCGTTTCCTTGATAAGGTCCCACAACCCCTTTTTACTTGCAGTTGCCATTTTTGGCACTGGTTCCTGACCTAGTGTTTCTCTGTTTTGCACCAAAAAAAAAAAAAAAAAAAAAAAAAACCAGACCATTTCAAAAGGCTGTAAAGAGTACTTACTTTGAAATGTCCTGGGTAACAGATAACTGGCATTTGCTCTCTTCTGCGGAAGATGGGCTGATTTCTTAGCTGCATGGGAAGCCTCACCCTCCCCAAAGAGGAGGAAGAGAAGTTCCCTCGGCCTCAGGCTGGCAGAGCCGGGGCCGCAGCCCCCTCTGGGTGTCACGGCCCAGCATCCTGTCGAGAGGTGAGGACCGGCTCTGCCTCGCAGAGAGGCGCTCCGTCAGGGAGGACTGACTGCCATGCCTGCCGTTTTTCTGAATATCAAAACGAGATAATTTTGTTTAGTCTGGAGTCATAGTTTGAAGGCTTTTAGACCTATTTTCTTGGTGAAAGGATTCATAAGTTATGTGGAAACAATTTGAGGAATGCTAAATTTTATTTTATGGTTAACAGAAACCAATCTCTTGAAGTTGTGGGAGTCAGAAACCTAAGACAGGGGACCTCCTCGCACTTAACTCTTGCTCGCCTTTCTATAGATCGGGATTAGAGAATAAAAGCCTTCAGAGTGTCTGTTGTGCTTCCGCGATGTTTGTAAAATAAATCCCCTCACAGACGCGCGTCGTCGTTTCAGAAAAATACCTCCTTTAAGGCAAAGCCATCTCCGAATCCTGAGAGACTTAACAGTTTTTGGCTGGGAGCTCCGGGTCTGTACAGAGACGCCAGTGTGACCACAATGGGTTGATGCGGGCTGCATTTTCAGGACGGGCAGGCCCGGAGCCAGGACGCCCTCCTTTCAGCTCTTTCCCACCCGAGGGCAGCGCCGGGTTGTGTGTGCAGCGTGGTGGGCGTGCGCGCAGCAAAGCCTCGCTCGGCACCCCTGGAAAACCAGCTGGCCGCTCTTAAAAGAGGAAGCCGATTTCCCCGCGTGCAAGAGAGAGGAGTGTGGAGTCACACGGAGAGGGGGACACAGCCCCGCTCTCCCCTCCCTTTGATTTTTAAACACCACTTACCCGATGATTATCTCTTTGCCCCTGTGCTGCTAGCTCCTGTAGAAATTGGGGGATTAAGAAAAAGCAGAGAATTTAAAAAAAAGATTCCTCCTGTTCTCCTGTGACAGTGATATCCCACAATTTCTCCTCTATGCCCTCTGCAGCTTCAGCAAGTTTCTGATGGTGGGTGCTTATTGATCCTGTCCCTGAAAGGGTTGGATGGGATTGATGAGGTTTACAGCAGGAAATGATTGGCTGCTGCTTGGAGGTTCAGAGCAATTCACTGGGGCCTTGCCTGGAATATTCTTTACTTATGTGAACCCTGGTGGGCCTGACAACGTTGGCAGACTCAAGCAACACAGGTCACCCGCCTGCCAGGCTAGGGGGCTCACTCTTCTCAAGAGAGAAGAGTGTGGGAAGAGGAATCTTTCTAGTATTCGTTTTGTGAGGATGCCACGTTTCTAGCTTCAGAGAAGTTATCTGAAAGTCTGGGATTTTGTCTTTAGATGAATTAGTGATAGTGGTAGGTACCTCCCCATCAACCCATTATTTTCAAGGTATTTTCACTCATTGTTTTGATGCCAGAAACTTTTTTCGTATTGCCAGTTTATATATGTGTACATAAAACAGTGCCTTTCTTACGGATGCATCTGTCAAAATGAAGTTGCTATGCATAATAGATATAGATGGAACCCCCCCCCCATCTATATGGGGATACCCTTGGAAGCACCCCATGGAATTTGCAGAAGAAATGTTTTGCTTTCTTAAAAATGCATATTTCTGCATAAAGCTATTTTCAGTTCACTTTGAAGGAGATTCCAAATTATCTCATTGTATTAGAGTTATGCTACACTGACAGCAACTAAAATTCAGTGGGTTGATAGTTGGGGTGGGTAATTATTTTCATTGTTCACCAATCTTAATTATCATGGCTTATGAAAAAACAAATTTTATTGAATGTATTTATTCACTCAACAGGTATTTATTAAGCACTAACTATATGCCACCCTCATGTGACAGCTCTGTGTGACATAAAATTACTGTTTTATTTATGTAGACAGAGGAGTGAAAGACTCTGAAATGTTCTGGCATCAAAAACACCATAGTAGGTCAAAAGAACAACAATGGTAATAATAGAATGAGTAGCCTGAAGTATAAATTTAGAAAAGATGGACAAAAACGAGAAAATATCAAATCACCTGTAGTATAACCACTTAGTTGTAGCTGCTATAAACAGTTGAGTATCTCTGGGTGATGTGATAGCCAAAACACTAGTGTTATTTTTATATGCGTATACATACCAAAATAATTTTAGTAAGAAACACAGCATATTCACACACTGTCTTTAACACTGGTTTTAAAACATAATCATGAAACATTTCAAACAGTTTAAAAGGTAAAGAGAAACATATAATAAATACCTGTCTACACACCATATTGTTTTTAGCCTATTTTTTTCTTTATAATACTGTATGCACACTTTTTCTGAACATCAAATATTTTTCACAATATTGTTTTTTAATGGCATGCAATTTTGTTTTAGAGCTATAGCATTATTTTTAACCAGTCCTCCGTTATTGGACCTTTGGGTATTCTTGGAGGTTTTGCTCTTAAAATGGTACTACTTTTTTTTTTCTAACAGTACTGCTTTTTATTATTATTGTAGCTTGATCCTTGTTTATATAGATGATTATTTTCTAGCCTAACTTTTTAGAAGTAGAACTGCAGGGTCATTTTAAGCATTTGTACATTTTAAGCATTGAGTGTGTGTTGCCAAATTTCCCTGCAGTTTATACTTGATTCAATGGCAGATTTGAGAAGCCCTGTTTTTTGTCATCTTCTGCCAGATAGGGCATGGCCGTTAAAAACAGACAAAACTTCCCAAACCTACCAGTTTGACAATTTGTTGAAGAATGATGTTTCATTAATGTTTTTAAATTATATCTCTCTGCTCACTAATGAGAATTGAACATTTGAAGATGAGTTCATATTCATAACATTTGGGGGGACACAGTAATGTCTTTCATTATATTTAAACTTGACTTTAAAAACTGACGGCAATAATTACTTTTTATTAATAAGAATTTACAAAAATCTAACCATACCTTCTTCCTCTTTGACATTTTAGCTGTATCATGAGTTTAAGAATGCAGTTGTAATTTAAAAATAAAATAACGTGCTCATTTTTGTTTTGATTTCCTTTCCGTCTCCTGTCTTCCCACTCTGCAACTCCTGTGTACGCAAAGAAGAAGGCATCAGTAGATTCATCTCGACCAGTTCTCCTGCAAATTGCAGAGTCAGCCTACAGGTTTGGTCTCGGTTCTATTGCTGGAGGTGAGTCATGGATGAGTGCAAATTGTTCATTGTTATTATTCCTCTTTTTCCTCTGATTTTTTCCACTTTGAAATATCGAAGGACAAAACCTTCTCTAGTCTTTTCCCAAGCTAGTTACCAGATCTCTGTCTGTGTGATGGGATAACAGCAAAGGGAAACTTTTCTTCGTACCTGCATTTGATCAGGAGCTTAGAAGTAACTTTTTTCTCACATCTGTCGGCAGATGGGCTTCTAGATATTGGTTAATAATGAGGCTAGGCTGTGGTGATCTGCTTTTTAAAATTTGAACTCAGTGATATCCTTTTATCAGGAGACCCTTGAGTGAAAGCTACTGTTGTTTATTAAGGGTATGGAAAGTTCATTTTAAAATTTGCATGTGCACAATTTCTTTATTTCATCAATCGTATCTTTGACTTTAACCACCTCCCCCTTTCCTGTGACCTTGATTTCTTCTGAATTATTGGTATTATTTGATTGTAGCCGTCGGAGCCACTGCGGTGTACCCTATCGATCTGGTAAAAACTCGAATGCAGAACCAACGATCGACCGGCTCTTTCGTAGGAGAACTTATGTATAAAAACAGCTTTGATTGTTTCAAGAAAGTACTGCGCTATGAAGGCTTCTTTGGACTGTATAGAGGTCAGTGCCATGTGCTAAATTCATGAAAGGCGAAATAGTAGTCAAAGGTTTGGTTTTTCCATCTGAATGCCTGAAATGTATTAGAGAGACTGTGTTAAAATGGAAATACAGCAGATTCTCAATTATCCATGCTGATGGGTGTAGGCTGGAGGCTCTAGGGCATGGCGAATCAAAACAGCCCATAATCTGAAAACCATTTATATTGCTCTGCAGTATGTTTTGTTTCTTAAAAATAATTATTTTTATAAACATGTCCAGTAAGTTTTTAAAAGACCCGTATTGTTTGTGTTCTTGAAATAACTCTACTCACCAGTTAACAGGGAAAAGCAGCTGGGGGGTAGGGCAGAGCTTACTTGGGATAATGATTCTCCTTGAATATTCCACAAAATCGTCCATCAAGCTTCTAACCAGGGGTTCAGTGCAGCCCTCCTTCCTTCACTGTCTTTTTTTTTTTAAATTTTTGAAATTAAAATTTTTTCATTATAGAGTGTAGGCTCTCTAGTTGTAGCATTCAGGCTTAGTTGCCCTGAAGCATGTGGGATCTTAGTTCCCTGACCAGGGATTGAACCCTCATCCCCTCCATTGGAAGGTGGGTTCTTAACCACTGGCCTTTCAGTGTGTGTGCGCGCTCAATCACTTCGGTCATGTGTCCTACTCTTTTTGACCCCGTGGACTGTAGCCTACCAGGCTCCTGTGTCCATGGGGTTCTCCAAACAAGAATATTGGAATGGGTTGTCATGTCCTTCTCCATGGGAACTTCCCAACTCAGGGATCAAACCTGCATCTTTTTTGTCTCCTGCTTCAGCAGGCAGGTTCTTTACCACTAGCGCCACCGGGGAAGCGCCGCCTCCCCACCTCAAATATTTATTTATTCACTTGGCTGCACCCGGTCTTAATTGTGGCATGTGGGGTCTAGTTCCCTGACCAAGGATCCAACCGGGACCCCCTGCGCTGGGACCCCGGAGTCTTAGCCACTGGACCACCATTCACTGTCTTTTTCTGAGTTAAAATTGCCCCTTTCCCTTCCTCAGACTCTGTACCCAGTGGAGTTGATTCACGTACCACTCTAGCTGGGTACTCCTCCTCTATCCAGCTGTTCCTTTCATCATCTAAGGCTCATTTAAGCAACAAGAAAAGTAACAAGAAGTATGTCATCACAAAGGGTCATCCCAAAGGGTCCCACAGACTCTGACTGCTTGGCCACTGGCCCAAAAGTCATGACTTAACGTCTCAGCCCCTCCCTCTGTGACTGCTTTGCGTAAAGAGAAAAGAAGTAAAGGTATTTGCCTCCGCTAAAATCCTGTATTGTGAGACAGTTCCAGCTGAGCCACGTTGCCGTTTGGCAGAAGCCAGGTGGTGGGAGGGGGTCCCTCCCTTACCCAACCAGTACTTGCTCTTGAAGAAGAAAATGGTATTTAATACTTTTATAGACAGACCCGGAAACTGGCAGATATGGAAGCCTATGCCGCTAGGCCTCTCCTGCCATCTGCTGACTTCAGTCTTCTTCTTAAGCACCCAAGTTAAAAAAAAAAAAAGTCAACAACAAAGACCCCTCTTAAAATCTCTCACCTTAGAAATGAGGGGCTTTCAAACTCCAGAGAAGCTCCGATTTGCAGGTTCTTTGGTGCAGGTAGATAACCTCCATCAAAGGCCTTTTGATCTTTCTCTGCCCTCTTTCCCTCACCCCCTGCCTCTTCTCACAATTGGGAAGGTCTTTGACCCCAGGTGATTGATGATGACCCCTGCAGGGTCACCGCCTTCCATCTGAAATACTTCTCCTTCGTAGTGACAACAAGCCTTGCAAATGAAAAGTCCCCCCAAGTAGTACAAGGTTAATGTCACAGTTCCTGCTTTGCAGTGATTCAAGCAAAGGTGACTACCTTACCTGTTTGTGTGGGTTGTTTTCTGCGGGGACAGTTTTGAACCTCAAGCTGGACAACACTAGTTTGTGGGCTTCCCTTGATATTGGGTTAAATGTCAAGGGTGCCTTAGAATTGTGAGAAAATAATTTCTGTACTGTTATTGCCCTTAATGTGTTGACCTGGTTTGTTTGAATTTTGAGTCCCTTCTCTTTCCTCTTTGACCACACCTGGTAGCCCTTGATTCTTGGTAGCACCTGGAATTCCTTCCTTGACCTGTCCTTTTGACCCCATGGACAAAACATCTTGAAGTGTACCTGAGTTCTGAGCTGCTCTGGGCCATCCCATAAACCTCATGCTGTTTCAGTTATATCAGAGAGACTGGAGGAACTGGTTTTAACTCCTCAGGGAAGGGGGGTGTGTCCGCCTACTAGACAGACATGGAGACTCCCTTTGAACACCAAAGAGGCGACTCCTCATCGTTTTCCCGGTTTAGAAAGAGCCATTTATCTAACCTGTGTGGGGTGCCTGATCCCTAAGGGGTTCTCTTGTCAGAAGTGATGAGTAGAGTGTGAATATAAGATGAGGAGTGCTGGGAGTCACCTAACGTTCATTTCTCCCTGACTTCTTATCTCTTCTGGTTGATAATTTTAGAACAAAAGATGTACTGTAAAACTTTTTTAGTTTCTGTTTTGTAATTTGGATCTTGAGAGCAAAGAGGTGATTGGCAGTGTACCTTTTTGAAAAAGTGTTTATAATCTTCATAAATGAATTATTCCTATTCTTGATTGGCTGGGGACTAATTCCCTTTTGTCCCTTGCACATGATCATTGATTAATAATTATATGTAACTGCATATTTGTAAATGCTTATCATTGGATAAGAGAGGGATCAGATGAAAATGGGAAGCTGTCATTACCAGCAAAAAAATGATAATAGAAACAGAAAAACCCCAACTATTCCTGAGAATCAGTATTCTGACTTTCGTTTACAAAATCAAGCTATAAAACACCCACATGTGATTCCTTGACTATAAATTTCTTATTCAATGTAATTTTATTGTTTAAAATTTTAATATTCCAGGGGAAAACAGTTAAATTTTAATTTTGAGAATTTAGAAATGCTGCTGTGCATACCCTACCTAGCAATATTGGAAAAGATGGCAGAGTACCTCTCTAATTTATAAACATGTTTCAAAATATTGAGCCTATTTTTTCCTATTATGGAATTTTGCTTAACATGTAATTTTTCTGCATCAGGACATATATAATTGCTAATATTTCCTGAGGAGTATAATTTGGGGATATTGCATAAGTAAGTTCTCTCCCCTATTTTAAAATTATCTTTGTGTATATTTGGAGGAAAAGTATATAGCATCTCTTTCTTTTTCCTTCTTACAGTGAGAACACAGGATTCTAAAGGGAGCTGTTTTGTATTTAGAAGTAGTTCTCATGGAACTCCACGAGTGCTTGTTAGTTTTAAAGAACACTTTCAGCACGAGTTGTTTTCCTCTGTCCTTTCTCTGGCAGTTTCCAGCAACGCTCAAGGTCCTGGAAGTTATCCGATCATAATCAGGGAGGCTACTGATAACACAGCTCTGGGGACTGTCCGTGTTGTCTTCCTTTGATGCTGAGTCCAAGGGCTTCTAGTGCTGTGAGTTGGTGAGGTCCTCTCCCCATATTTCTGTGCAGCTCCCGGCTTCTTTGTCCATTAGAGCCTCTTAACTTTGGGGGTAAGTTTGGTGGTTAGAAAAGATTCCCTTAGAAATCCTATGAGACTGACCCTGCAACCATTCTCTGTAATACAGACTTTACTTTTCTTTACAGGAAAATTAATTGATTTTTCTAGGTCTGTATTTTTTGAAATTCAGGTCCCCTAGGCGAAGTTTATCTGTATCACAGGAAATAACACCCAAGATAATCCAAATCTCCCTGAAGTCACTTGTAAAAGCCTTCCTCCATTTCCTCCCCAGTCTCCAGATTGATTTAATGCACCGAGGTGTTTAAAATCCTTAATGAATTACCTGACAGCTCATTTGATTTGAATGAACTGCATGACCAGATGAATCAGTTATTGGCCGGCTGTAGACTTGGCTTATTAAAGAGAAACGATTGATTGGGTAATCATCCGTAGTTAAATGCTCTTAACGTTCCAGGGATAACTAATTTCTGCCTTAAAATTTTCGCTACACTCTCCTCCCTCAGATGCTTCAAGTAATGAGATGAGTACCCTTAGAAATTGAAAAATGTTCTGGGGAGGGAAGACCATGAGGAAAAGGATGGATTCAGGAAAAATACTTCTAAGGTTTTAGTTTTTACTTCTGCTTTTGGGGGGGAAAAGAGGAAAATCTGCCAGAAAAGGAAATTAGATAATTTTATGATTTAAACTTAATTTGAAGTGCTATTTAGTCTTTGAGGCAATTAGCAAGGGGAGGGGGGGAGATGTTTTTTAATCAGTCCATGGACCAGGCTTGCAGAGTTTTAAATGTATCTATTTCAGGTTGTCTGTGTGCTGCAAAAGCAGTCATCTTCCATCCTGGAATGTTCTCAAGGTGACATCTAGAGGATGTTGTGGTGATATCTCAGGAAGTTTTTGATATGTTTGCATTCTAGAAGGAGGTGGTGTTGGACAGCTAGTTTAAGCTAGGTCTCCTGGGTGTGGCTCGTGGTTCTATAGAGGGAGGCTCCAAGTTATGTGGATCCACAATGAGATCCCTTCTATAATCCTTGTGGATAAAAATAAGTCCAAAAATCCTATCACCAAAATAAAGCAATTGGAGGTCCTACAAGAAGGCAGACATTTGGCACAAACCACAGCAAATCTGTGCCCTGCCCTGAGCCATAGTGTCCGTCCGTGTCCACCAACGCTTCTCGTGAGTGCAAAATGGTTTGTTTCGCTCCTCATTTTCTTGGCCAGTTTCAGCACATTTTCGTTTAGGGTGATAAGTTGTGACTAGATCAAAAAGCAGAGATTTGGTTGTAGGAAATCAAACAAAAATGAACAGAAAACTTGGACAGTTCCTGAGCTGGGTAATCAAATCTCCAGAAATCTACTGTGAGCACAGAGCTTTAAAAGGGGAGACGGAGGTGATGGCGACTCGTAACTGGGGTGGATGGGAGTATCGTCAGAGGCTGAAGAGGGCCTGATGGAGAACAGTGAGGAGCTTAGAAAATTGGGAAAGAGGAGACTGGGCAGAGCCTGGAGAAGAGAAGATTAATTAGCAAACAAATCAGTTCCAGGCCTCAAGGATGATCATTTATAACTAGCTACTGCCTTTGCTAGGGCTTCCCTGGTGGCTCAGATGGTGAAGAATCTTCCTGCAATGCAGGAAACCCAGGTTTGATCCTTGGGTTGGACAGATCTCCTGGAGAAGGGAATGGCAACTGACTCCAGTATTCTTGCCTGAAGAATTCCATGGACAGAGGAGCCTGGCAGGCTACAGTCGATGGGGTCGTTAAGAGTCAGACACAACTGAGCGACTTGCACTTTCACTTTTTATTGCCATTGCTGAGGCTGAAACAAGGGCAATAGACAAAATCTCAGCACCCAGGAAGTTTAGGTAGAAGAAAAGTTAACCAGGACCCCGAAAGTTGCCATATACCAGAGTGAAAAACTCAAGGAGGAAAGGTACGGTGGTTCTTCCCAATGATCTTCTAGGAAGTTCCCAAGGAGGACTCACAGGAACCAGGTTAGACCTATCCTTGAACACTCAGTCTCCCGAAGCCATCCTGAGCCATAGCTAAAATAGCAGATGATTCTTGACATTGTGAACAAAAGCACCTAACCAAGCATCTAACCAAGATAAACAAGCATTTAAATCTTAATATCTGCCATGCCCCCTGCTCCACCATACACTTACCTTGGGGTGACACCCTGAGAGCCGGTGGAAAACTGGATTACAAGAAGGGCCATGAAAGGGGATAGTGTAGTTGGTGGGGGTGGGGGGGTGCCTCATGCCTGGGGGCTGTATGAATCAAAAACAGACAGACGCAGGGGAAGGGAGGAGGGAAGAAAGCTTGTACAAGTGAAGAGAGAAGGCCACGGAAATAGGAGCAGGAATAAAAGCCGTGAGGCAGGGTGCACAGGGCGCTGATCGCTCCAGAATAAAGGTTAATCTGATGTTGAAAGCAAGGCAGGCTCTCTGGGAAGATGGGAGCAAGTAGAGGGGCCTCGTGGAGAGGTCAGGAGGCTAAGAATTTAACCTCGGAGGGGTCGCCTCGGGGTTGAAACTAGATAACAGAAGGGCACTGGCTGTGGCTCCGGCCACAGCCATCGGAGTATTTTGTGCATTAGCATCGTCTACCAGCCCTGCAGCCTGTCTCTGCCCTGCCTGCCTTCCTCCCCACCTTACATGCGCTAAGCTACCTCTCTCCAGGTTGGGCCAGTCACTTTGGAACTTGTTTTTTGTCCAAGCTGATACAGAAGTGATGTGATGAGATTTCTCCCTTATCATGGCCCTGCATCATCTCTGCTCCTCCGTGTCTTGTCCACAGTGGTCTGTTGGGATGGTTATAGTGGCTCTTGGACTGCCAGTCCAGCCCCCGACCCACTGCTTTCTCTGAGCCTCGTTCCCCAGCCGGGCCCCGACTCCTGCTTGTTCACCAGCTTGTAACCTGCAGTCCGCCTCTGCCGGCAAGTGCCTTCTCCCGTTTGAGAGGCAGACGTGGGTCCCCCCTCCCTCCCTGATGCACAGCCACCCTTCTTGTGCGGGGGAAAGGGCCCAGCCATGCAGCCTGCCAGCCCAGTGTGAGCTGGCGCTCAGAGAAACGTTGCACAACATTCTGGGCTGGAAGAAATGCCTTTGTAGACCAGAGAAGGAAATTGGAGCAGTATGTCCACTAGGGTGAACAGGGAAACAGCTGAGCATTGGAAGGCAGAGAGCCTTGTTTAGGGAGGCGGAGTGGGGCCACATTCAGCTCAGCCGCTGCACAGGCACCACGTTGTGAGGGACTGGGGAGAAGCTGCACGGCCTTTTAGAGCCAGTTTCCCTGAAGGAGGGGGAGGATGGTGACAATGATGAGCATGAAGAATAACAACAGAAAAACCCCACATCTACAGTGCTTACTATGTGCTTGATACACTTGCGAGGGTTGTGTGTGTGTAGTTTCATCTTCAGGACTGCCCTGTGCGCATGGCACTGTGCTTATGCCCATTCTACAGATGTGGAAACTGAGGTTCAGGGAGGTGGGGGTACCTTAATCACAACTGCGCAGCTCCTTAAGAACAAGAGTCAGAATTCAAACCCAGCGGCCTGGCTCCGGACTCCATGCTATTGATCACCTGGCTCTTCTGCCCCTTGGGAGAAATTACGTGGTAAAGAGTTGCTTATCATTGGAGGCTGAGAGCTGTTTAAGTTCTTAGGTAAGACATTCTGTTTTGGCTAAAATCGTAGCTGAAGATGTGGCGTTCTGTCTGTCCTGCTTCCTCACCTTTGCTTAAAGTAAGTGGGGCTGCTGGACCCTGTCAGTGCTCCTAAGGTTGGGGCATAGCCGTGGGGAAGAGCATTATACTCCTCTCATGCTCCCCTCATTCCCGTGCTCCCATGCTTTCCTCACTCTTGGCTGTGAGCACCATTTGGGATGAATTGCCTCTTAGAAGCCAGAGGAGAATCAAGACTGGGCCATGAACAGATAGGTAGAGAGAAACATGACCTTTTCGGAATACACAGTCTAGGCTGTGAGCAGTGTCTGGGTCTTTATATACAGTCACTCTTGTCATTATCATAGTAAATCAGTGAGCCGTAATTAGCATCCTTGGTTTACTAATGAGGAACTTAAGAGTTCGAAGGATAGCGTCCCCAAGATCACTCAGCATGAAAGCAGGGCAGACCTAGGATTCCTTGGTCCTGGTTGGTCAACCTCCAAGGCCCCAGTGCTCCAAGCCATTGGGAACAAATAGCATTGATCATGCCACTGTTATTAATGAGTCTCTCTCATCATCCCTTCTCACCCTGAGATTCTAGAATTACACATCTCTAAAAAGTTTTTCAGTAAAAGCTACAACTCAGTAGCCCTCTGGTCAGCATACTGTTCTCAGAAACCTCCTTTTGGGGGTTCTGCGTAAAGCCTGCAGTTGAGGTTCGTGGTGCGGGCTTAGCTCCCACATCTTTTGCTCGGTTCCTTCTCATCGAGTTGCATGAAGGACGGGGATCCGAGGGGATAGTGTGATTTATATCTCAACCCCATGAAATCTGAGGACAGAATACTATATTAATATTGTACCCTGTAAATCTTTTCTCGCATTAGCAGCCTTCTGGTGGAGTTTGCCAAGGAAGCATTGCCGCATGTGCTGATGGAGCTGAACTAAAATGAGAAGATTAGAACACTAACCACACTAATAAATTTCATTTGAGGCAGTTGGAAAACAGACTGCTGTTTTGACAAGTCAGAAACAACACACACATGCATTCTCTGTTTCTAATGGTTAAAATGAATTTCCAGAATCCAACAGAAACATCTTGTATTAGAAGCCTAATTTTTCTGCTGAGTTATCCAGATGTCAAACATACATGTGCTTTAAAACTTCAGTGTGGTTGTGTTGAGCTGCCTTCATCAGACTGGCTGTTTTAGGCATTACTGAGGCACATCACCCTTCCTCTTTCTGAGGTCAGGGAATCAGGAAGTTATTGAAATCCCCAGCTCTCTGGCTTCCCTTGTCCTGCAGTCAGGTCCCCTCCCAGGGGGCGTTTGGCCACGACTCATGGTGTCAAGGCCCACATCTCTGCTGGCTCTCAGATTGCTGTCCATAGCCACCCTTGATTCCCAAAGTCACCACCACAAGAATGATACTGATCCAGTGCCTCCCTGAGTGCCAGCATCTGGCCTAGGTCTTAGGAATGGATTTGTGCTTTGGTTTTATTCTTACTGGATTAAGTTACTTGTTTTACACAGTGAAACTCAGGGCCTGATATTAAATTACCTTAACCTCCCAATTATGCTTCCTGCCTTGGGTCTCTGCCTTTACCATCTGTCCTTCACCTGCCTCCAAAACTTTTTTTCTTTTCGAAGTTTCTTCTCTAAAAGCTCCCCAGACTTTCCCCCAAGCCCCTTAGTGTGGCCTGGGGAGAAGCAGCACAGTGTACCTGCTCAGGAGCACCCCCTAGAGCCAGACTGCCTGGGTTGAACCCCACGGCCCCACATACCAGCCGAGTGACCCTGGACCAGCTTCTGAAGTCTGCCTCAGTTTCCTCATCTGCTGATGGGATGAAAATGACATGCGCTGACTTTTGCTACTGACTTGTGGTGTGGGTTTCATATTGGGGCTTTCCTTGTGGCTCAGATGGTAAGGAATCTGCCTGGAGGTAAGGATGGTAAGGAGACCTGGGTTCAGTGCCTGAGTGGGGAAGATCCCCTGGAAAAGGGCCTGCAACCCACTCCAGTATTCCTGCCTGGAGAATCCCATGAACAGAGGAGTCTAGTGGGTTACAGTCCATGGGGTCGCAAAGAGTTGGACACGACTGAGCGACTAACACTTTCCGTGGTGTGGGTTTCATATTGGGGGGCTTTCCTGGTGGTTCAGACAGTAAGGCATCTGCCTGCGATGCAGTAGACCCAAGTTGAATCCCTGGGTCAGAAAGATCCCCTGGAGAAGAGAATGGCAGCCCACTCCAGTATTCCTGCCTGGAGAATTCCATGGACAGAGGAGCCTGGAGGGCTACAGTGCACGGGGTCGCAAAGAGTCGGACATGACTGAGTGACTGACAGTTTCACTTTCTGTGGTGTGGGTTTCACATGTTGATTCCCATAAAGCACATAGAGTAGTGTGTGGCATGTACTAATTGCCCCCGATACCGGCTCTTGTCATCATCTCTGCGGTTGTTGATTCATAGAATTACCTCTCCTACTGTTGAGTGTTTACGAGGTCTGTGGTCTCGCCCCAACCCTGCCTGTGCCATGAACTTGAGATTTGGGTGCCTTTTCACACTGTTCTCTCTGCCTAGGCCACCTTGCTGTCCATCCTACCCATGTCCCTCTCCTCCAGTGAACCTCTGCTTATCCTTAAAGAATCAAGCCCAGTGTCTCCTCCCCTCTGATGCCCTGCTCCGTCCTGCAGGCAGAATAGCTGGTTCTCTCCACTGTGGTCCAGAGCGCATTGGTGCCCCAGGGCTGTGATACCCAACACTCCATTTTTAGGTGCTGTGTCTCCTCCTTTGGCATACACAGACACCTAGGTCTCCCTCTTTTTCTAAACTGACACTGGCTCCAGGGGACGCCACAGATCTTACTATTTCAGCCTAGTTTCTTCCAGTACCAGGCACAGAGAACATTTGGTAAATGTTTGCTGAACAAATAAATATTCGCCGCCCTATATTTAGTCTTAAATGCAGGGTTTTCTCTATTGTTTTGTTTTGGTCTCTGCTGTTCACAGTGCATTACTAAATTTATAGTGAGAAAGACAAATCTCGATCGCTTAAAAGGCTGGCTGAAGTGATTGTATCTAACGCTATAGTCATTTGGCTCTGTGAGCTGTTTTTTATTAGTCATTTAAAAAGACTGTCACTGGGTAGTGATAGAGACAAGAGATCATCATGTAAATCACAGTGCTATCAACCCGTCTATGGTTTTGGTCTGCAATTTAATGATGAGAAAAATACATCCAGCAAGTAAATGTTTAACTAAACATTTCCGTACTTGACCTGAATGTAGAGAGTAGAATGGAAATTGTGAATGTTAAGATGAAGTTTAAATAGCTTATCCCTGAATTTTACTGGTAGAAATGAATGTTGTGTTTTCATAAAGTAATAATAGCACTTTTTTTCCTCATAGATATTATCTCATGGTGTAAGTAGAGGATTAATAAGTGAGTATAGTTCAGGAGGAGGAAATGCTTACTTTGAATAAGAGTGCTTGCTTTGCCCAGATGGTTCCAAATTCACATTTTCTGTGCTGTTTCGGTTCATTTAGGTTAAAAAGAGCATGGCCGTACTCAAGCTAGCAAGAGCGTGGGGGAACTTTCCGTACAAGTTCACAGGAGAGAGAAGGAAAACGAGAGCTCACAGGGATCCCAGTGCAGGAGTTTCACTGGGATCTGGCCCCAGCGGGACCAGAGGCTGGTTAAGGCCGACTCTCCCGTCTGGGCACCTTTCACAGCCTGTGTGTTCTCTCTGGTGTCCTTGTTCTATTTCTGGCACACTTTCTCCTCTCTGCTGGTCCCCTTCCTCTCCTATCATAGTCTCTGCTTCCTTCTGGCCTTCACACACACGTGGCTTCGACTGGCTGCTTTTCCCACGCCACATGGCACCTTCTCAGCTTGTGCCTCTGTGTTAACCGGCTCCTCACCTCTGAGGAACTAAAAAGCCTCTTGATGTGGGTGAAAGAGGAGAGCGAAAAGGCTGACTTAAAACTCAGCATTCAAAAAATTGAGGATCATGGCATCTGGTCCCATCACTTCATGGCAAATAGAAGGGGGAAAGGTGGAAACAGTGACAGATTTTATTTTCTTGGGCTCCAAAACCACTGTGGATGGTGACTGCAGCCATGAAATTAAAGACTCGTGCTCCTTGGAAGAAAAGCTGTGACAAACCTCGACAGAGTATTAAAAAGCAGAGACACCGCTTTGCTGGCAAAGGTCCATATAGTCAGAGCAGTGCTTTCTCCAGTAGTCACGTATGGATGTGAGAGTTGGACCATAAAGAAAGCTGAGCGCTGAAGAATTGATGCTCTTAAATTGTCGTACTGGAGAAGATGCTTTTAAGAGTTCCTTGAACTGCAGGGAGATAAAACCAGTCAATCCTATAGAAAATCAACCCTGAATATTCATTATAAAGGACTGATGCTGAAACTCCAACACTTTAGCCACCTGATAGGAAGAACCAACTCATTGGAAAAGACCCTGATGCTGGGAAAGATTGAGGGCAAGAGGAGAAGGGGGCAACAGAGGATGAGATGGTTGGATGGCATCCTCAACTCAAATGGACATGAGTTTGAGCAAATTCCAGGAAATAGTGAAAGACAGGGAAGACTGGCACATTGCAGTCCATGGGGTCATAGAGTCAGACACAACTTAGCAACTCAGCAACACTGCCACTTCTGATGACTCTGTCATGCTCCTGGGAGAAGGATCCTGCACTCCGTAGCTCCACTTGTGCCAGTCCAGGTTGCTGAACTCATCAGTTATTCGCCTTTAGGTGCCTTGCCCTTGTCCAATCAGCTGTAGCCCTGGAGGCTCAAACATGGCTGCCTAGAGAAGATGTTGCAAACCCAAATAATCATAGGATCCAGGCAGGTTAGTTATGTAAGTGAACAAATGAGGCTGGATGTGGAAGGGCAGATACACGTTTGCATATTAGGCATGCTGCTGCCGCTGCTGCTGCTAGGTCGCTTCAGTCATGTCTGACTCTCTGTGACCCCATAGAAGGCAGCCCATCAGGCTCCGCCATCCCTGGGATTCTCCAGGCAAGAACACTGGAGTGGGTTGCCATTTCCTTCTCCACATATTAGGCATAGGACAGAGTTAGTCAATTCAGTTGCTCAGTCATGGCCGACCCTTTGTGACCCCATGGACTACAGCATAGCAGGCTTCCCTGTCCATCACCATCTCCTGGAGCTTGCTCAGACTCATGTCCATTGAGTCTGTGATGCCATCCAGCAGAGTTGGGTGTTGTCTAAAGGCATAGACTCTTGAGGGAGAGGGCTTAGACTTGAATCCCAATCTCGCTATCTATCATCTGCACAACTTAGAACAAATGACTCAATCTCTATATGCCTCAGTTTCCTCTCTGCAGGGAGTAAGGATTAAATGTGTTAGTAAAGTGCTTAAAATGGCCCCTGACAGTAAGCAGTATGTTAGCTGTATTTTTAGAGAATATTTTGATTGGCATCAGCATCCTTGTCATTTATTTTTACAATGAAATGAACTTTCTTCAGTTTTTCCTAAAACATGAAGCTGTCTTGGTTTCATTAGTTCTTTACTTTCTCCCCTTTTTGCAGAGCCTCAAGCACAGAGAGATGTCTCCTCTAGTGTGAGGATATCAACAGAGCATGAAAAATGATGGGCAGTGCTTGCCCTTATTGCCATGCTGGCATTAGGGCGTGGTAGGGAACTTGCTGAATTGATGCTTGGGTCCTGTCTAAAGGGTGGAGCCTCCCCCAGTGGGAGATAGATTGCAATAATGTCAGAAGGAAGCCCAGAGTTGTCAGGTCATTAATCAGTCAGTCCCTCAGTCCAGTCATCCACCCAGACATCTACCTATTTATCTTTAAAATAAGCTCAAATTAGGTTTCAAACCTGTGCTACTCAGCAAAACACATCTGCAGACTGTATGCACACAGTCCTGGCGCTAGAGACTTTGGCTGTAGACTGTTCCTTTAAGACGATGGTGTGGCCAGAGCTGGTGTCTCCAAAGAGGCTGGAAGCAGAGCTTTTTATATAGCAAATTAGGAAAGTGAACTTACTGGTGAAGGATGACACCATGAAGCCCCTCCCAAGGACAGTAGCATGACCCAGGAACAATATATTCTGACCCTTGGGTTTTCAAGGAAAAGTATCTTGTCTTTGATTTTATTTTCTTAGAACAGATGAAAAGATAATTTTAGCTCAGATATGTAGGTCCGGTTCAGTTCAGTTCAGTCCAGTCGCTCAGTCGTGTCCAACTCTTTGCGACCCCATGAACCACAGCACACCAGGCCTCCCTGTCCATCACCAACTCCCAGAGTTTGTCCAAACTCATGTCCATTGAGTTGGTGATGCCATCCAACCATCTCATCCTCTGTCGTCTCCTTCTCCTCCTGCCCTCAATCTTTCCCAGCATCAGGGTCTTTTCAAGCGAGTCAGCTTTTTGCATCGGGTGGCCAAAATATTGGAGTTTCAGCATCAGTCCTTCCAGTGAACACCCAGGACTGATCTCCTTTAGGATGGACCGGTTGGATCTCCTTGCAGTCCAAGGGACTCTCAAGAGTGTTCTCCAACACCGCAGTTCAAAAGCATCAATTCTTCGGTGCTCAGCTTTCTTCACCATCCAACTCTCATTCACATCCATACATGACCACTGGAAACCATACTGTCATAACTGCCTTTCCTAGAAGTGGCCCTTTCCTGTCAAAGACCACACCTCCTCCTTGTGTGCTGATTCTTATCGTTGCTTAGTCACTCAGTCGTGTCTCTGAGACCCCATGGACTGAAGCACTCCAGTCTCCTCTGTCCATGAGATTTCCCGGGCAGGAGTGCTGGAGCGAGCTGCCAGTCCCTTGTCCAGGGGATGTCCCTGCCCCAGGGGTTGACCCTGCATCTCCTATGTTGGCCGGCAGCTGCTTTACCAGCGAACCACCTGGGAAGCCTTGTGCTCTGATTGATTCCCACTCCCGCTGACGTGTTCAGACCTGAGCTCTTCCCTCTCCACCCCCATCCTGCTACTCTCTATAGCCATCTTCATTTCTATCGGGTAGATTTTTTAGTACTAAAAAAACCAAGCACTAGCCGTCAGACTGTTGTCTCTCACAGTTCTCCTCTCTCCACACGCACACACTCACACCCACACACATCAATGCACATCAATATGCCTTGTTTCCACAGGAGCCAGAGCAGTCATTTGACAGTATGCGTTAGCTCATCACTCTCCTCCAGATGGAAAACCTTCTCTCCTAACTTACAGTTTTTCAGACTCGGGTCCTGGTTTGGGTGCGGCTCTCGCATCTGGCCCCAGCTGTGTCTCCCTGCGCCCGCCTCTTCCAAGGTGGCACTGATGTGCTCCTTCATGTCTGCGCACAACGGACTTGTTCCCACCCTGCTGTCTGTGCCCCGTCTGTTCCCCCCCCTCTCCCGCCCCCGAAATGCCTGCTTCCCTCACCGTCACTTTTGCAGGAAGGCCTCTCCCCTCCTTCCATCTGAGGCTGGTCAGAGCAGGAACCTTGTCTGTCTGGTGCTCATCACCAAGTCCTAGTTGCTGAGCATATAAATGGCTGAACTGTGGGCAGTGAGGGAGCAGGGTGGGGAGATGAGAAAAGCATTTAAAAAAAAAAAGAATATATTCACTAAAGTCTACTTATTTAAGAGGCAGGAAGGAAAAGAGCAAATTTGTGAATAATGAGATTTCCTGATTCACTAACACTGTTGACTTACCCAACGTGCAAACGATCTAAAATGTGAGAGGGAGTTTGCTCAGACCTGGCTCTCACACATTAGTACCTAAACATTCCGTTTCGAGTATTCTCGTCAAAGGTAAGAACGGAAAGTTGCAGCCCAGATTGCCCCGGTTTTTACATGGTGATCCCCTCTTTAGAGCTGTTGATATGTTTAGTCACTGTTAATTTATTTAAAATGCTTCTACTTTTTGTTGTTTTTCAGGTCTGTTGCCACAGTTATTGGGAGTCGCCCCAGAGAAGGCCATAAAACTTACAGTAAGTCTTTTGATTTGATGCTTCTGATGAAGGTAGTTTGCACATATTCAGGAATCTAGCAGAGATTCTTACGTGAAATAGCAGGTCTGTTTCCTCAGAGGCGCTAACTGATTTGAAGGTAGGGCAGTCCCCACACAGAGCTTTTTATTATTCCCCAAGGTAACACTGAGCATCCGAAAATGTGATAATGTATTTGAGCAAGATTTTTGGTGGTTGTCACCATTATCATCATCATAGCAGGGGCAGCGGCAGCAACTGCGTCTCCTTCAGTGCTGACTGTGCCGGCTGCTTCCACGTTTTACCTGGGGCTGCCTTCATCTTCAGAGCACTGTGGACAGTTTTCAGATATGGAGAGTGAGGCCCACGGGGGTGAAGTATTTGCCTGCATTTGCACAGTTCGTCTGTGGGAAAGCTAGAATCCAAAAGCAGCTTTTCTCTGACTCCAAAACATATCACTCAAGTACACAAGTACTCAAGTAGAGAATTTGTTCGAGGTGTATTGCATAACATTTGCCAGAACAACAGGTTGAGGAGTCTGAGTTCTGGTTGAAGTTGGTGCTCCATCACATTGGTTCTCCAGTGCCTGACTCTTATCTGACAGGTGGTAAGTAGTTAGTACGGATTTCTGGAACGGGTCAGTGATCACATTTTCATCACTAAGGTCATAAAGCCCCGGAGAGTTAAACCTTCCCTCTGGATTGGGCTGTGTAGTGTTGGTGCTGAAATTGTCCTTTTATCATCTTCTGATGTGAGACTGTGGAACAGTTAATCTTCTGATTGATCCTTAAAATTGCTTGTAGTATACACCATTTTGAGAATATTGTACTTAATTAATTAATGCACTTGATGTTCTTTGAGAATCCTTGAGATATTTCTTAGATGCTGAATTTCTACCACGCTGAAAGATCTGCTCAGCTAAATGTGTTTCAGTGATGAAGCTGTTTGAGATTAAATCGTTAGAAGACTTGAAAGTGATTTTTAATCAAATCTTCTAAAGTTTTTAAGTTATAAAATGTATGTTTTAATTGTGTCTCTGTTGTTAATATGTCTCTCTTTCTAGGCTACGGTAATTGCAGACATATATGAATTAGGCTTGTTAAACCACCTCTCTTAATTTCTTTCTCCTCCAAACATCAGGAATGCACATCTATATATTCTAACTTTCAAAAACGACGTATATGAGATCAAGAGCAAAGTCTTAAGATTGTTCTTTTATTCAGTTTATGATTACTCCAAAACACTGAAAGAAAAATAACATTTATGTACAGCTGTATATGTGTGTTTGATGACTGTCTCTATATTTTTTATCAGCTTCTCTAAATATTTTTCTTCAAGGTGAATGATTTTGTGAGGGATAAATTTATGCACAAAGATGGCTCAGTCCCACTGGCAGCAGAAATTCTTGCCGGAGGCTGTGTAAGTACCTTTTGCGGATCTCAACACTGAAAAGACCTGTTTCATATACACAGCCCTTCCATGCTACCCAAGTGTGGACTAAGGCTTCTGTTCCCCACAGATCCTGCTCAAGGGCACTGTCTACTAGGGCACCCTGGCGTTTCCTAGACAGGCGGCCGTTCCTGAGGTGGAAGGGGTAAACGTCTCTGGTCTTACTGCCTGTTGAGTCGTGCGTGTTAAATCCGCCATTGCTTGCAGCTGGTTCTGCGATAGAAGTCGTCTGTGGCAGAAGTGTTTGGCCTTTGAGCACATCTTTGCTGACCTTTCCTGGAGTTTTATTTTTCACGCAGTCTTTCCTCACGCCACCCTCTGCTGGGTCAGGCACTGGAATTTGTAGTTTGAAGCCAGCAGCCATAGCCCTCTGCTTTGCTTTACTTCACACACGCCAGCAGGTCTTCAAGGCTCCCCGTGCTTCCGGGGGAAGGAGGTGGGGGGTGATGGGCAGAGTGCGCTCTGCATTGTCAGAAACGCTTGGAATGAGTATTTCTTTATGTGGACGAACGACCTGCATCTTGTTCCCGAGCTCGGCAAAACATCGAGTCTTGTTTTAGTTCACGTACGGGTTTGTTCATGTGAATGTAAATACCTTAAGTAAGTTAAACTCTTCTACAAAGACGGGTGCTATTTAAAGATACGGTTGGTTAAGTAAACAGTCTTTGATCACTGGGGCAATAAATATGGGTATATTTTCCATCTAAACCTGTGTTTCTTGTACAAAAGATGAGATCACTTTTTTTTTTTTAATTCGCTTGTTCTGTGCAGGAATTGGTGATCATAAAATGATCTTTTCTTGAGAAGTCATTGAGTTTACAAGTTGGGAAAACACCCGAGAATATTAAACCTTTGTCTAGAGAGGGCTTATTGTCCTAACATTGAATGGGGTTCCCTGAGTGTAGCAGGAGCAACAGAGTCCTAGCCTCTGGTGATTCTTAAGAGGTGGACGGAATTTGGCTCTGGCCTGACTCTTTCTGTTTGATCACTGACCTGTCAGAGACGGCCAGGTAAGATCCCCTTGTCCTGTAACTTTAGGAGCATTGAGGATGGAAAAAGGCAGCCTTTAATGTCCTAAGTGAAAAGGACACACAATAATAATCAAAAAGAATATGAGGAGTTGCAGAAATGGCTTTTGCCAGTAAGTATTCCTTTAAAACAATGATAGCTTCCAGTTGAATAACTAGATTTTCTAATTTTCAATAGGCATGACCATGGGCTATATTTAGTCTATCCTCCAGGCTGTTACCAGGGGCCCAAGAGAACAGGCCATTTCAGTAGGTCAGGTAGGTTTGTTATTTTTTTTAAGTCAGGTTTTAAGCTTGCTGAAAAGACATGATTATATATCTCTGTAAGAATTTAAAGTGGAAAACTAACTATGTGATACTACTCAAGATTTTTGGCAATAATCTTGAGCTTTATTTTCTTTTTATGAAAGCGTTTTGCCCACACACAGGCCTGGGTGCCAAGGAGATTGGTCGTGGCACGTATCGCCTGCCGTAGGTGGTCTTGTTTTTCGTCTGTGGTCGCCCATTTCAAATACAAAGCACCGATTGGCATCAGACGTGGTGCCTAGTTATTGTAAAGTGGTACAGCCCCTTTTCAAACCTGATCTAAACACAGGCTTAAAGTTGGAGCCACTGGGGCTTTACAGCTACTTAAAATATCTGCGAAATGAGGTTTGCCATCCTTCATCTCAAAGGTTGGGGAGACAGTGGTCCTCCGTGTTTCAAGTCTCCTGTTTTGATTCCTCCTGCCCCTCCTTACCCCATGCCATTGCTTTAAGAAGTAAGAGTTTATTTTTCAGGTAAGCAATCCTGTAGGTGGCAAACAGTCTAGGTCCTTTAGATCTCTGAGTAGTGGGTGGCTGGTTCCATTCAGCGTGTGTTTTGGAAGTAGTACCCACATCTTTCTCTGCAGGCTCTGGTGACTGTGTCCCCATGCACAGAGCCCGTCACATGCCCCCTTAGAGGGTCCTTGTGAGAGTGTTTCTGCCTTACTGGCCAGCCTGGACAACAAAGAGTTTAAAAGATGGTGTCGCATGGGCAGTTCCCCTTAGTTCACCCAAGCATCGCCCAGCCCCGGGAGCTCACCTGGCTTTATTATTACAGAGGATTAGCATACATGGCTGGCTTTTCCATTTATAACCCCAAATTCTGGTTTCTTTGAAGATGGTTTTTTGTGTGTGTGTTTGGTTTATAATCTGTTTTCTACAAAAACAGAGGTAAGATGCAAGGAGGTCCTTGTCTCCTAACCTTAACTGTCTCCTAGCTAAACTAAGACTTGTTTTATAAGATATGTATTAGGAAGACAACAAAAATTATAGTAAATTTGAAGGAAAAGGTTGGAGGAGAAAGAATAAAATTGATCTCATTCGTTAATTTTTAAGATAATTAAATCTGTGACTGAGAGATTAAAAAAAAAAAACTCTTCTGTTTCATTGATGTACATAAAATGATGAATCTAGCCGTAAATTCACTTACCACACTAGTTGTGCTGTGTGCTGTGCTCAGGCGTGTCCTACTCTTGGTGACTATTTGGACTGTAACCCACCAGGCTCCTCTTTCCATAGGATTTCCCAGGCAAGAATACTGGAGTGGGCTGCCATTTCCTACTCCAGGAGATCTTCCTGACCCAGGGATCAAACTCCAGTCTCCTGCACTAGAGGTGGATTCTTTAATGCTGTGTCCCCTCACCCCCGCACTAGTTTAGAGCACTGTTAAAAGTTTGACTTCAGTTTTCTGGGTGTTTTTGTAGATTGACACTTACCAGTAGTGATATAATCAATACACTAGATGCTGAGACTGGGATTTACAAACTCTTAGTGTGAAAGGGGCCTTTTGGTTTATGCTTGCTGTGTTTACTCTGGTTTTCTGCTTTCTAAGTTAGACTAAGAGTTGTAGGAGTTTTAACAGAGACCTGGAGCCTCGAGTGTTCCTACATAAGGTATGTATACTGTCTGTTTCTTCCAGCCTTTCTTTCCTTCCTGGGTTGGGAGCTCAGTCCAGGAGGGAGACTGCTCTGGGGTGGTCATGGTCAGCAAAGGTGGAGGCTCTCAGGATATGGGGCAGAGGACAGAGGACCTGTCGCCACTACCCATCTCCATTTAGGTTCCCAGTGACTTTAAACCTGACATGTCATCTCTGAGTATGTTGTTGTGATTGCGGTGTTGCTGCTACTTTAGGAAAAAATAACATATATGGTGCCATGTGGTCTGTAGGTTATAGTCCTCAATTCAAGCAAATCCCTTGCCTATTCTAGTGGAATAGAGACTTGAAATCCTGAAGGCACTGGGGTCTTTGGTTTTTGATCTTCTGTTCTTAAGGTTGTCTGAAAAGGAGACACAAATGTTTCCATCATGGCACCATTAGATTAGCCGTCTGATCTATTTGGCATGAAAATCCACATTGAAATGAAAAGAAATTATATTCACTGGGAAAAAATGTCAAAAAAGGATAAACCTCCATTCTATAAAGCTTGTATTTAGTAAAAAATTATCTGCTTACCAATAAAAATTAATAGTATTCTGCAGTAATTTTTGGAAGGACAAGCACATATACTTCTTGAACAGTAGTCCTGTGATAATGGGCTTCCCTGGTGCCTCAGTGGTAAAGAATCTGCCTGCCAATGCAGGAGATGCAGGCAACGCCAGTCTAACCCCTGAGTTGGGAAGATCCCCTGAAGGAAGAAATGGCAACGTGCTCCAGTATTCTTGCCTGGAAAATCCCGTAGACAGAGGAGTCTGGCAGGCTACAGTCCATGGGGTCACAAAGAGTTAAATGCTACCGAGCACAGTGGGTCCACAGTATTTTTCTTTCTTTTTTAAATTCTATTTTATATTGAAGTGCAGTTGATTAACAGTATTATGTTAGTTTTAGGTGTATAGCAAAGTAATTCAGTTATATATATACATGTATGTATCCTTTTTATAATTCTTTTCCAATTTAAGTTATTACAGACTATTGAGCAGAATTCCCTGTTCTATACAGTAGGTCCTGTTGGTTATCTATTTAAAAATAGCAGTGTGCTCATGTTGATCTCAAATTCATACTCTATCCCCCACCGCGCCGTTAACTCTAAGTTTGTTCTCTAAGTCCATGAGTCTGTTTCTGTTTTCGTGCATGCATGCTCAATCGCTTGGTCGAGTCTGCTCTCCACAACCCCGCGGACTGTAGTCCGCCAGGCTCCTCTGTCCATGGAACCCTCCAGGCAAGAATACTGGAGTGGGTTGCCATTTCCTCCTCCATTTTCTGATTTGTAAATAAGTTTATTTGTATCCTTTTTTTTAAACGATTCTGTTATGTAAGCAGTATCATATGGTATTTGTCTTTATGTGACTTAACTTCACTTAGAATGATAATCTCTAGGTCCGTCTTGTTGCTGCAAATGGCATTGTTTCACTCTTTTTTATGGCTGAGTAGTAGTCCATTGTACACGTGTACCACATCTTCTGTCGATGGTCATTTAGGTTGCTTCCGTGTCTTGGCTATTGTGAATGGTGCTTCAGTGAATATCGTGGTGCATGTATCCTTTTGAACCATGTTTTTCTCTGGATATATGCACAGAGTGGGATTGTTAGGTCATATGTTAGGTCTATTTTTAGTTTTTTAAGGAACTTCCATACTGTTCTCCATGGTGGCTGTACCAATTTGCATTCCTACCAGCTGTGTAGGATGGTTCCCTTTTCTCCATGTCCTCTCCAGCATTTATTGTTTGTAGATTTTTTTTTTGGTGATGGCCATTCTGACTAATATGAGGTGGTATCTCGTAGTTTTGATTTGCATTTCTCTTATAATTAGCAATGTTGAGCATCTGTTCATGTGCCTGTTGATCATCTGTATGTCTTCTTTGGAGAAATATCTATTTACATCTTCTGCCCATCTTTTGATTGGATTGTTTGGCCTTTTTTGATATTGAGACACATGAGCAGTTTGTAAATTTTGGAGATTAATCCCTCATTGGTCACATCATTTGCAAATATTTTCAGCTGTTTTGTGGGTTGTCTTTTGTTTATGGATTCCTTTGCTATGCAAAATCTTCTGAGTTTAATTAGATCTCATTTGGGGTTTTTTGTTTTGTTTTGTTTTTATTTCCATTACTCTAGGAGTAATGGAAAGATAGTAATGGAAACTGCAAAAAAGATACTGCAGTTTATGTCAAAAAATGTTCTGCCCCTATGTTTTCCTCTAAGAATTTTATAGTATCTGATCTTACATTTAGGTCTTTAATCCATATTGAGTTTATTTTTGTGTATGTTGTTAAAGAATGTTTTGTTTCATTTTTGTTTGTTTGTTTCATTTTTTACATGTTAACTGTCCAGTTTTTTCCCAGCACCATTTCTTAAAGAGATTGTCTTTTCTTCACTGTAGAATCTTGCCTCCTTTGTCATAAATTAATTGACTGTAGGTCCGTGGGTTTATTTCTGAGCTTTCTGTCCTGTTCCATTGATCTGTTTTTGTGCCAGCACTGTACGTTTTTGATGACTGTCGCTTTGTAGTATAGTTTGAGTTCAGGGAGTCTGATTCCTCCAGCTCCATTCTTCTTAAGTCTTGAGATGGCTTTGTCTCTTTGGGGTCTTTTGTGTCTTCATACAGACTTTAAGGTGTTTTGTTCTAGTTCTTTGAAAATTGCCGTTGGTAATTTTCCCATCAAGATATATACATGTACATTTGTGTGTGTTTATGTCTGAATCTGTCTAATGCTTATGGGAGTGTTTATTCATTTTAAGAGAAAAAAATAATTAATGTGTTCACATCATTGGTTCTGAAAGGGATTGGTGAGAATATGCTCATGGAAAAGCATGACATGAAGAGCAATCTTAACACATGGTTGACTGGGGGATTTTTGCAGAAATTAATGCTTATGGCCAGTTGATTTGTTATGTAAGTGAATATTGAAATAGCTCCTGTCAATACCGTTCAAGTAACAAAAGATGTATTAATATGTCTCTGTTCAGTAAGTTAATTGCTCACCCCCAGAAGCAAGTATTACCCTAATATTGTTGCCTATATTCCCATTACTGTGGTAGTTTCCACATACATGATATTTTTATGCCTGTGTGTACAGCTGTGTATCAAAATACCATTTTTAAGGGATGTTTTTATAACTTTTTTTTTTGCTTTACATTCAATTACAATTCGTTTTTATGATTTCAAAAAAAAAAAGACACAGACACCCGTGTGCCTACGGCTTAAGATGTCACACTTGACAAATGCAGCCAGAAGCCCACATGTACCTGTCCCAATAGCTCCCCCCTGCAATCTCCCAAAAGATAGACCTATCCTGAAGTTGGTGTTTTTCATTCCCACGCCTGCTTTTTATACTTGTGGTAACATCTGAGCATATCCTGAAGCAAGATAAGTGTTTGCTTTTGGATGCTTTGTCCTGACCCAGTGGAACAAGAACACAGACCCAGACATTCCTGTACTGGTGCCTTTGCGTATTTTCTTACTAGTGCAGCTGTGTGCCTTGCTTGGAAGAAAAGAATAGCAAATGGGAATATTATTTTCAAATGCTGTAGTGTGGCTGGCATACAGTAAGTCTGTCTTAGAGATGTGTGGATTTATAGGATTTTGCATAAATATAGTTGGAACTGTATATTTATTTCTTGTTTTTTTAATTTTTACAGTGTTGTGTTGGTTTCTGTCATACGACAGGAACCAGTCATAATTGTACATATATCCCCTCCCTCTTGAGCTTCCCTCCCTTCACCCATTGCATCCCTCTAGGTCAACACACAGTGCCAGACTGGGCTCCCTATGCTGCATAGCGACTTCTCACCAGCTCTCCATCTTACATGTGATAGTGTATATGTGTTGATTGTACTTTCTCCATTTATCCCACTCACTCCCTCTCCTACTGTGTCCACAGGTCCATCTGTTCTCTACTTCTATGTCTCCATTCCTTCCCTCAAGACAGTTCATCAGTACCATTTTCTAGATTCCATATATATGTGTTAATATACTATGTTTATTTTTCTCTTTCTGACTTAACCTTGCTCTGTATAGTACGTGGTAAGTTCATCCACTGGAGTGGTATATTTATTTAACCAAGTATTAATGCAACTTGGAATTACTTCCCGGAAGTCATTTCTTCAAGCCTACCATTTAAACTCGTGCCAAATACTGTGTAAATTTAAAATTGTAACCCACCCCGCCCCACCGCCGCCAGTACACCAGCTCCCTACCTGCCTTACTGTCCCCGCTCCTGCTCTTCTTCCTAATGGGAATGATGTCAGTGTTTCTCCATCACTGTGGAGGAAGGATGTTCTGGCTCTCTGTTGTTGTGTAACAAGTCATCCTGAAGCAGTAGTGGCTTCAAGCAGCAGTTTACGACTGTTTCTCCCAGTTCTGTGGGCTGACTGGGTGCATTGGGGCAGTTCTTCCCTGTGATGTCCGTGTGGTGATGGGCAGACAGCAGCTGGCGGCATCGTCTGAAGGCTGTACTGAATGCCGGATGGCCCCCACGTGTGGCTGGTACTGATGCTTACTCTGGCCTGGGAGCATCTGGGGCTCTCGTCCAGAGCACCTACTAGGTTCCTCGCTGTAGCCTGAGCTTTTCAAACCTTGGCAGCTTGATTCTAAGAGAATGCTTCCCCAAAACAAGCATTCTAAGAGTACTGGGTGGAAACTGCAAAACTTCTTATGGCCTAGCTTTAAATAGCATTTCTGCTTCATTCTGTTGGTCAGACAAGCACTATGCCAGTTCAGATTCAGGAGGAGAGAAGTTAGACTCGGTCTCTGAATGAATGAGAATGAATCGTTGTTTTTTTTTGGTTTTTTTTTTTGAGAATGAATCTTTAAACTGTCACTGGAGGGTTCAGTTAGCAGTGTCAGGATAGGAGCGTCGTCATTGCCCCGCACTTATGAAGGTTTCATAGTTAATCACATGTCTTCTCCAAGGAACAGTTGGTGATTCTAGAACCCATTCCTGTTCCATAGCACTCTTGGCTGCAGGGAGCAGAAGCTCCCTGGAAAAGGAGTAACTCAGTGAAAGTTTGCATTAAGGGTATAGATGAAATCAGGGGCTCTTGAGATTTAACTGGGCTGCTTTCTCTGTTTTCTTTGTGGCTTCTTGGTCTCTCTCACTGTGACTTTGCATCTCTGCGTAGTTTTCAAAGACTTTCCTTTTTCTTATTGGGGTATAATTCCTTTACAATGCTGTGTTAGTATCTACTGTACAGTGAAGTGAACCAGCTACAAGGCTTTGCTTTTTTTAGAGCGGTTTTAGATTCACAGCATTGAAAGAAAGATACAAAGAGTCCCCATGTATCCCCTGCCCCCATACTTGCATAGCCTCCCTGTGATCAGCATCCCCATCGGAGTGGTGCGTCTGTTACAACTGATGAAACTCCATCGACACATTAGTCCTTCAAAGTCCATAGTTTACCTTAGGGTTCATTCGTGGTGTCATGCCTTCTGTGGGTTTGGACAAATGTATAATGACATATATCCATCACTATAATATCATGCAGAGCATTTTCACTGCCCTGAAAATCTGTGCTCCATCCATCCATCCATGTTTTCCTCCCTGCCCCACCCCTAGCAACCACTGATGTTTTTGCTGTCTCCATAGTTTCACCTATTTCAGAATGTCTTATGGTTGGAACCATGTAGTTTGTAGTCTCTCCAGATTGACTCTTTTCACTTAGTAATGTGCATTTAAGGTTCCTCCATGTCTTTTCACAGGGCTTCCCTAATGGCCCAGTGGTAAAGAATCCACCTGCCAAACAGAAGATCTCCATTCGATCCCTGGGTCATGAAGATCCCCTGGAGAAGGAAATGGCAACCCACTCCAGTATTCTTGCCTGGGAAACCCCATGGACAGAGGAGCCTGGTGGGCTACAGTCCATGGGGTCACAGAAGAGTCAGGCATGACTTGGCAACTGAACAACGACAGTATTCCTTTGAGTGTACCATAGTTTATCTGTTCTCCTACTGAGGGACATCTTGATTTCTTACCAGTTTTGGCAGTTGTAGATAAAACTGCTATAAATATCCTTGTGCCAGGGTTTTGTTGAAAACATAAATTTTCAGCTCCTTTGGGTAAATACCAAAGAGTGCAATTGTTGAATCTTTACTATGAGACTATGTTTAGTTTTTTAAGAAGCCTCCTAACGGTTTTGCAAAGCGGCTGTGCCATTTTGCATCCTGCCAGCAAGGACACTCTACACCCTTGTCAGTGTTTGGTGCTGTAAGTGTTCTGTGCATCTTTTTACTTTGATAATCCCATGTCTTCTCTTCCTCATGGTGTTCACTTCAGGAATTCCTTTCATGTTTTTGCTGGCCATCTGGTCTCTCACTTTACAGTTTGACCTTCAACTTATTATCATCCTCAGCTCTAGCTAATTGCTTAATTTTGTTTTGCTTTTCATTTAATTTTTTGAGAGGAAATATGACTGGCAAGCCTCAACTTGCGTGCTTGGTCGTAGAGCACTTGTGTGTGTGTGTGTGTGTGTGTGTATATGCGAGTCACTCAGTCGTATCCGACTGATTGCAATCCCATGGATTGTAGCCTGCCAGACTTCTCTGTCCTTGGGATTCTCCAGGCAGGAATACTGGAGTGGGTTGCCATTCCCTTCTCCAGGGGATCCTCCCGACCCAGGGATTGAACCTGAGTCTCCTGTATTGCCGGAAGATTCTTTATCATATGAGCCTCCAGGGAAGCCCATGACATACCAGATAGTCATACCTTTGCTTGACAAATCTGTTTGTTTCAACTGTTTGTAAATGTGTTCAAACCCTTGTTGCACCATTTTGGTTTTTAGTTTGAGTTCTGGAAGTAGCCTATGAATAACAGTGTAGGTACTTCTGTCATAAAATATACCCAAAGCCTTATTCCTTATGACTGAGCTTGGAATCACTTTCAGTCAGTCATTTCAAACCAGGGGGAAAATTCCCTCATGTAATGAACACATGTCCTGGCAATCAGAGCTGGTCGTCAGAGTGTCTCAATTGGATTTAAGTCTTCTGTGATCATTCTCTTCCCAGGGCTTTCTGTGGAGATGTGGCCTCATGGCATAGTATTCTTAAGGCAGAATTCTGATTCCTCTGTGCAGGTGCACACATCCTACTTAGAAATACAGAACGATACAGGACTCGGTCATTAAGGTGAATTTCTATGAGATTGCGGCTGTGGCACATGTCAAGTAGCCAAGATTTATTATGTGTTATAATGATGCTTTGGAAATAAGGGTATCATTTTTAATACCTACGTTATAATTTATTTGTAGTTTAATGAAAATCTAATGGCTAGTTACATTTTGTTATTGTTTTTATTTGGAGTATCTCTAGGAGACTTTTTGCATACCCCTGAAAATACAAAACCATGTTGTAAGGTCCCTCCTCCCCCCATGGTAATTTATAATAATAGTTTGATAGGTGACTTCCAACAAGATTATAGTGAATTAAATTATCCTTGTTTCATAAACTTTAGATTATTTTAAATAATTTTCATATTTTTACAAACAAAAAATTGTACCAAACATACATATTTTAGTCAAGATCATATCATAAACGTTTTCTGTCTTTCAACATATGATTGTGATTTTTAATTCAAAAAATAACCGTATTAAAGCTAGAGTAGAAAACAATGCAAAAGAAACTGTCCATAGTTCTTCAGTTCTCATACTGTAAATTTTCTTAGTCTGTATTTATGCTTTGTCCCTGACTTCCCCAACTCTACTGACTTCAAGGCTCAGAGGTTGTATCAGGTATTATTAATATGTATGACCTGTTGTCTTTGTCAAATGTGGCCCTGCTTTGCTATTTGAGCTCTTCCTTGATAACTTTGTGCTGACAGCTAGTTGCATCCCGGGGGCCTTGGGTAGATGTTGACAGGACTGAGACATCTATAAATGCACAGGATGGGGCTCTAGTCTCGCTCTTCTGCCTCTGTAGAACCTTGTGTCTGACATATGGGAAAGGCTTAAAAATATTTATGAAGTGAATAAACAAATGCTTGACTAGCAGGTGTTGGTGATGAGGGCAGTAAATGTAGGATAGTCATTTGATACACTGTGTTGCTACTAACCTAATTATGGATGGACAGTGAAGACACAGTACCTCCAGGGATTGGAGCAGGGTGAAGGAATTGGTGGACCTTAGGAATACCTCTAACACGCCTACACACGTACACCCCAGGGTGTTTCTCAAATAGTATTTTCATGGGTCACTCAGTCAAGGAACCAAGCTTTATAAGCTCATACTGGCTTATTTGAATTCATTTCTAAAAATGGCAAATAAACTAACCTGCAAATATATACAGAATCTTAAGAACAGGAGGAAGATATACAACTTGGGGCACTTAGTATAACTTAACTCATTATTGCTTATGTTCTTAGTAGAGAAGATTTTATTGGATGGTTAACATGTGAAATTATGTCAGAATCATGAAGGAATCATAGAAAAGAATGGCTTTAATAAAAAAAAAAAAAGACTGACAGCGCTCAAATACCACAACACACCTACTAGAGGAGGCAAAATCAAGAACGCTGACAGTACCAGGGGCTGGTGAGGATGTGGAGCAACAGAAACTTTCGTTTGTTCCTGGTGGTGGTGCACAGTTGTGCAGCCACTTTGGAGGTTTCTCACAAAGCTAAACCTCCTCTCACAGTGAGATCCAATAACTATATTCTTTGGTATTTACTCAAAGGGGTTGAAAACTTATGTTTTCAGCAAAAGCCTTGAAACTGCTACATACTGTATGGTTCCAACTATAGGACATCCTGTAAAAGGCAAAACCATGCAGATAGCAAAAGGATCAATGGTTGCCAGGAGTTGGGAGGAGGAAGAGAGGACGAAGGGATGAATAAGCAGAACACAGATTTTTAGGGCAGTGAAAATACTTTGTATGATATTATAATGCTGCTAATATGTCAGTAACCATTTTCCCAAACCTATAGACTATACACCTCCATGAGTGAACCTTAATTAAGCTCTGGATTTGGGAGGATTATGAAATTTTGCTCCTTCACAGTTAGCCCAGTAAGTCTTCTGGGGGGTAGGATTAAGGCACTGGGCTGCAATGAGAATTCTGTGGCCTGCCTGGTGCTATGGAAAACTCTTTCTCCAGACTTTTACTTGAACTTGGAGCAAAAATAAAGGCTATCTGATGGCAGTCAGAGTTCAGAACGCTGGCCTATTTGGCTGAGGGCTGCCTTTGTGTGTGTGTATGTTAGTCACTCAGTTGTGTCCAACTCTTTGCAACCCCAGGGACTGTACCCCAGCAGGCTTCTCTCTCCATGAATTCTCTAGGTAAAGAATACTGGAGTGGTAGCCATTCCCTTCTCCAGGGGATCTTCCTGACTCAGGGATCGAACCCCAGTCTCCTGCATTGCAGACAAAGACTTTATTATCTGAACCACCAGGGAAGCCAAGGGCTGCCTTTGGTGGCTCAGAGACGTCGTCTGACCTGGAGCAAGTCCATCTCGTGATAGACCCTATGCCAGCCAGCTGTTGCTCTTCTGTTCTCCCTTCCCCTTCCTTGCGAAAATCTCAGTTTTTGTTTGACTCAACACAGTTCAAACCCTGGGTCATCCTTCTGGTTTTCTAATAAATAGGGGAGGGAGTTATAATATGAAAATATGAAGAAAGGTTGGGTCCCATCTTTCATACAGTTAAGATACTTTAGACATTGAAGATCTGTAAATCATTAAGGAATTCTGGTAGTTGTAGTCAAAATAGACATAATATAACAGGCAGAGCCCAAATGTGAATGTATTTGACAGGTCTATGACTTAATTACTTTTTAATATCAGTCAAACCAATTCCACTTCGGTTTGTTGGCCAGGCTTCTGTAGGCATATTAAAACCTTATGAAGTTGAAAACTTGAAACTTAGTATTTGTAAACCACATTAACAGTGTAGTTTTTTTCTGCCTTGCCATATAGTTAAGAAATTAAGAATAGAGGATTTCAATTTGGTATCTGTCTCAAAAACAGGTGAGTGGTAAGAATCTGTTCTCTTTTCAGAATTCTTAACAGTCAAGTCACAGATCTTTCCCTTAAGAGCTTAATTTACACATCAAATCAAAGGAGAAAATTCCATATTGCTTTGTGTTAAGAGGCGTGCATTTAGTAAGTTTAACTAAGTATATTAGTTTTCTAGGCTGGCATAGCAAAATGCCACAGGCTTAACAATAGAAGCGTGGCTTAAACAACAGAAGACGTTTTTCTCACACTTGTAGAAGCAGGAAGTCCAAGATCTAGGTGTCTGCAAGTTTGGTTTTCTTCTTAAGCTTCTTTCCTTTGCTTGTAGGTGGCTATCTTCCCCCTGCATCCTCACATGGTCACCCCTCAATCTGTGTATTGTCTTTATCCTAATCTCTTAAGGACTCTGGTCATATTGAATTAGGGCACACCCATAAGACTTCACAAACTGTTGGTCAGGACTGAAGCGACTTAGCACGCATGCACGCATATAACTTCATGGGCTTCCCACGTGGCACTAGTGGTAAAGAACCTGCCTGCCAATGCAGGAGACATGAGAGATGCAAGTTCGAATCCCTGGGTTGGAAAGATCCCCTGGAAGAGGAAATGGCAACCCACTCCAGTATTCTTGTCTGGAGAATCCCATGAACAGAGGAGCCTGGCGGGCTACAGTCCATAGGATTGCAAAGAGTCGGACGCAACTTTAGCACTCGTGAACATGACCTCATGTTCCCTTCATTACCTCTTAAAAGGCTCTGTCTCCAAGTGCAGTCACATAAGAAGTATAGGCTCAGGTCTTCAGCATACGAATTTTGGAGGGACAGGATTCAGCCCCTAACCCCAGGAGCTAAGATAAGGGTTCTTTTCTCAGCTGCAGCACAGGTTCGGGTTCTTGATCACAGCAGGGTGCTGACCCCTCGTGAGGCCCCTGGTCCGGCACTTTCCCTTCACAGCTGGATGGAGTGAGCGGCCCCTCAGCCTCACGCCCTCATGTTTTTGCCAGCTGCTCTTTGAGATTGCCGAGCACCTGCCCATCTTCAATATTTGTGAACAGCAGCCGAGTGCCGTTGGGCACTGTGTTTGAACTTAATTCACCCACTGTTACTTGCCGAATGTCTGCTTCTTTACATGTGTTCTTCCTACACCATGATAATACCCGCACGGCATACGAGTGACATGCAAGTTATTTTCATGTCTCCATTTAACACTGAGGTAGAGAGTAAATGGAAAATGTGTCGAAGCTTAGATTTCCTAAGAAATCTTTGTTTCCCAATTTATTCAAGTAACACATTGTGTTATCACTTGAATATTTATCATCTAAAGTAAATCATTAGACATTTACTAGGTAGACCTTTATTGTAGTTGCAGTCTTATGGTTTTATTTGTATCTAAATAATCAAAATAATGTACATAGGTTTTAGTTTAAAAAGAATACCTCATACTCCATAACTTCATATTAATCTATTTTTGACACATGTAAGCACACATTTTTGAATGTCACTGTGCAATTAGATATTCTTAGCACATGTCACTTGTGAAAAGCACTTTAAATCTAAGTACATTCAATTGAGCATAATTAAAATATCAAGATACATATTCTTCATATACATTTTGCCACTTAATTTTTTAAGTAGCTCTAAGTATCTACCATGTGAATTCAAATTAAAGGGAGGTGATTAAATTACAGTTATATTTAATGCTTTTAGTTTAAAATATAGCAGAAATTACACTGTGTTAAAAAAAATACACTGCTGTGTTTTCTGTGGACAGCAGATTGATGACAGAATCAATTTTTTTTTTTTTTACATGCAATACTGTTACTATTCTCTGAGTATTCACAAGACTATTGCCTAGAATGGTGGGGATTCATAAGGGCTTTATTGTCTTGTGAGTTCTTTTGACGCCTCCCAAGTCCCAGGAAAGAATGTTCAAGGAATGCATCTTGGTTAGTAAAGAAGCATTAAGAGAAAGGCTTGTTTAGTTTGTAACAGGTGAGAGAAAATGAGTTATGGGGTTCCTGAACATCTTTTAGATTATCTAAAAGGTTATCTTTTAAATAATGTGTTTAGGCTGCTGCTATTTCCTGTGATTGTAATCGTGAGCAGAAAGCCTCAAGTCATGTTTAATTCCCCTGTTGCTGCTGCTGCTAAGTCGCTTCAGTCATGTCCAACTCTGCGACCCCATAGACTGCAGTCCACCAAGCTCCCCCGTCCCTGGGATTCTCCAGGCAAGAACACTGGAGTGGGTTGCCATTTCCTCCTCCAATGCATGAAAGTGAAAAGTGAAAGTGAAGTTGCTCAGTTGTGGTAGACTCTTTGCGACCCCGTGGACTGCAGCCTACCAGGCTCCTCCGTCTATGGGATTTTCCAGGCAAGAGTACTGGAGTGGGGTGCATCGTCTTCTCCATAATTCCTCTGTAACTTCTTTTTGTTTGTTCCCACCATGCAGTTTGAGAGATCTTAGTTCCCCAACCTGGGATTGAACCTGGATGGAGCCTGGCAGTGAAAGCGCCAAGTCCTAACCACTGGACTATCAGGAAGTTCTCTATTCCCATATAACTTTAAAACCTACTTGATCATAATCATTGGCCCTAAAATAAGTTACATTTCAGTGAAGAGCACTGTTCTTGGAGTAGAGAATTTGGGAAGTACATTAAGATTCTAGATACTGTTGCCTTGCTAAATATTTGATTTCTTGAAATTCTGTTTCTAGGAAAGAAGTATTTCTTCCCTGAATAAAGTTAACTATGCAGATCAGAAGTGTTAATAATGAAGTAAATCCTATAGTATGGCAGAAGGAATTTGGGTGGCGAAAGTGGGAGAAAGAGAAGAAAAAATCACGCTGACAGAAGCACTTGGCACTGAGCAAGAGCTGTGAGAGAAGCCACATTTTAGGTTCTTTGCAGACTATCTAGCCCATTTCAGAGAGGGGGGTATTAGAAGGAAAAAACCTATATTTTACTTCAAGCCTTGAGGACCGTATCATGGGAAAAATTAGAGTGTTTGGAAAGAATGATGCTTTGTGTTGACAGAGCGCCATTCACTTGAGAAGCGTGGTGCACGGGCTTCATGCTGACATAGTTGTAGCTTCCATAGCCCCACGCCCCTTTCTGGTTGCTCTCAGCCCTCCTGGAAGCAGAAATGAGTTTATGAAGATCACAGACTTCAGAGGGGACTCTCGCAGCTACAAGTGTCATATGGGGATGTGCGCTTTTATTTGTGTCGGTGGCAGGATCAGGCGTCTAGCATCCACTTGGGCTCTTCCCTTTTGCTTCAGTCATTTCCAGCCCTTTGTGTTGACCCCATGGACTGCAGCCCACCAGGCTCCTCTGTCCATGGGATTCTCCAGGCAAGAGCACTGGAGTGGGTTGCCATTTCCTTCTCCAGGGGATCTTCTTGATCCAGGAATCTAACCTGTGTCTCTGAGGTCTTCTGCATTGGCAGGTTTATTCTTTATCACTAGTGCTGCCATAAACCCTAGCATCCTCTTGGGATGGCTTTAAAAGCCAAATATTAGAACTTGATCTTGAACATTAAGGGTGATTGTGTTGCCTTTCCCTTCTAGCAGTCGTATCGCCTGATCAGGAGTACACGGTGCATCGTTTTCGGCAGGGGAAGCTCTTCTGTACTGCGCTCAATCTAGTCTCTTTCTCAGCCCCTTCTGTATACATTTCCACAGTGGCTTACCAGCTGTTGAGAGCAGCCCACACCTAAAAGAACAGAGACCAGCCCACAAATAGTGTTACAATCTGTGCTGGCTATCTACCGAGCCATTGTCATTTTTACCAGGACGTGATGATTAACAGTTCTTCAGTTGAAAAAAAAAAAAAAAAACAAACTTCAAAATGGAAAAGTGCCCAGAATGTATTGAATGTTAGCTTGAATTTCATTAAATATAATTGAATGGGTTTGTATTAAATAAAAGCCATCAGGTTATGCCGAGCTCTACGGCATCACTTCTCACTCAGTTAGAGGAGTTCTTTTACTCCCCCTTTGTTTGACCTGATGAGGCCACTTCCTATGAATCCTGAGTATGACCATGCTTTCCTATGAAAGAAGGTTTAACTTGCAAGTTCCTAGGAAAGAAAAATTTGAAAACTCAATTGTACTGGCTTTAAAAGGGCTTGTTTAACCTAAATTCACCTAAACAGAGTTCCATCGTGTATTTATTAATGGTACCCAGTACCACTGATGGAGCGCTGTGGTGTGCTGGTGCTTGGCACTGGTTTTGGTACCAAAAACCAATCTGGTAGCAAATTGGTGCTTCCGGTACTTGTTCCCATGTTCTCCTCTCATCACCCTCTAAAGAACACCCCAAATATGGGCTCCATGAGGGTGAGGATCTTTGTCAGTTTCGTTTATTCCTATACACCTGATTCTACAGTTGGCACGTTGGAAGCATGAAGAGCATTCATATCACTGTGTCCATTTTACGGGGAAGTAAGTTTTGAGTGTGTAAGAAGTTTGTCAGAGCCTCGGCTGTCGATCATGGGGCCACACTGACTCCCAGCAGCGCCCCCCACTTCCTGAGCAGCTGCCCTGTGTCGGGCACTGTGCTGGCTGTTGGTACATACTACTTTATTTAGTCCTCACAATGAGTCTATGAAATGGTTACAACTCTTTGTTGTTGTTCAGTAGCTAAATCATGTCTGACTCTTTGTGACCCAGTGGACTGCAACATACCAGGTTTTCTGTCCTGCACTCTCTCGGAGTTTGCTCAAACTCACATCCATCGAGTCGGTGATGCCGTCCAGCCATCTCATCCTCTGTCATCCCCTTCTCCTCCTGCCCCCAATCCCTCCCAGCACCAGGGTCTTTTCCAGTGAGTTAGCTGTTCACATCAGGTGTCCAAAGTATTGGAGCTTCAGCTTCGGCATCAGTCCTTCCAGTGAATATTCAGAGTTGATTTCCTTTAGGAATCAACTGCAAGGTTGGATCTCCTTGCAGTCCAAGGGACTCTCAAGAGTCTTCTCCAGCACCACAGTTCGAAGGCATTAATTCTTAGTGCTCAGCCTTCTTAGTAAACTCTCACATCCATATATGACTGCTGGAAAAACCATAGCTTTGACTAGATGGACCTTTGTTGGCAAAGTGATGTCTTGGCTTTTTACTTGTTTAATTTTTTGCCTCTACTTTTTAATGCACTGTCTAGATGTGTCATAACTTTTCTCCCAAGGAGCAAACATCTTTTAAATCTCATGGCTGCAGTCACCACCCACAGTGATTTTGGAGCCCCGCAAAATAAAATCTTTCACTGTCTCCACTTTCCCTATCTGTTTGCCATGGAGTGGTGGGGCTGGATGCCATGATCAAAACAGCCCTATGTAGTGTTTAAACTGGCTGCCTGCTGCGTCTTCCCGTCTTCCGGTGGAGGGCTTGAAGGCACGAGCAGTGGCCTTGAGCTCATCCTTAGATGTCACTAACTGCCTCGTCCTCTCATCTATGTTGCAGGTCAGACTGACTTCGCCATAATTTCACTGGAGAGCCAGAGCGTAACTCTGCTGCTGCTTCTTAGGGCTCTTACGCTGCTTTCATTTATGCTTTAGAACTTGAGTTGTGGCTCCTTACGCCAAATCCTGATCCATTTGATTCTATTTTCTGTATCTTTGAAGGCTATGTAGTAAAACTAAGGCTAATAATTGTCAGTTTCTGCTGTGAATCGAAATTATCCCACAACTCTGTGTGTGTCATTAAAGCAAATCTGCAAGCTTTACAAAACTCCCTTCCACTCCCCCTCCTCGCCTCAGAACTTGTGCTGTTCTGCTTAAGTGTAACATAATTATCTGTTTATCTTTTCACTCTCCCTAGATCTTCTTCTCCTTAAGACCCTAAATAAATTTTCATTCCACCTTGCTTGCTTCCGTAAATGACTAGCATTCTCTCTCTCTGCCCTTCCCTTGAGAAATGGAGATGACAGGGGCTCTAATTTCTCAGCCTCCCTCTGCAGCCACAGGTCGCTGCACGCACTGGACTTCACCTCCCTGTCTCAGCAGCCTTGGCTGGCTGCCTTCTCCCTTCGGGAAGCCCCTTTCTTGACGTCTGTGCCTGGGTCACTGTGCACTGTGGTATACAGCTGGAGGGTCTCATCATTTCTTAGCTCTTTGTGGTTGCTTAGTCGCTTAATTGTGTCTGACTCCTTGCGACTCCATCGACAGTCACCCCCCAGGCTCCTAAGACCATGGGATTCTCCAGGCCAGGACACTGGAGTGGGTTGCCGTTTCCTCCTTCAGGGGATCTTCCCGACCCAGGGTTCAAACCCGTGTCTCCTGCATTAGCAGGCAGATTGTTTACCTCTGAACCACCAAGGAAGCCCTCTATCCTGGGTGTTTCATCTTCCTTTCACACCATATAAACCCTCGCCTTCAGGAGGTGCATACGTAGGATGATGCCCTCATCCGTGTCTCAGTCCTTAATTCCCAACTTGGCCTTTTACTGCCTTCTGGATGTGTCATTTCTCTAGGTCTCTTTGTTCCTCCATTTTACACATATGCAAAAACTCAGATCCTTTCTCTGATCCTACCACTTTCAGCCCCACATTCAGCTCCAAGCCCTGCTGGTCTCTACTGCATCACCCTACTGCCCATCTCAGGGCTTCCCTGATAGCTTGGCGGTAAAGAACCTGCCTGTGAATGCAGAAGACATGAGATGTGAGTCCGATCCCTGAGTCGGGAAGATCCGCTGGAGGAGGGTTCCCTTGGAGGCAAGCCACTCCAGTATTCTTGCCTGGAGAAGTCCATGGACAGAGGAGCCTGGTGGGCAACAGTCCACGGGGTGGACAAAGTCAGACACAGCTTAGTGATTGAGCACACCCCCCCGCCCCACCTCATTACCAGTGTAATTGTTTTAATTCTGGCTTTTCTTCTCTCTCACCTAGTCCACTAAATGCTTGATTTTTATCCCTGCCTCAGGGGTTCTCCCTTCTAGTAAACTCTCCCCTCATAGCTCAGTTGGTTAGAATCCGCTTGCAATGCAGGAGACCCTGGTTTGATCCTTGGGTCGGGAAGATCCCCTGGAGAAGGGATAGGCTACCCACTTCAGTATTCTTGGGCTTCCCTTGTGGCCCAGGTGGTAAAGAATCTGCCTGCAGTGCAAGAGACCTGGGTTTGATCCCTGGGTTGTGAAGATCCCCTGGAGAAGGGAAAGGCTACCCGCTCCAGTATTCGGGCCTGGAGAATTCCATGGACTGTATAGTTCACGGGGTCACAGAGTCGGACACGACTGAGCGACTTTCACTTTCACTTTGCTGCCAGTCACCAGAGACCTAGATACTAGTCCCAACACTGGCCGGTTCCTAAACTTCACTTACCAGCTTCCCTCCCACCACACGCTCACACCCAGGCACCTCCCCAGGGGGCAGCTCCACTCACCGAGCTTAGCAGTGCAGGCCTTCCACGCACTGGCCCCAGTAGCCTTAATTTCCACCGTACTGTCTCATACCCCTTCCAACCATCTGAAGTGATGATTCTTCCATGCTCCCATGATAAGCAGTGGAAATCAGTGCTCAGGTTCTGGCGTCCAGCAGGTCTGGTTTTGAATCCAGGCTTCCCCTTCTTAGCTGTGTGACCTCTGGCAAGGTACATAACCTTTCAGTCTCACTTGCTCACTTATAAAATGGAAATAGTATTATCACCTATCTGATGATGTTTTGAGGACCCAAAGAGAAAGTCTAACAGAGCTTTTAGCAAGCCCTCAGTGGATGTTCCGAGATGGTCATGTTGATTTCATCGTAATTATCCTTATTAGACTCTCTTTGGACAATTGTGCTGCTGGTTTTATTTCCCTTCTGAATGTGGCGCACGCTCTTGTCAGGGGGACTGTGTCTTTCTCTGCCTGGATTTCCTAAATCCTAACTGCGGTTCAGTGACCAGTTTACATGTTATCTTCTTTTTTCTTTTTTTCACCAATTCTGTTTTTTATTTTTTTATTTTAGTTGTGGCAAAAACACATGACATATAACTACCATCTTAACCATTCTTTTTTCTTGATTTATTTATTTATTTTGATGGCACTGGGTTTTCGCTACTGTGTGAGGGCTTTCTCGTTGCAGTGAGTGGGGGCTACTCTGTTGCACTGCGCAGGTCTCTCATTGTGGTGGCTTCTCTCCTTGCAGAGCCCGGCTCTTGGTGTGTGGGTTCAGTAGTTGGGGCACGTGGTCTTCAGTTGCCTGTTGCGTATAGGATCCTCTCGGACCAGGGATCGGGCCCATGTCCCTAGCATTGGCAACCGAATTCCCATCCATTGTACCACTAGGGAAGTCCTTAACCATTCTTAATTGTACAATTTAGTAGCGTTAACTGTATTCGCACAGCTGTGCAACAAATCTCTAGAAGTTTTTCATCTTAAAAAACTGAAACTCTGCTCTTGGAACAATTTCTCATTTCTTCCTTCTGCCAATCCCTGGAAACCATAGCTTTCTATGAATTTGTCCTTGAGGTTCATCCATATTGTAGCATGTGACAGGATTTCTTCCCTAAATAACAGTCCAGTGTATGTATTTCCCACCTTTTCTTTGTATATTCATTGGCTGATGGACATTTTGGCATAAAATATTTTAAATATTCACCTTTACAAAAAGGAACTTAGAGATATAATCAAGTTAAAGTGGAAACCTTGTTTACATCTTGATTCAAACAAACCAATAAACACATTTTGGAACCAATTTGTATTTTTTAACTTTGGACTAGGTATGAGATGATACCAAAGAAATATTGCCAATTTTATTATGAGTGAAAGTAATACTGTGATTTTGTTAGAAAATGCCCGCACATTTAGGGAGCCATACTGAATCATGTAGAGGTAAAAATTAGGTTATATGATATCTGTTGTAAAATGCATCAAGCAGTAAAAAGGAAAAGGTGTTTAAAAAAAAATAGGACAAGTTATACAAAGCCACAGTAATCAAACAGCATGATACTGGCATAAAAAACAGCTAATGGAATAGAATAGAGAACTGAGAAACACATCCTTGTGCATATGGTCAAATGATCTTCAACAGAAGTGGCAAGACCACACCGTGGGAGAAAGAATGGTTTTTTCCAGCAAATGGTGTTGAGAAAACTGAATATGCATGCATGCTAAGTCACTTCAGTCATATCCAACTCTTTGTGACCCTGTGGATGGTGGCCTGCCAGACTCCTCTATCCATGGGATTCTCTGGGCAAGAATACTAGAATGGGTCCCCGTGCCCTCCTCCAGGCGATCTTCCCAACTCAGGGATGGAACCCACGTCTTTTATGTCTCTTGCATTTGCAGGCAGGTTCTTTCCCACCTGGGAAGCTCTTGGGAAAAACAGATATCCACATGGAAAAAAATTAATTTGGACCCTTACCTTACGTTAAATGTAAGACCTGAAGCCATAAAACTACTAGAAGAAAACAGGGGAAAAACTTCATGACGTTGGATTTGGCAGTGATTTCTTGGTGTGACACCAGGGGCACAGGAGCAAGATTAGACAAATGAAACTTTATCAACTTGAAAAACATCTGTGCACCTATTATCTCCTTATGTGCTTTACCACCTCCCCAGATTATCCAGGCTCGCGGAGATCTTTCCCTCCTTTGAGTTACATACCATACATTTATCTTATGTGCCATGTTTTGTATTCATAAGGGATATATTTCTTGGACTCAGTAGAAAAGCCTTCCTCTGCCTGTTGGTTGTGTAGCTCTCAAGTGTCAGTTGCTGTATTAGTTTGTTAGCGCTGCCATAAGAGAATGCCACGGGTGGGGTGACAAGGTAGATTTATTTTCTCGCATTTCTGAAGGCTGGAAGTCCAAGATCAAGGTGTCAGCAGGGTTGGTTTCTTCTGAGGCTCCTCTTGGCTTGAAGACGGTTGCCTTCTTGCTCTGCTCCTCACAGTCCTTTCTCTGTATATACCTGAGTCTGTATCTAAGGACACCAGTCACATTGGATTAGGGCCTACCCACAGGATTTCAGTTTACCTTAATTAGTTCTTATCAAGTCCTATGTTTGATTTTAGTCACATTCTAAGATACTAAGGGCTAAGACTTTAATATGTGAATTCTGGTGGAACACTGTTCAGCCCATAATAGCTGCTTCCATCTTTCTATGCCTCGGTTTCCTCTTATGTAAAATCTGGAGGAAAAAAATACCTGTTTCTTGAGTGAACAGAAAGCATATAGAATATTGATACATGCAAAACAACACCCTAATAGCCTGTGATGAATGCTTAATGAATGTTTATTACCTCCAGTCCCCTTTAAAACTCCTTGAGAACAGGAATGCTTTCTCACTCATCTTGTGTCCTTACTGTTGCTAGGATGAACTTGGAACCTGATTGCTTAAAAATATTTGGCAAATTGGGACTTCTTGGTGGTCCAGTGGCTAAGACTATGGGCTCCCAATGCAGGAAGTCCAGGTTTGATTCCTGGTCAGAGAACTAGATCCCGCATGCCTCAGCTAAGACCCAGCACAGCCAAATATATATATATATATATATTTTTAATTTGTTGAATAAATGCATGAATGAATGATCAAGCCTCAGAAGTGAATCTGCAATAGGTATGTGAGTTTCTGTTTAGGTGGATCCACATACTGGATATTAACTAAGATTTCAATCATAAAGACTATGCTGAGAAGCCTAAAAACAAGTCAGTATCCCCATTGTAAATAGTTTATGCCACGTGGAGCTGGTTCTAATGTGGAAAACTGTCACCTGGCCTGCTTGCCACAGAGTCCAGAAAGTCACAGGGAAGTGCTTTGTGACAAATTTGTACACATACAAAAAGCAATATCTTCATAGCCAGAGGCTTCAAGTGATGAGGGACACGGAGACATCACGTGCACAATAGGTGTTCCTGTCCGCTGTCTGCAGATTCAGCTGTCTTTGATCTCTGCAGAGGCGGGATGTGGGGAAGGCGCTGTGAATGGACAATAGGCCAGGAGGCTGAAGAGGGGCCGTAGCGTACCGTTCAGTGATCGGGTCGTGGTGGTGCCCGGACCCTGTGCATCTGATGATAAGTATCTTCCCTTGGTGCCTCGGAGTCTCTCATTTCCTTCCAGTTTGACTCCAAAGGACCGATTCATCTTCAGCCCCACTGCAGCGTGCCACTTTGAGTCTGTAGGTTCTTTCTTTCTGAAGCCCCAGAGGTAACGAGCACATCATCATTTTTCCCTAGTATCACTGCACTCTTTTCTCCCCACTGCCCCTATTTTCTGCAGCTCTCTGGAGGGAACTTTTGCATCATCCTTTGTGATAGACTTCACTATGCTGCCCTAAAAGATTGATATCTGTCAGTTGGCTTGGAGTCAAGGGAATTGAGTATTCTTTCTTATTTTATTGTATATAATATTGACTTTTGTGGTTATTATTTATAAGATAATGAATGGGCTTCCCTGGTGGCTCAGTGGTAAAGAATCTGCCTGCCATGCAGGAGATGTGGGCTCGATCCCTGGGTCAGGAAGATCCTGTGGAGAAGGAAATGACAGCCCACTTCAGTATTCTTGGCAGACAGAGGAGCCTGGCGGGCTACCGTCCATGGGGTTGCTAAAGAGTCAGACACAACTTAGCAACTAGACAACAACAACAAAGGTAATGAATAAGATAGCAATTCTATACCTAAACATCATAACCTTCAATAATGTTATTACTACTTGGATATGTATAAAAGGTTTGTTAAAAGTTTAGATATAAAACATGTAAATGTTACTCTCTGTAAGTATGTAGAAAACTGGAATTAGAAATCAAAGCCTTAAGCCCTTTAAGCAGCCTCTCAGAGTTGAAAGGCAGCCTAGAGATGATGTAGTGAAGTAAAATGATTCTCAACTCTCACTGCACATTTTAATCACATAGGGAGGGGCAGATGCAGAAATTCTCATTTAATTTGCCAACAGTAAGATCTAGGAGTCACTGCTTTTGAAAAGCTCTTCACGCAGCCATAACATGCCACCGGGGAGGACAGTCATCAGTCTGAGAGCTGAGGACAGGAAACCAGTGTGTTTAGAATCACAGCACGGTGCCGGCTGCTCTACATCCACCATCTCTTTGGTCCTCGTGACAAGTGAGATGGTCTGACTAGTAGTGACTGAGGCTCCGTCGTCACACGTGATGCTCAGCTGCCCCTTAACCGCTCTTGGCAGCACGTGGTGAGTGTGCGTTGGATTTCTGTTCTGTTCTTCTAAAAGATCCATGTACATGTGCGCTGACTGCTCTCTATTCTACCCTTGGTGAACATGGGCTTCCCTACTTTTGAGCTTTTAAAAGTCAACCTCAGGCTAAATCCAGCTCAGCAAATCCTTCCCAGCAGTGCTGCCGCATGGAACAGTTTTAAATTTTTATTTATTTTTGCAACATGAAAACTCAAGTCCAGAAGCACAAACACAGTCCTTTACTGTGCCCTCAGCCCTGGTACCAGGCCAGGTCCCTTTTATCTCTTCGTTTTGCCTTCCCTTAGGCAACTCCCTCCCTGTCACTTGGAAAGATGCAGGTGCAAACTCACAAAATAGTCCAGGGCTGTAGACAGGCAGGGGTCGGTCTTCTGGCCCACCTGCAGGTCGCAGGCGTGTGAGCAAGGTGTGGCTGTTCTGAGCCCCAGAGCAGGGGAAGTAGCATGGCTTCGTGTGGACGGAAGACCCCAGCAGGCCTCCTTCCCCCTGGAGAGGGGCCTTCTGTGGGTCTTTTCATGAGTCCAAACCAGATTTTTTCTACAGCTTCCTTAGTCACCCAGGAGAGATGAAGATGATGGGTGAAACATGATATAAGCAAGTACAGACAGGGAGTCGGTGGCTGTCTAGACAGAGGTGAAGACTGCCTTCTCCGTAGTTTATATGGGTGGAGAGAGGAACATCCCAGACTGTTTTTAAGAATGTGTGTCTTGACTGAGTTTGGTAAAAATGGAAAAATGATTTGATTTAGACAGTTAAAGGATGAACATTTTACTTTGTTTCTTTTTTTTGGTTAACATTACCTCTCAGATAAGTTGTGCTGCAGTATTTATTTTTCTTTATGGAAGCATGACATGGTCTACGTGGAAGAAACAAAAAATATAGCAGAAAAGAAAATAAACCGTCTGTTACCAGTGTACTGTATCTCTGCTATGTGATGGTCAGGGATAATAGGGAGAGAGACATGCATGTGTTTACACATCTGAGAGTTTTTGATTCTAATGCATATTGAATACCTCCCACCTTATTTTTATTGGCAGCATAATATCTCATTGCAGGCACATACTCAAGTGCATTTAATCTATCCCTTCCCACTGCATATTTATGTTGCTTCTGATTTTTATTTCCAGGTATTAAACAATACTTCAGAGGCCATTCCTATAACTGGTTTTGACTAACACAAGCCATTTTCTGAGGGCTCAGAGAGTCTAGCAAGAAGTAGTTTGGTATGAAATTGACCCAAACTGTGCCTGTTACCACAATAGCATCTGCTAAGCTGTCAACGTCAGCACCATGTCTGTGGTCTGGTTTGGTGGTGTGGCTAGGTAATGAAGATTCTGAACTACATTCGTGTGTCAACCTTAGTTTGGAAGATATAAAAATGTAATATGTTTGAGACAAGGAATAACAAGTTGAAGTATAGTAAGAATGTAATTGCTTATAATAAATGTAGGCTTATAGCTTCAAAATAGCTTAGAATTTCCCTTAGAGTGTGCACTTTAGAGATTTCCACAGATGATCTTGGAGGTGTGGCATCCAGCCATTTGCCAGAATGAACACATGTTGTTCATAGTTTTGGCTGTAATTGATTTAATGCATATTTTTTACTACTTTGACATTTATCTTGTTTGAAAAGAGCAATTCTATACACAGGTTAATACATAAATAAAATCTAATAATGTGTAAGTCCATAAAATGGTGTTTGATGAGGGATCTGATTTTTTAAGAGAAGTAAAAAAAAATAGCTTTCATCTAAGTTTGCATGTTCTCTGGCAATTATTGAAATAGTGACAAAATTGTGAAGTGTTAATAAAAAAGAAAAAAGTCATGGGAAACCCGTGTTCTTGCCCCCTTCCCATGCTGTGGAAGGCACAGTCGGGTCTCTCTAATTGGACACCACTTGACTTTCATTTCGTGGCTGCCTTTGTGTGCTTGGCTTTGAGTCTTGTGGTGGCAGTTGATTGTGCTTCAAGGAATGTTTGTCATTGTAGTGTGAGGACTTGGGGGAGGCCAACAGGAGTCTGTCTGTGTTGGACCAGGTCTCTGGTGTCTGCTCTCGTCCAGCCTCCACGTGAAGGAAACAGAGCCTGACCCAAGTCCTCCCAGGCAGTCACTGTGTTTTGATTCAAACTCATAATCACTGTTTTAATTGTCGGGGGCAAGAACTGAAACTCCAGTCTACTGAGAATAGAATATTCTGAGCTCCTTTGAGGAGAATCACTCATCTCTTCCTGAACCACCCACCCTGCTTTATACTAAATCTTTTCTTTTCCTCCTTTTTTAGGCAGGGGGCTCCCAGGTGATTTTCACCAACCCTTTGGAAATTGTCAAGATCCGTTTGCAAGTGGCTGGAGAGATCACCACGGGGCCCCGAGTCAGCGCTCTGTCCGTCGTCAGGGACTTGGGCTTCTTCGGGATCTACAAGGTAAATCCTGTTAGTCGTTTATTTGAGTCCACGCTCATCTCCTACACTAGTAAGTGTTCATTGGTGCGAAATTGGAGAAGATCTTCTGCCGGAGCTCATAGGGCATCTTCATGCCAGTTAGAAAGAGGTGCCCCTTCCTGCCATCTGCCAAGTAGCTGTCCTCAGAAGACATAAATCAAGGATGAATATGATGTTGTGACCCCTGCACACAGTTTGCCACGGCGCTGGCTAGAGTTTTGTTTGGATCTGTTACTGATGTAAAAATCTGGTTCTCAGCGCTGTTGCCCTTGAATGGCACCTGCCAGGCTCACAGGGCGCCATCTTTCAAGGGAGATGGGCTGAGTTCAGTTTACCCACTCCTGTGAAGCCCATACCAGATCAGGAATTTATGTTCTGATCCCGTCGTTCCAAACCTGTCCACATGTGTGCCTTGTCATAATTGTCTTGCATGTCAGCCATTTATCATTTAGGAAATAGTTTTTGAGAACCATTGCAAAACAAGAGCTTTAGACGATTCTTGAAATTTGTTATTTACGCTTTTCTACCAAAAAAGTTGTAATGAACTGCTGCTGCTGCTAAGTCGCTTCAGTCGTGTCCGACTCTGTGCGACCCCATAGACGGCAGCCGCGCAGGCTCCTCTGTCCCCAGGATTCTCCAGGCAAGGACACTGGAGTGGGTTGCCAGTTCCTTCTCCAGTGCATGAAAGTGAAAAGTGAAAGTGAAGTCGCTCAGTCGCGTCCGACTCTTTGCGACCCCATGGATTGCAGCCCACCAGGCTCCTCCGTCCATGGGATTTTCCAGGCAAGAGTACTGGAGTGGGGTGCCATTGCCACTAGAACTAGCTTTATATTATGCCCTGCTCTAAGGCTTCGTCAAACATAAGGTGTTCACTGTTTTTCAATGAGAAGATTTAAAAAATAAAGTTTCATGGCCAATTTGAATAAACCTTCAGGGATATAAGAAGGTAAGTCAAATGTCTACTTAACATATCTTTCATTTATTTACACGTAGATATAGAAAATCACATTGTATAGAATCAATGTTACTTTTTTCTATGTAAACATATCTAGAAATATTTAATTCTTCATATGAGTTTTGAATCAGTTTCGTGATCACCACTTAATCCACATTTTAAATCAGCAGTTCACATGGTTTTGCAAAGCCTGCCATCTTCATTTTCATTCCATGCTGGCAAGAGGAAGGCCTTTTGCACGTTGTGTAATACTGACCCTGGAAACCTTGTCCCACAGACACATAAGATTAGAGTTGTTCCTTTTTTTTCTATTCCCAACTTATACTGAATGGATATAAATGGTCCATGTGTAACATACTGCTTTTTCAAGTGAACTTTAAATGCCTAGTTTTGCCATTCAGCACAGCATTTATAGAAGTATTCCCTAAGAATATTTTTTTATCCTGTTCTTTTTAGCTCAGGTTTTTAGGTGACCTTGGTAAACAATCAGTGTAATAACTGAGGTTGTTTCAAGCAAGTCTGCCTTCCTCAGCTGGAACTCTATACTTCTCAAGGTCAAGTAGTGGGCAGAGTACTCCAAGATCTGAGACGTTGTGAGGATCAAATATTATGTGGTGCCCTCTTAGTGTTTTGGGGAGAACCTCGCCCTTTATTTAGAGATCTTGTAGTGTTTAGGAATACACATGCTGATTTTTTTAAAGTAATTTTATTTATTTATGCATTTTTGGCTGTGCTGGGTCTTCACCGCTGTGCGGGCTTCTCCCCAGTGGTAGCGAGCAGGGGCTACCTTCTCCTGTGGTTCAGGCCTCTCGTTGCCGTGGCTTCTCCTGATGTGGAGCACCAGCTCTGGGGCACCTGGGCTTCAGCAGTAGCAGCAGGTGGGTTCAGCACTTGTGGCTCTTGGGCTTAGTTGCTCTGCGGCATGTGGCATCTTCCTGGATCAGGGATCAAAACCCGCGTCTCAAAACCCTTCATTGGCAGGTGGGCTCTTCACCACTGAGCCACCAGGGAAGTCCTGTGCTGGTATTTTTTTATTTTAAAGTAGCACTTAAAATGCTCAGTGTGATTGTGCAGTGGAACACGATGTGATGGCTGTTTCATTCACCAAATTGTGATCCAGCTGTAAGAAATAAACAGTATTGTCGTGAGGCATAGCATTCATCATCAATTTGAAGAAAAGTCCTCTTCTGTTCCGAATTTTTAGGCTCTTGCAGACTTTCACATGATATAGCAGCATGTCATTTTGACAAGACGCCAAGCAGTCTTTCAGTGGCTTGTCTGGTAAAAAGCACTTAGGTGCTATGGCAATGACTGCTATCGAAATGTCTAGATGGATAAAATGGTAAAAACTTGTTTGCTGACACAGAAACGGAGACTGTTAACCTACCTGCAAATGATACAAGACTGAGACTCAGTCCTTTTCATCTTCATAGTATTTCATGATCTTAATCCCCTGTAACACCCCCTGGAAGGAGTCGGCCTCCTACTTCTGTAGTTAGGAGAACAGAGGTGCCAAGGGTGGCATCTGAGCTGAAATTGAGGCTCAGAAGTTTCTTGTTTCCACTTTTGTGCTAAAATGGCTTTCTTGACATGAGCAGGATCGCTCAAGTTTGAGCAAGAGACCTCTCCCATATAAAGTTAGCTTAATTACTAGCCTGGTGGCTTCATCTAGTTCAGAGGCATTCCACAGGCCTGGCTGCTGCCTCTCAAAACACTGCTTTCGGTGTATTGGTAATTACCAAGTGAAGTCACTAACAATTTGAGCTCTGAACTTCTGGAAACGTGATTGCCTTGCGAGAGAGTGAACTGGCAGGCAGGCCCGTCCGTTCTGCGGGCCCCGGGTGTCCCCAGCAGATCAGCAGGTGCCCCTCTCTGCTCAGTCTCATGGGCTGTGCGGCCTCCCCGGCTCTTCCTCATTTGTTTTCTCCCACTTTCCCGCCTCAGGTTTTTCCTGTGAGTTTCCTTTTCTTTGCCCCAGTCCTCCGTGGTCAGAAATCTCTTTATTGATTCCAGATCCTGCCTTTGAGGGCTATTGCCTGGAGACACCCCATGGACAGAGGAGTCTTTGGGGCTACAGTCCATGGGGTCACCAAGAGTTGGACACGACTGAGGAAAGGGACTTCTCTGATGGCCCAGTGGCTAAAGCGCCGTGCTCCTAGTGGTGGGGGCCCAGGTTTGATCCCTGGTCAGGGAACTAGATCCCACATGCAGCAGCAAAGATCAAAGATCCTGCATACCTCAATTAAGACCCAGTGCAGCCAAATAAATAAAATAATTTTTTTTAGGGCTTCCCTAGTAGCTCAGCTGGTAAAAAATCCACCCGGAATGCAGGAATCCCCAGTTCTATTCCTGGGTCTGGAAGGTGCCCTGGAGAAGGGAACAGCTCCCCACTCCAGTATCCTGGCCTGGAGAATTCCACAGACTGAGGAGCCTAGCAGTCTACAGTCCAAGGGGCCACAGAGTCAGACACGCCTGAGCGACTTTCCCAGCTTCAGATGCTGTGTGCTGTACCAAGTAATTGTTTCTGCATACCTCTTTTCAGCGCTCAAGTTTTCTGTTTCTAGTCTTGCTGCCATAGAAAATTGTCAGTGACCTGGGGTGACTAATACTGTTAGATCTGGTTCTGTGTCCCTCTGGGTAGGTCTTGAAAAAGAGGACCTCTATCCTAGTTTTAGGTGGGACAGATAATCTTCATTTTCCTCCCATTAAACCTTTTGTTTGCTGTTGTTAACATGACAATGTGGGACCTAGGAGGGTTGAGGGTAGGCTCTGTCTGTGTGTTTAGACCTGCAGCGTTTAACCTCACTTAATTGGACTTAACCGGGCTCTCTGTTTTTCTCCTGAATTGACTTTCAAAATACCCAGCTATTCTAACTGTGACTTCCCAGTAAAAGGTAATTAGAATAGTTGCTTTAGATGTACATTTGCAACTGAAAAAAAATGTGGATGTGGTAAACATTTCACATTCCTAAAGCCAGAAATAGTTTAGATAGAGCAGAGTCTGTAAACAAAGCACCCCCCCCCCATTTTGGTAACATTTAAGAGACATTGTTACAGATCGGAGTCCACAGGTGATTGAAGTAAAGGCAGGATAATTAATTGTCCTTGAAAGAGCTATTTGAATATAATGTAATTTTTAAAAATCTGCAACATATACTACTTTTCTTAAGAAACCATGAGTTGGTATTTCCCTTTCATTAGGTAACTAAAGTATAAGTAAAATAAATTCTATATACAGAAGTGATATGTATCTACTTTTGATTATTGCTTTTCCTTAGGTGCCAACTAAGCTTTATTTAGGGCATAGATTGCACCTTCTTAATGAAATAGGATTTATTTAATGTTAAATGGCAGCACAGCTAAGATAGACTAAAAGATGCTTCCTTATGAAGCAATGGAATAATTCATGGCTCTTTTTGAGAACAAAAAGTGGTCAGTGAAGCAGAGATGGTAAAGATCCGTCAAGCTTTGTTGAAAATTGTTTTCAGACTGTGTAATTGCAAATTAAACACTTCCATCTAGCATGGAAAGTCACCTAGGAATATGAGCCCTGTCTGCTGTTTTCTAATCAAAGGCCTCTGTCCCACTGCATTTGACAGTGAATCGTCCCTTCAGTACCCGTGGGGACAAATGCTCAAGTTCCTTATATAAAATGGTGTCGAATAATGAATACAGTTGGCTCTCTGTATCCACAGGCCTCACATTCAGCTGTATATTCCATCCAAATTCCTGGATGTTCTGTATGTGTTCTTATTCGAAGTGTATATATAAAGGAGTCATTGGAGCTACTGTTCATAAAATCAGAAAGCAAGTAATGAAATATGTTCTTGATTCATTTAAGTCGCTCAGTCCTGTCCGACTCTGTGACCGCATGGACTGCTGCACGCCAGGCTTCCCTGTCCACCACCAACTCCCGGAGCTTGTGCAAACTCGTATCCATCCAGTCAGTGATGCCATCCAACCATCTCATCCTCTGTCATCCCCTTCTCCTCCTGCCTTCAGTCTTTCCCCGCATCAGGTTCTTTTCTAACAAGTCAGTTCTTTGCATCACGTAGCCTAAGTAGTAGAGCTTCAGCATCAGTCCTTCCAGTGAATATTCAGGAATGATTTCCTTTAGGATTGACTGGTTGGATCTCCTTGCAGTCCAAAGGATTCGCAAGAGTCTTCTCCAACACCACAGTTCAAAAGCTTCAATTCTTAAGTGCTCAGCTTTACGCTCCAACTCTCACATCCGTATATGACTACTGGAAAAACCATAGCTTTGACTATACAGACCGTTGTCAGCAAAGTAATGTCTGTGCTTTTTAATATGCTGTCTAGGTTGGTCATAGCTTTTCTTCCAAGGAGCAAGTGTCTTTTAATTTCATGGCTGCAGTCACCATCTGCAGTGATTTTAGACCCCAAGAAAATAAAGTCTGTCACTGTTTCCGTTATTTCCCATTTGTATGCCATGAAGTGACGGGACCGGATGCCATGATCTTCGTTTTATGAATGTTGAGTTTTAAGCCAGCTTATCACTCTCCTCTTTCACTTTTATCAAGAGGCTCTTTAGTTCCTCTTCACTTTCTATCATAAGAGTGGTGTCATCTCCATATTTGAGGTTATTAATATTTCTCCCTGCAATCTTGATTCCAGCTTGTGCTTCATCTAGCCCAACATTTCGCATGATGTACTTTGCATATAAGTTAAATAAGCAGGGTGACAATATACAGCCTTGACATACTCCTTTCCCAATTTTGAGCCAGTCCATTGTTCCATGTCCAGTTCTAGCTGTTGCTTCTTGACCCGCATACAGGTTTCTCAGGAGGCAGGTAAGGTGGTCTGGTATTCCCATGTCTCTCAGAATTTTCGACAGTTTATTGTGATCCACACAGTCAAAGGCTTTGGTGTAGGTCGATAAAGCAGAAATAGATGTTTTTCTGGAACTCTCTTGCTTTTTCAATGATCTAACGGATGTTGGCAATTTGTTCTCTGGTTCCTCTGCCTTTTCTAAATCCAGCTTGAACATCTGGAAGTTCACAGTTCATGTACTGTTGAAGCCCAGCCTGGAGAATTTTGAGCATTACTTTGCTAGCATGTGAGATGAGTGCAATTGTGCGGTAGTTTGAACATTCTTTGGCATTGCCTTTCTTTGGGGTTGAAATGAAAACTGACCTTTTCCAGTCCTGTGGCCACTGCTGAGTTTTCCAAATTTGGTGGCATATTGAGTGCAGCACTTTCACAGCATCGTCTTTCAGGATTTCAAATAGCCATCACTCCCACTAATTTTGTTTGTAGTGATGCTTCCTAAGGCCCACTTGACTTCACATTCCAGGATGTGTGGCTCTAAGTGAGTGATCACACCATCGTGATTATCTGGGCCATGAAGATCTTTCTTGTACAGTTCTTCTGTGTATTCTTGCCACCTCTTCTTAATATCTTCTGCTTCTGTGAGGTCCATACCATTTCTGTCCTTTATTGGGCCCATTTTTGTATGAAATGTCCCTTGGTATCTCTAATTTTCTTGAAGAGACCTCTAGACTTGATTATTCTGCTAGTTATCTCAAAGGGATATTGTTTCGTCTTTTAAAGTAAAATACAAGTTTGTTTCAAAACAAAATCAAATAATTCATGAATATCTATGGGAAAGTAAAATTTTCTCTTTACTCCTTACCGTTCTATTTTCTCTTTAAAAGATTACCACTTCATATATTGTTATAAATCATTTAAATTTTTATTTGTTTCTCTCCTCCCTCTCTCTCTTCTATCACAAATTGTACACACACACACAGACACATCAATATTATATTCCGTGTTTTTTAACAAAAACAAAATCCTTCTGAGCACACAGTGTATCTTAATGTTCTTTTCTCATTTAATAACTGTATACTTTTTTTTTTTTTTTTAAGCAGTTTCTTACTGATGAGTACTTGTTTCTAGTTTGGAAACATTACAAGCAATGACAGAGTGAACCTCCCTGCAGATATTGTGATATACTTTTGTGAATGCACACAGTGAATCCCTAGCAATGAAATTGTTAGGTTAAGGGGCATGTGCAGTTGTTACCATTAGTAGATTTTGTCAAATTCCATCAGTTTATCACTTTTATCTTAGCAATATACAAATACGTCAGAGTAATTTCTCAAGATCGCAGTTTATAAAAATACCTACTTTTATGAGTTCTTAGCCCCACATAAGGCAAACAAGTGTTTAGCCATGACTTGGAGGACATTGTGCCATGCTAATTTTCTAATATCAGAGGATGTTTATATGGCTTTACAACCACCAAAGCAGTGGTTGTAAATTCATCCATCTTTCTCTTTCACCTGAAGCTCTGTGAAAGCCTCCTTGTGGGTTTCTCTGTTTTGACTCTTGACTCCCTCAAGTCCATAGTCCCCACAGCAGCCAGAGTGATCTAAATTTAAAATATAAGTCAGATTAACTCATTCTGACTGTGTGCCTGGCACTGGCCTAGTGGTTCAGAATGTCACTATGAGAAGCCAAGTCCCTGTTCACACTTATGTGGATAAAAGACGTCAGCCATTCAGAAGACTATATGACATCAAGTGAGGCTGAGAACCTTGAGGAAAAAGGCAGGTTGAAGGGATGGAGAAGGGCCAACTCCAGATGAAAGTGGGGGTGGGGGTGGGGAGTGGGCTTGCTTTTAATAGGGCTTCCCTAGTGGTTCAGATGGTAAAGAATCTGCCTGCAATGCAAGAGACCCAGGTTCAGTCTCTGGGTCGGGAAGATCAGCTGGAGAAGGAAATGGCTACCCACTCCAGTATTCTTGCCTGGAGAATTCCATGGACAGAGGAGCCTGGTGGGTTACAGTCCATGGGATCGCAGTTCAGTTCAGTTCAGTCGCTCAGTCGTTTCCGACTCTTTGCAATGAACCACAGCACGCCAGGCCTCCCAGTCCATCACCAACTCCCAGAGTCCACCCAAACCCATGCCCATTGAGTCAGTGATGCCACCCAACCATCTCATCCTCTGTCATCCCCTTCTCCTCCTGCCCTGAATCTTTCCCAGCATTAGGGTCTTTTCAAATGAGTCAGCTCTTTGCATCAGGTAGCCAAAGTATTGGAGTTTCAGCTTCAGCATCAGTCCTTCCAATGAATATTCAGGACTGATTTCCTTTAGGATGGACTGCTTGGATCTACTTGCAGTCCAAGTGACTCTCAAGAGTCTTCTCCAACACCACAGTTCAAAAGCATCAATTCTTTGGCACTCAGCTTTCTTTATAGTCCAACTCTCACATCCATACATGACTCGGACATAATAGAGTGGTCAGAAAGGCATCTCTGAGATGGTGATATTTGAGAAGAAACCAGAGGCAAGAGGAGGCTAGCGTGCCCGACAGAAACGGTGTTTCTGGTGAAAACCTGTCTAACAACATCTGTGCTACGGCATGTAGACCCCAGCCCTGGCCCCTTCCCTGCTGGCCCTTCCTCTCCACCTTGCACCCTACCCCACCCCTGCAACCCCCATCCTACTCCTCACTCCCCCAGCCCCACCTACTCTGCTCACTACACTGGCCCCCTTTCCTCTTCAGATCCTTCAGGCTCATCCCCTCATCTTCAGTTGCCTAAAGGCTCTTCCCCTAACATCTTAGCTCCACAGAGGCCTGCTTGGAGGGACACCACGTCCCTGGCTGTCACATCCCCTCGTCCAGGTCTCTGAGTGGCCTGTCACCGCCCGACACTCCCCTCTTGTCTCTCCTCCTCCAAAGTGAACCGTGATATCAGAGACCTCGCTTGTTCACTGCTGCGTCCTTGTGACAGCTTCTGGCGCACGAGTAGACATTTGATCGATACTTGTTGAGCAAATGAATGGTAAGCAAAAGCCAGGTGTTGCCAAGTTATATAGCAAGGATACGAAAGCACAGAAAGAGGATAAGTTGGCAACTAATGACCAAAGAAAACTAGGATACTGAGGAAATTGAATGTGAAGGAAATAGTTAATTAGGTGAGGGGTCACTTTCCCGGGCTCTGAGGCCTCCATTTATTTATCCGCAAGCTTTGCCCTGGGCACTGGGAATATGAGAGTGAATTCTAATGCACATTTTTAAAAAATCATTGATTTATTTATTTTTGGTTATGCTTGCATCTTCGTTGCTGCATGGGCCTTTCTCTAGCTGCGGCACGTGGGGTCCACCTTCTAGATGCAGTATGCAGGCTTCTCTTTGCAGTGGCTTCTCTGCATTGTTGCAGGCACGGGCTCTAGGGCACGCAGGCTTCAGTAGTTACGACCCACAGGCCCTGTAGTGGTGGGGCACGGGCTTAGTGGCTCTGTGGCATGTGGGGTCTTCCCGGACCAGGGATCAAACCCAAGGCTCCAGCACTGGCAAGTGGATTCTTTACCATTAATCTACCAGGGCATCCCTAATGCATGGTTTCACAAGTAGTTTACCATCTCGTGGGAGTAGTCGGACAAGTAAAGAGATCGTTGGACCACAACATGTGCAGTTGAGAAGGGCTGTCGGAGGGTCGGCCGTGCAGTGTTCTAACAGAGATGGAGCTGACACATAGCAAGAGAGCCAGGAAGGCTTTCAAAGGGGAGACGGCATTGAAAGATGGGGCATAATAGCCAGGGAGAAGACAGAGACAAACGGCATGATCGGCTTTGTGCTTGAGGAGGGGTCATTCAGCATCAGTGTGGAGAGTGCCGTGTTCAAGAGCAAGAGGAAGGCTGGGAGGCCAGTGTGGAAGATACAGGCTGGGGGTGGTGGGGAGGAGGGATGACCATGACCTAAACTAGGGTGTGATGGTGTGTGTGTGGGTGGGGGGGTGTGTTTTTTGGTGGGGGGTATATTTAAAGGGTATGTGAGAGTTAGACTTACCGAGTCTTGGAAAGTAATAAAACGAGAAAAGTATAGGAAGGTTAGAAGCCAGATTTCTGGCTTGAGCACCTGGATGGATGATGATACTGTAAATTTTGTCATTTCATAATACTTGATAAGCTGCAAGAGATCTTAAAAAACCTTCTGTCTGGTGTTACCTTTATAACTGAGGAATCAAAGCACAGAAATCTCAGGAGAATCGGCTAGGTGATTGGCAGGTGGAGGTACAGCTAGGACCAAGACTTCTGACTCCCTGTCTGGTGTTCTTCCTACTCCACCCTGCTGAATGTAGGGCTGGAGCCTTGTCAGAGGACAGGGGCTTGAGATGTTCTTTAGGGATCATGTGCATGCATGAGGCTATGAGAGTGGGTAAGACCCCCAAACCGATGGGACACCAATGATGGAACTCAACAAGTGCCCTCATTTGGGTGCAGGAATAAGTAAGTGTGGGGGAGAGGGTAGTAGAAACAGCTGTCCAGTGGAGAACGGGGAGGAACAGGTGGGAGCCCCAGGAGTGATGAGATGGATTTGGAGGAGAAAGAGAGGAGAGTGCTTTTCAAGTCCTGCAGAGACCGGGGAACTGAAGTCCAAGAAAAGGCCTGTGAACTGAAAGATGGAAGTCACCGGTTATCTTTCAGAAATCAATTTAAGGAGAATGGCAGAGGTAGAAACCTGGAGGAGAAAATATTCACAGATACAAACCAGTCAGCCTAAGGGTTGTACTGTGAAAGAAACAAAAGGGAAAGCATATAGCAACTGGGAGAAAAAATGGAGCCGAGCAGTAACGTTAGCAGGGAGAAGAGGTTGGGAGATTTACTGTTTGTTTTCATTTTGTTGGGAGAAGCTTGCCTGTCTGTAGACAGAAGAGTCACTGACGATGGAAGGATTTGAAAAATCTGAAAATATAACAGGGTCAAATATGGTGCTGGGACTTTTAGGAGGGGCAGAGGCAGGGTCCACCCTTAGGTGGGTATGTATGTGAGTGAGTGTGTTAATGTGTGCACGCAAGCTCTTTAGGGCCAATGCTCACTCTGAGCGAGGCTTCATGCTTAATGCTTCATACAGTTTACACCATTTAATCCCTATTACAACCTCTGATGGGCTTCCCTGACGGCTCATGCAGTAAAGGATCCACCTGCAATGCAGGAGACCTGGACTTGATCCCTGGATCGGGAACATCCTCTGGACAAGGAATTGGCAACCCACTCCAGTATTCTTGCCTGGAGAATTCCATGGACACAGGATCCCAGCGGGCTATAGTCTAGGGGGCCACAGAGAGTTGGACATGACTGAGCGACTAACAATTACATACAGCCTATGATGTAGACAGTTGTTTTGTTTTTAAGCAGTTCCAAGTTACAGTTGAGGAAAGGAACGCGTGATGGGTTTAGGTAATTTTTCTAAGGTTGTATACCTTGTAAGGAAGTGGGAGGCTGGGTTTCAAACTCAATGCAATCTCTCTGTGGAACGTAAGGTATCACATAGACATATCAAGCCTGGTAAGAGAGAGCCTGTGCCTGGTAGATAATTCAAGGAAGTCTAAAGACAAAGTTCTGTGCTATGCACAGATATGGAGCCGTTCACAGGTCTGGTGTCATTGTTGACACTAACTTGCTAAGGAAATGGAAATGAAAACAACTGAGAGGTCACTGAATGCCATGAATTGTGTAATAATTTAGGCTAGGGTAGTTAAAGGATCATTGTTTTCCTAACTGCCTTTAATAGTAAATACTTTTTTAAAACGTTAGATAGAATGACTCAATTTTGCTTTGTTTTGTTGTGTAGAATAAGCACATTATCTTTGATCTTATATCAACTCTTTGAATTCAGTTCAGTTCAGTTGCTCAGTCATGTCCAACTCTGCGACCCCATGAACACCAGGCCTCCCTGTCCATCATCAACTCCCGGAGTCCACCCAAACCCATGTCCATTGTGTCGGTGATGCCATCCAACCATCTCATCCTCTGTCGTCCCCTTCTCCTGCCCTCAATCCTTCGCAGCATCAGGGTCTTTCCCAGTGAGTCAGCTCTTCACATGAGGTGGCCAAAGTATTGGAGTTTCAGCTTCAGCATCAGTCCTTCCAATGAACACCCAGGACTGATCTCCTCTAGGATGGACTGCTTGGATCTCATTGCAGTCCAAGGGACTCTCAGGAGTCTTCTCCAACACCACAGTTCAAAAGCCTCAATTCTTCGGCACTCAGCTTTCTTTATAGTCCAACTCTCACACCCATACATGACTACTGGAAAAACCATAGCCTTGACTAGACAGACCTTTGTTGACAAAGTAATGTCTTTGCTTTTTAATATGCTGTCTAGGTTGGTCATAAATTTCCTTCCAAGGAGTAAGCATCTTTTAATTTCATAGCTGCAATCACCATCTGCAGTGATTTTGGAGCCCAGAAAAATACAGTCAGCCACTGTTTCCACTGTTTCTCCATCTATTTGCTCAACTCCTTAAATTATAGAAATTAAAATTATCCATTGTGAGGCAATTCTGTTCCCTTAACTCTTGCACTGACCATCATATCAGTGCACACTCTGCCTGCCTTGCGGAGAGAGACGTAATCTGACAACGAGCCAGGTGGCTATCCAAATGATAGTACTGAAAAGTAACTCTGTGCCTTCCTGATAACTTTGTCACTAATATCTGCCATAAAATGAACATTTGAGACATTTTGTCTTATTAAAAGGCAAAATTTTAGAAATTAAGGGGTATCAAGTACCTCAAGAGGCCAGGTTTTATAATCTAATGTGGTGTGAACTTGTGTCTAATATTCAAAATTATGTAATGCTGTCCATATTGTGCTTAGAAGTTTGCATTAAAAGAAAATAAACTGGAAGAAAAGACTTAAAAAATCTCTCTATTCCTACATTTCAGATGCATTATCTGTGAAAACGGGATAATAATAGTACCTATACTTGGAACACCAAATAAAATGAGACACTGTGAAAAATATTTTTTTATTCAATGATGCCTAAAGGAACTGAATGTGCTGAACAGGGCTAGAAAAGATCCTTTAAAATACTAGAAAATGGTTAGATTTTTATCATTCTTCCATTCATTCACCAAATATTTGTTGAGGGCTGACATTCTATGAGGTGTGCTGAGTTATGTAGATGAGTGTGGCCTCATTGCCTTCAGAGTGATGAGTGTTAAAGGAGGTCAGAGAATAATTCTAGTGCCATACAGTTCTTTCAAAAGTTAATGTTAACAGGTAGTATAGTTTTTAAAAGAAGAAAGTTCATATATAAAAAGGTATGTAATAACAGAACATTAATCTCCTAGCCTCATGCTTTGGGTAACCTATCTTTCAAGAGGCAAACATTTTTGTCAAGTTAGTATTTTTATTTTGTTGTTTCTTTGTTTTTGTTTTTTGCTAAGTGCCTGCAGGATTAGTTTAAACAAAACACTTTTTTATTTTAGCTTAACTTTTGGAATATAATTTGCTGTCCTTTATATTTAGAAGTACTAAAAATGATGCTACCAATCCACTGTTCATGGAGGGCTCTGAATATATTTTCCAGAAGTGATAGGTATATTTCTTATAATTTGTTCTTTCATTTCTCTGGTTTCTAATTTTGACCATCGTCTGTATTTAAAGGATGGCTAACTTGAGAGATGTGCACTGAATATAAAATAAAGGAGATATGTCTTATGACAGCCAGAGTCCTATGTGGGGTATGATCAATGTAGCAAACAACTTCACGTGGTAGAATTAGGTCTTTTGCCAAATAAAGGATTTGCTCTTCACCTGGTAAATGTAGAACTCTCCTGTGATTCATGTAGAAATCATAAAGGAGTCATACTCCAGATGCCGGTTTTTTAAAGAATATGTCAACTATTCCTATTTTCATCTTTGACAGGACAGTGTGCTTTTCATTGATAATAGTGATTATGTCATCACTTTTTTAATTAAAGATGCTTGTGCCAGGTACTTTATATTAATCATTGCATTTAAATTAAATCTTATGTCAGTACAAATGTTCCTCACTGGTTTTTGAGAGGAACTGGAGGTGCAGAGATTTTAAGAACTTTGCCCAGTATAACGGTAGTTAAGTGGCAGAATAATGATCTGAGCCCAGGTTTCTGACTCTGCAGTCTGTATTCTTGCTCTTGCAGTATCCTGGCCATTGATGTGGAGTGGCAGAATTCAGATATAGATCCACATTTAAGATGATATATTTTGACTATTTCTTTGAATGCAGTCTACCCTTTCTCTTCCTCTTTGAGAAGACTTGCACGTAGATGTGTGTGTGTGTGTGTGTGTGTGTATAACTGAATCACTTTGCTATACACCTAAAATTAATACAGTATTGTAAATCAAATATAGTTGAGTAAAAACACAACCTTTTTTTTTTTTTAATGCTCTCTTATACTATCTAGACAGCAAGGAAAATTGCTTTGTTTCTGAGTGGAGGGGGAGAGAAGGGGGAGGGGAAACCCCCTCCCTAAGCATCAGGAATGCCAAGCTTGTCTCACATGAGTTTCCAGACTGAATTTATGTTTCTTGAGTGATATGAAAGCTCTCAAGATATGGGAATTTATTTTTAAATAATCTTGAATTGGTAGTGCCTCTAGCTACCTGAGAGAAGAACACAAGTTTTCTCAAGAGGAACCCACCTTCAGCCCAAACGTTAAAGAATTTTCATAGATAATATTCCAAGGAAAATGAGCAGCTCTTAAATGTCTCAAATCAGACAAGGAAACAAGGCACTTTAAGAAGAGGTGGCAAAAGCAACCTGACAGCATTTTAAACCTTCAAAGATTTAAAATTTCAAAATTATTGTAACTATAAAGTGAATGTCTTTTTTTAATGTAGAAGTGAAAATATTTATGATGATTGAAATTTAAAATTCAGCATTTCAAAATTCTGCCTTTAACAGCCAATTAAACACAGCTGAAGAGAGAATTAGTGAACTAGTAGACAAGAGAATTACCCGGAATAGAGAGAGAGAGAGGTACACAGGGAACTGTGAGCTGGTTTAATGGGTATAAACAAAAACCAGGAGGAAATGACGGCTGAAAATTCTCTAGAACTATTGAAAGCTATTAATCTAGAGATTCAATAAGCATAGCAAATCCCAATCTGGATAAATTAATCCAGACTAGACATATCAGAATGAAACTGCTAAATACTGAAGCTGAAGAGAAGCTTCAAAGACGCTGAAGGGTGGCTAGAAAGTGTCTTTAAAGGGGAACAGTTGAACTGTTGGCTAACTTAGAAACAGAGGAAGCTGGAAGTCATTTGAATAATATCGTCAGTGTGTACAGAAAACAAAAAAACAAAACCTTTCAACCTAGAAGTCTATGGCCTATGAAAATGTCTTCCAGGAACAGGGTAAAATAAAGATATTTTTTAGACTAGGAAAACTCTGAAAACACATCATTGGTAGAACCTTCCCAAAGGAAATTCTAGAATGTACTTCAGGTAAGACGAAAATGATTCCAGATGATAGTTTGCAGATGGAACAAGGGATGAAGAGCAAAAAAAGTGGTAAATATTTACTCTAAATAACTTTGCCTGAATTTAAATGTAATATCTATATATAATGGTAATTATAATGCTTAATGTAATTTGAGCTAGAAATAAATACATGACAATAAGATGGAGGAGTTGCTTATAATTTAAATAGTCTAATGTGCAAGTATTGTATAAGAGGAAGGTGAAGATTACAGACAGAGTATTTATATTAAAATTTTCAGGGTCTAAACCTTGGGACTAGAAACAAACTATGCAACTTGTAAATGAGTCACATGGAGAAGTTGGGGGCAAAGAAGGCAAGAAAAGAAAGAAAAATTTAAAACATGGGACATAGTTTACAGATTAGCTTTGTGAAGAAGACAAGACTTCTTTGAGACTAAAATTCCATGTAGTAAAGCTCTCCATCCCATCTGAATGATGAGCATCATTGATGGCCAAGCAACATACAATGGCAGAAGACTAGAGAATTAGACCTGGTACAGGTGTGGCATTTCCTACCAAAATCCCTCGAGATGTCAAGGTGCTTTTGTTAGGATTGCAATGAAATTAAAGAGACACCAGTATCCTAAAAGTCCCTGGACTAAAGAAAGCCAAGAATAAGCATTGAGATTTTATATACAGTTGAAGTAATTTCAGTGTCGCTTACGTGGAGTCTCCAATTGTTGACCGGTTGATTTGGCTTTCACACCAGTGACACAACATAAAGGCGGGGGGTGGGGGGGAGGGGGGAGGCACCAGTGGTATTTCTCGGAAAGGTGCTGCCAGGTTGTATATCCAAGGGTTAACTCGCTTGGGAGAAACCAAGAGGAATGCTCAAGGATCAAGACATGACGTGCCGCCCATTGTTTGTAGCTCCAGGATCAAAATATACAATTATACTTGCCAAATAAATTCTAAACCTGCACGGTAGGAAAAGAGGGGTGGCTCTGCCTACAGGTGCCAGAAGCATTAAATAACCTTCCCAGACAAGGTGCACCACTGTTGTTCTGAAGGCTGCAGGGTCCCCCCAGTCTGGCATTTTCCCTCGTGTTAGACAATGTGCATTCACTGCAGGAGTCTCTGTTAAGCCTCCGTCTCCCAGACCTGCTGGCTCCTGGTGCCGGGCCCTGACACAGAGGTGCCTTTGTGAGTGTAATTACCTTCCCCTGTATTAGAAGTAGTCTGTTTGGAGCTCTGTTTGTAGGTGCAGCTAGAATAGGCGGGAATTAGCATGTGAAAAGACCTGCCCTGGCCCTGACTTCTTTATCAGCCACCATCCTTCAGGATTTCCCGCCAACGCCCCCCCCCCCCCCTTGTTGGGCAGGTGTGATACCATCCAAGATGAAGAGCTTTCAAAGAAGGAGAAAGACACTGGAGATAGCAATATGTGTGTATGTGTAAAATACAAATCCTGTTGTGTTACATCTTTGGACAATTTCATGCCAGACAGAGCTGGCAGAGTAAACTTGGGTGGATGATTCCAGCAAGTTAAGAATTGATTAAAGCTCCCTTGGGCTTTCACCATAGTGTCCACATCAGGGGAGAAAAATGAGACGCCAAACAAATAATTCCTTTACCCTGGCTGTGTTGTGGCCAGCATCTCTAAACCATCTAATTGTCCTGTCCATCATGGACTATTAACATGGAGGTAAGTGAAGTTCCTAGACCTTAAATAGAATGGTGATCGAGAGACTCTGGATGGATATGGGATTGGAATGGAGCCAGAGTTGATAATTAAACTAGATCTGAGTTTTGATTCTAGTTCATTCACATATAGGTCTCCCCTAAGATGCCTTTTATTGTTCCTGTGTGTTATTAGTGGGTCTTTTATTAACAAGAAAAAAAACCAAATACATAATTTCCCCTTTTTGGTGAAAGAGTGCTTTAATGGAGAATAAGAAAATTAGATGATTGCATTTTTCACATATTAATTTCCCCCAAGTGATTTTACTGTGTGTATAAAGGAAATTCGGGGCCAGCCAGGGAATGTCTGAGGGCAGGGCTGCCTAGAGCAGGGAAACGTGTGGATTTTTCTTATGGAGAGGAACATTTAAAGATTTATTTTGGGTGGTACACCCGTTGTCATTTATTAATTTTTTAATGGCCAAAGTACTTAATTTTGTGTTGCTGACGCAGGTTTTTGGGCAGCATGGAATGTTTCCCTTTATTATTAAATATAAGGTTGCCTGTTCAGAATGGGTGGCCACTTAGTAAAAATTGTACGTGGGGCCAGTAGCATTCAAGTCAAACAAGTTTATGTTTTGATGTAGGACGGGAGAATGGGTGTTCACCACAACGTGAAGGATTTATCAAGGAATCTGGGAAACATTCTCACTGTTGGAACTTGAAAAGCCTCCCTCACGTCCGGCCTCTTTCTTCATGGTGCGGGAGCAACAGGTCAGATGTTGCCTGAGGCAGCCTTACAAATCGGCACCTGCCTTTGTGCCTAGACCTGAAGGAAGTGGTGGGGAAAGGAGACCAGGGAAATTTAATAAGTCTGTGCCTTTTTCCTCAACCCCTTTCACAGTCAGCTTTCCTTGGACATTGGGCTTTAACGCCGGACGTGTGAGAGAGGCAGGGGGCACCTCGTGGCTAGGGAGGAGCCGTGGGCTGCCAAAGATGCCCAAGCAGGTGCCGGGAGAGGCAGGGACCACAGACCTCCTCATCCCCACTGGCCCTCACACTTGCACTGGACTTGATACTTTACCTGGGACTTCAGTAATTATTTCCTCATGGATTCCCAAACCCCTGTGCCCCTGTCTACCCCAAAGAAGGCAACCTTCAGCCGGCCTTTTTGGTGGAAGAGGAAGATTTCACCTTTAACTTTCCTTGGTGCTCCTTGATCGCCTAGCCATACAGCCCCGGGAGATGGTACATCTGTTAGGCCCCAGGGCCCCTTCACAACTCACTCGGTGGAAAGTAGAGTTTTTTTTAAATGTTTTCACTTGTGGACAAAGACATCCCTGCCTCTATGGAGCAGAGATGGTGGCTGTTCCACAAAATATCTTTCTTCTTCCACTCTTCTCTTCTCTTCCTTTTTTTTTTTCCCAGATAATCAGAAACCTAAAACCTCTTAACAGGGTCTCACCTTGGCTCCAGCACGTGTAACTTATCTGACAACATGGTCTGATCCCTGGTAGAAAAAAAGATAACAAATTCCTGACCGTTTTTTCCTTTCGTGTTTCACAGTATCGCTCCACCTTTTCCTTCAATGGGTTTTGTTTGTTCATCGTGTTTTGATCAAGTCATTTTTCTTCTTAGTCATCTGGAACTGTTTTCAAGCATCTCTTAAAGCACACTACACCTCTTGTCAGGCTCTTGTTCTCACAGTGATACGTGGCTTATTGCCATGATTTCAGGAAAGCAGAGTTCCTTCTCAGGGAAACCCAGCTGCTTCTTCACTTTGCCTTACTCTTCTGTGTCAGAGTAAGGGATGTTTCTAATTTCAGATCACATATCAGTGTATCCCAAGCCTCTCATTTCTCTCTTTAGTTGTGGTGTGTTCTATGGGAGTTGGCAAAGCCAAATCCGTGTCACCAGGAATGTGTCTTGGGCCCTAACTAACAGCCAAAGTGTTTGTTGTTTTCTAAATTAAATCAGATGTAGTTTCTGGCTCCCGGTTGTTTACACTCTGAAGTAGGCAACAGTGATCTAGGCAGATATAAGAGCATGAAGAGATCTCAGAATAGCATTGAGGAGGTGGAGACAGTGTGATGTGTGCATGTTCAATCGTGTCCGACTCTGCGACCCCATGGACAGGCTCCTCTGTCCATGGGATTCTCTAGGCAAGAATACTGGAGTAGGTTGCCGTTTTCTCCTCCAGGGAATCTTCCTGACCCAGGGATTGAACCCGCATCCCTTAAGTCTCCTGCATTGGCAGATGGGTTCTTTACCACATTGCCCCCAGGGAAGGCCAGACAGTGTGGAGCCGTGTGGAATCCACTCCTTGTCTGTTTTCTACTTACTTTGAAAGAGTGGTGTTTGGGTTTAAATGAATGACGAGGAAGTATGTAAGAGCTCGATGTGCCTAGCTTAACAGTCATCAAAGAAGATGCAGAGTGATAGGTGTGCCTTGATTGATCAGGTGAATGAGGCATTGAGTACCTTTCACTGAGGGGAATCGGGCTTCCCAGGAGAGGAACATGGGAGAGGGAAGCCATTGCAAAGTTTTAACAAAGGTGAGAACACCGGGTCTCACCCACAGGACAGCCAAGAGCATGATAACAGTGGAGTTTTGGAAACAGCATATAGAAAAGGAATGCAGACATTTCGGCTAAGGGTATGTTAGACCATATCACCCCCTCACTCTCCCACAAAAAAGAAAACCAAAAAACCAGATAGTGTGAGTTGAAGGAGAAGAAAAGGCATAAATGAACCACAGAAACATGATCCCAAATGTGGAATGGTGGTTAATATTACTTTTGAAGGTGGTGCTTCAAAACATATATGGTAGCTGCAGTGTTTATCTCTTGTTGTTGAAAATTAAGGGCAATTTAAATTGTCAATATTCTCCTGTATTGTCTGTGATCAGCACTTAATATTTTATAATCAGAGAGGAAAATACGTTAAAGGGAAAATGTTACAAGTAATATTACCAGAGCATATAGACTAAAGTTCTATAGATGCAAAGATTCAGGAGATGAGGTCAATGGTTAAAAACTAATAGATTAGTAAAAAGCAAGTTTTGTGTGAGGAGGAGTGATATCGCTCTAAACAATTGCTCCAAAGTGACTTCTTTAGGAAGTCAGTAAAATGGCAGTGTTTTGTTTTGCTTTCTTTTACTATACTGAGGGAGTCAAACATGAAGTTTTTAACTGATCTTAATTTGAGATGGTCACTTGGTATCTAATTTGAATGTTTCCTGGACAGACTCTGCTTGTGAGCAAATAGGGAAGAGAACTTACAGACAGGTTTGGAGGCAAAATAGGGAAGAGGACGTGAAAATAGACAAACAAATGAGTAACAGTATTACCCCGACACAGGAACTCCCCGGATTATAACCTTTAAAAAAACAAATCGTTAGGAAAGGATTGAATGCTGCATGGATACTGGTGTTATAGTGTACTTTTTTCTCTTGGAAAAAACTGGGCGAGATGGCAAAAACTCGAGCATCCTGCATTTTGGACCGGTCTCTGGCACTGCCTCCAAGGAAGTCCCTTGAGCAAGTCAACAGCAAGGCCCTTAATAAGGGTGTGATTGATAGGTTAACTGTCCTGGGCATCATTTTGCACATGTATAAAACGAGGAATTTGGCTGTGCTAAATTCTGTGGTTCTTCTTTTCAGTCACTCATTTAACAGGTTGGGGGTTAACAGAGGTGTGGGCTGATTGGCCGTATGTGATAGAGACATGTCCTTTATTTATTTATTTAGAATATCTGTACTCACAGTGGACAGAGGCAGCTTATTAACACATCGATGGGTGAGCTGGTTGAAGAACAGCCAACATGACAGAAGCCAGATTCCAAGCATTTGTTCCAGTTGGAAGGATGGGCCAAACTAGGATGAAGTTTAATAGGATTAAACATAAAGCCCTGCTTATGTTACTTGTTTAGGGCAATCAATTAAGTTACAGTAGACCTACGTTAATAGCAGTCCCTGTGAAAAAGACTAAGGGTTTTAATACCCACAAGCTCAGTGTGAATCAGGAGTGTAATTCGGGTGTCAGAGAAGGAAAGGCTACAATAACACATGTGTAGTGTTAAGGAGCTTTGACAGATTGAAGCCTGGCATCAGGCAAATAGCCGAGATCCAACATCACTAGACCTCAATAAATGTCACTGGGCTTGGCTAGATCCGTGGAATCGAATGGATTCATTCCTGTCTTTGAAGAATCTCTCAATTTGGTGAAAATTTTTAGGTATTAGAAATCTGTGAAAGAAATGGTGTTGAAAAGGGGGGCTTCCTTCCCATTTAGCCTACCTAAAACCCATTATATGTCTTGTGGTTTTCGGTAGAATTTTATATCATATTTCTGGGCATGCATCAATTTTCAAGGCCTCCCCCTGGCATTATTTTGGCACCAGAAATGATTTGGTGAAGACCTTGCCTTAGCTGCTAATTGTTCTACACAGAGCTCTTAAATGTACAGGAATTATTATAAACACTTTAAGGTTTTAGTATAGGCATTTATCAACGTTTCATAGACCCTGGAGAGTAGGGTAAGTACATGAATAAATTGGGGGATCCATGAACCCCTTGAAAAGGTATATAATTTTATACATATGTGTAATTTTTTCTGGGAAAAAATCCAACACTTTCATGAGAGTCTCAAAAACAATACAAAAAACAACCCCCTTCCCCTGCCACCTCTATAATTTGCCCCCTTCCAGGTGTGTAACAAAGAGGCATCTTGATTGTTGCTGCCTGCCTTCTGAGAACAAATCCTCCTTGAAATGTGAGTGACCTGCCATCAGTTAGGGATTTAAAAGGATGTTGCAGGCAGGGTTCCAAAACGGTTTTCACCAAAATCTTACCATTAGAATGAGGAAGAACTCTCCCCTCTTGCTCATACCATGCAATAAAATGCTTTATTTTAAACTACAAAATTCCGACTTATTACTTGCAGAATCCGGGTTATATATACTTTTTTCCATTCCCCTTTCAGCTTGTAAGTACACATTTGGTCTTCTCCAGGAATATTTTGTTCTGAGGGAAGTTCCAAAGAAGCTTGATCTTCTCAATGGGATATGTGTTTCATGTGGTTTCTCTTCCTTTTCAAACGCACAGGGTGCCAAAGCTTGCTTTCTGCGGGACATTCCTTTCTCGGCCATCTACTTCCCGTGCTACGCTCATGTGAAGGCAGCCCTTGCAAGTGAAGATGGGCAGATTAGCCCTGGAAGTCTGCTCTTAGCTGGCGCCATAGCTGGTGAGTGTCCTTGGAGCTCTGCCCCCACCCAGGCCCCTGAGCCGGGGTCTTTGCTTATGGTTATTGATGTGAGATGGCCAGAGATTGCTTTGAAGCGCTCCTGAAAAGAAAGGGAAAGAAATGAATCTTACTTCAGGCAGATCTGGCTATTAGACAAACTTAATTTGTTAACCACCTCCCCGCCAACCACCACCACCCAAAAAAACAATCAAACAAAAAGGGCTCGTTAAAAATCGGTGCATTTTGTAACATTGTCAGATTCCAATTCAAGCTCATATCCTTTCTTAGTTTCACTTACTACTGTAAGAACAAGAACTATTCAGGCAAACTTTTTTTTTAAAGTGTTAATGCTTGTGCCTTAAAGGTGTCTAACCGAAATAATACATAAAAGCTCGTCCAGAAAATTTAAGCAATAGTTACTCTCATCGAGAGAAAAGAAATGGAGCGGAACTGGAAGCAGCGTGGGTCTGATTCCAGCTAGCTCTGTAAGTTTGTAAGGTTGGAGTGTGTGCGTGTGCTGGATCTCAGCGAGAAGTGACTGTCTTCCCTAGTGCTACAGGGCTAGTGTGAAAGGAAGAAAACCGATGCGGAAGTTGGCTTTTCCATTCCCAGTGTAAATCCCTTGAGGAACTTTGGCTATAGCCCCATCAGGAATGACTGTGCTCTTTGAGGCTGCTCCTTGTTTAGAGACCCTAAGAGTAGAACAATCTGGATTAACTCCCCAGGTGGTGACAAACATTTAATGAGTTAACAGACCCTAAGGCAGTCAGGGGGTGCCTGACTTCAAAGTTTCCACACAAGGGGTGTTCTCCTCAGACATGTGGCTCGCCTCTCTTGAGACCTACCCCCTGCTTTGAGAAACTTTTTGCTGTCTTGTGAGCCCCTATGTCCTGCCTGTAGCCTGAGGAGCCCTGGAGGCAGGAACCTGTGGAATTTTAAATTCTTACTCTTTAAATTCTTACTATTCTGTTATGTGCTGTACTCAGTCATGTCCGTCTGGAACCCACGTCTCCTGAATTGCAGGCAAATTCTTTACCATCTGAGACACAAGCTCATTAAGTGAAGGTGTTAGTTGCTCAGTTGTGTCCGACTCTTCACGACCCCTTGGACTGTAGCCCATCAGGCTCTCTGTCTATAGGATTTCCCAGGCAAGACTACTGGAGTGGGTCACCATTTCCTTCTCCAGGGGATCTTCCTGACCCAGGGATCAAACACAGGTAACCTACAACGCAGGCAGATTCTTTACCTTCTGGGTCACCAGGGAAGCCTTAAATTCTTGGTTAATGGTTTTTCTTCAAAGGTGGTGATGTTGGCATATGAGGCAGGGTTGTCCTTTCCTGGCAGCTCAGGGAGCCTTGATATATGAATCCATAGTGAGATTACTCTACCTACATCAGAAAATCAAGATTTTATAACTAGAGCATAGAATTCCCAGTTTTAATGCCAGTTTGGCCATTGACACACTGTCTCCTTTATATGTCATTTACAGGTGTAAAAATGATGTTTTGAGCCCAAAGGTTATAATACCATTTATTTCAAATCACTTACCCAAAATAAGTGAAAAACTTACCAGCTTACCAGTAGGACCTACTGGGGAGAACTAGCATACCACTTAGAATCCACCTGCCAATGCAGGAGACAAGGGTTCAATCCCTGCATTGGGAAGATACCCTGGAGAAGAAAATGGCAACCCACTCCAGTATTCTTGCCTGGGGAATCCCATGGACAGAGGAGCCTGGAGGGCTGCAGTCCATGGGGTCGCCAAAGGGTGGGACACAATTTAGAGACTAAACAACAACAGCAAATCCATTATTCTATGATCCTAAAATAATCATCATTTAACATTTTGCTAATTTCTCCCCCTTGGGTGGTTTTTAACAGGGTTGTGATCACACTGTGGGTATACTGTTCACTTACTATCATTTCTGAAGCATTGTTCAACCGTCACGGCAAAATGAAAAAAGGCAGGTGCTGTAGGGTCAGGCTATCAGTTCAGTTCAGTTCAGTTTCTCAGTCGTGTCTGACTCTTTGCGACCCCATGAACCACAGCACGCCAGGTCTCCCCTGTCCATCACCAACTCCCGGAGTCCACCCAAACCCATGCCCATTGAGTTGGTGATGCCATCCAACCATCTTATCCTCTGTCGTCCCCTTCTCCTCCTGCTTTCAATCTTTCCCAGCATCACAGTCTTTTCAAATGAGTCAGCTCTTCACATCAGGTGACCAAAGTATTGGACTTTCAGCTTCAATATCAGTCCTTCCAGTGAACACCCAGGACTGATCTCCTTGCACTCCAAGGGACTCTCAAGAGTCTTCTCCAACACCACAGTTCAAAAGCATCAATTCTTCTGCACTCAGCTTTCTTTATAGTCCAACTCCACATCCATACATGACCACTGGGAAAACCATAGCCCTAACTAGATGGACCTTTGTTGACAAAGTAATGTCTCTAGGTTGGTCATAACTTTCCTTCCAAGGAGTAAGCGTCTTTTAATTTCATGGTAGCAATCACCAACTGCAGTGATTTTGGAGCCCAGAAAAATAAAGTCAGCCACTGTTTCTACTGTTTCCCCTTCTTTCTGCCATGAAGTGATGGGACCAGATGCCATTCTTAGTTTTCTGAATGTTGAGCTTTAAGCCAACTTTTTGACTCTCCTCTCTCACTTTTCATCAAGAGGCTCTTTAGTTCTTCTTCACTTTCTGCCATAAGGGTGGTGTCATCTGCATATCTGAGGTTATTGATATTTCTCCTGGCAATCTAGATTCCAGCTTGTACTTCCTCCAGCCTAGCATTTCTCATGATGTACTCTGCATATAAGTTAAATAAGCAGGGTGGCAATATACAGCCTTGATGTACTCCTTTTCCTATTTGGAACCAGTCTGCTGTTTCATTTCCAGTTCTACCTGTTGCTTCCTGACCTGCATACAGGTTTCTCAAGAGGCAGGTCAGGGGGTCCGGTATTCTCATCTCTTTCAGAATTTTCCACAGTTTATTGTGATCCACACAAAGGCTTTGGCATAGTCAATAAAGCAGAGATAGATGTTTTTATGGAAATCTCTTGCTTTTTCAATGATCCAGTGGATGTTGGCAATTTGATCTGTGGATCTTCTGCCTTTTCTAAAATCAGCTTGAACATCTGGAAGTTCACGGTTCACGTATTGCTGAAGCCTGGCTTGGAGAATTTCAAGCATCACTTTACTACTGTGTGAGATGAGTGCAATTGTGTAGTAGTTTGAACATTCTTTGGCATTGCCTTTCTTTGGGATTGGAGTGAGAACTGACCTTTTCCAGACTTGTGGCCACTGCTGAGTTTTCCAAATTTGCTGGCATAATGAGTGTAGCACTTTCACAGCATCATCTTTCAGGATTTGAAATAGTTCAACTGGAATTCCATCACCTCCACCAGCTTTGTTCGTAGTGATGCTTCCTAAGGCCCACTTGACTTCACATTCCAGGATGTCAGGCTCTAGGTGAGTGATCACACCATCGTGATTATCTGGGTCATGAAGATCTTTTTTGTACAGTTCTTTTTTGTATTCTTGCCACCTCTTCTTAATATCTTCTGCTTCTGTTAGGTCCCTACCATTTCTGTCCTTTATTGAGCCCATCTTTGCACACCGTGAAATTAGGCCATGCTGTGTAGGGCCACCCAAGACGGACGGGTCATGGTGGAGAGGTCTGACAGAATGTGGCCCACTGGAGAAGGGAATAGCAAACCACTTCAGTATTCTTGCCTTGAGAACCCCACGAACAGTATGAAAAAGCAAAAAGATAGGACACTCAAAGATGAACTCCCCAGATCGGAAGGTGCCCAATATGCTATTGGAGATCAGTGGAGAAATAACTCCAGAAAGAATGAAGGGATGGAGCCAAAGCAAAAACAACACCCAGTTGTGGATGGGACTGGTGATAGAAGCAAGGTCCAATGCTGTAAAGAACAATATTGCATAGAAACCTGGAAACCTGGTCCATGAATCAAGGCAAATTGAAAGTGGTCAAACAGGAGATGACAAGAGTGAACATCGACATTCTAGGAATCAGCAAACTAAGATGGACTGCAATGGGTGAATTTAACTCAGATGACCATTATATCTACTACCGTGGGCAAGAATCCCTTAGAAGAAATGGAGTAGCTATCATACTCAACAGCAGAGTCCGAAATGCAGTACTTGGATGCAATCTCAAAAACGACAGAATGAGCTCTGTTCGTTTCCAAGGCAAACTATGCAGTATCACAGTAATCCAATGCCCCGACCAGTAACGCTGAAGAAGCTGACGTTGAACGGTTCTATGAAGACCTACAAGACCCTCTAGAACTAATACCCAAAAAGGATGTCCTTTTCATTATAGGGGACTGGAATGCAAAAGTAGGAAGTCAAGAAACACCTGGAGTAACAGGCAAATTTGGCCTTGGAGTACAGAATGAAGCAGGGCAAAGGCTAATAGAGTTCTGCCAAGAGAACGCACTGGTCATAGCAAACACCCTCTTCCAACAACAACAAGAGATGACTATACACATGGACATCACCAGATGGTCGACCCCGAAATCAGATTGATTATATTCTTTGCAGCCAAAGATGGAGAAGCTCTATACAGTCAGCAAAAACAAGACTGGGAGCTGACGTGACTCAGATCATGAACTCCTTATTGCCAGATTCAGACTGAAATTGAAGAAAGTGGAGAAAACCACTAGACCATTCAGGTATGACCTAAATCAAATCCCTTATGACTATACAGTGGAAGTGAGAAATAGATATAAGGGACTAGATCTGATAGACAGAATGCCTGATGAAATATGGACGGAGGTTCATGACACTGTACAGGAGACGAGAATCAAGACCATCCCCAAGAAAAAGAACTGCAAAAAAGCAAAATGGCTGTCTGAGGAGACCTTACAAATAGCTGTGAAAAGAAGGGAAGGGAAAAGCAAAGGAAAAAAGGAAAGATATACCCATTTGAATGCAGAGTTCCAAAGAATAGCCAGGAGAGATAAGAAAGCCTTCCTCAGTGATCAGTGCAAAGAAATAGAGGAAAACAATACAATGGGAAAGACTAGAGATCTCTTCAAGAAAATTAGAGATACCAAGGGGTCAGACTATCCAGGTTCAAATTCCAGTTTCCCCACTGAGAGCTGTGTGACCTGAATGAGTTAATGTCTCTCTGTTTGTTTCTCCACCTATGGATGGAGCTAAGAATAGTCTTAGTATCATAAGACTATTATGAAGATCAAGTGAATTAATAGATACAAAGATCCAGGAAAGTACCTAGGACATAATAAGTATTTTTAGGTTTTTTTTTGTTTGTTTGTTTTTTTCTAATAAGTATTTTTGAATGTTCAGTACTAGTATTAATATTCTTAAGACTTTGTAAACAAAACTTTTAATTGCTGCATCCTTAAATCATCATCGATCTTAAAATGATAAACTTTTTTCAGAAAAAATTTAAATACATGATATTGTTAAACATCTTTGTGCATAAGACTTTTCTCCCTGTTTTAGATCATTTCTTTGGGAGACATAAATTCTCTGAAATGAGTTTGCTGGTTTTTAAGGCATACTAATTTATATCCCCATGCTGCTATTATTTTAGCCCTCTAACCATCCCATCATCTTTCAGAGTTGTTCTCCAGATACCGTCTATATTAGTTATTGGTCGCCACATAACATATTATGCCAAAACTTATCAGCTTAAAACAACAAATGTTTATTATCCCAGGATCTGTGGGTCAGGAGCAGCTTCTGTGATTGCCCTCTAGCTCAAGTCTGTTGTGAGGAGTCGGCCAGGGCTCTGGAAAGCCTGGCCAGGGTTGGGAGGAAGCATTTTCAGGATGGCTCAATCGCATGGCATTGGCTGGTCCATTGATTCCTTGCCGCAGGGCCTCTCTGTGGCTCCTCGGGTGTCCACATGCCACGGCCGCTGGCTTCCCCCGGAGCAAGATGAGGGAGGGATAGGAGAGAAGAAGAGAAGACAGCGGAAGCTGCAGTGTCTTTATGAACAGTTGCACCCCTTCATTGCCACACTGTCCCGTTGGTCATCCTGATCACCCCTGTAATGTCACAGAGGCGACAGAGAGGCAGAGGTCAGAACATCAGGAGGGGAGGACCACTGAGGCCCATTGGGAGCGAGCTGCCCTGCGACCACGGAAGGTCTCCTTCCATCCTACTGTCCACCTCCCCTTCCCTGTAAGACAGGGCGATATATAAGACAGAGGTTGTCATTGGTTTTTTTCTTGAAAGGACAGATCAGCCACAAAGCTTGATGATTTTGAGTATTCCACAAATCTTCATCAACTGTGTAAAGGAGAACTGAGCTACTTCCTTAATTTCATAACAAATATCAGAAGCCATGGCAAATGTCATGACCTGCAGTCACATTAAAATTAAGAAGGTTTTGGTTAATGTTTTTGACCCTTGTTTTGGAGGTGCCAGTCAATATGGTAAACGTGAAAGGGAAGTAACAGTCATAAGTATTAGAAGACATGAGTCTGTCATTATTTGAAAATGATTATTTACCTGAAAATCCAAATTAAAATACCTTAAAATGAATCGGGAGAGGACATGTTGATGGGGTGCATAGTCATGAAGCCAGGGAGTAGGTAGGTCCCAAGGCCAAAGTGATCTTTGTTGTCATTAAAAGAAAGGAGGAAATCTGATCTCAAAATAAGCTGTAAGGAATTGACCACTAACTTATTACTATGAGAAATGTCTCAGTACTGTTTTTATGTGACATAATACACATTTTTATACAAAATGTAATTTTTATATTTTATACTTCAGTTGATCTCTTACACAGGCTGCATATATTTTTGTTGGACAATGCTATGATACAGAAGATCCATCTGGGTTCAGTGAATATGATTTTCCCCTTTTATGTTTTGACAGGAATTTCAGTTATTCAGTATTACCTGACTTTCTCCAAAAAATTTGATTTGATTTAAAGTTAGATTGCTTTAGTAATATGCAACTTTTTAACAGGTGGTTGTTGGTATCTTAAAATGTAGAGAATATTACAATTTTTGGGGTCTATGTATAGCCGTGAAGAGATACCCCATGTCCGAGGTAAGAGAAACCCAAGTAAAATGGTAGGTGTTGCGAGAGGGCATCAGAGGGCAGACACACTAAAACTATAATCACAGAAAACTACCCAATCTGATCACAGGACCACAGCCTTGTCTAACTCAATGAAACTAAGCCATGCCGTGTGGGGCCACCCAAGATGGTCAGGTCATGGTGGAGAGGTCTGACAGAATGTGGTCCACTGGAGATGGGAATGGCAAACCACTTCAGTTATTCTTGCCTTGAGAACCCCATGAACAGTATGAGAAGGCAAAATGAAAGGATACTGAAAGAGGAACTCCCCAGGTCCATAGGTGCCCAATATGCTACTGGAGATCAGTGGAGAAATAACTACAGAAAGAATGAAGGAATGGAGCCAAAGCAAAAACAATACCCAGTTGTGGATGGGACTGGTGATAGAAGCAAGGTCCAATGCTGTAAAGAGCAATATTGCATAGGAACCTGGAATGTTAGGTCCATGAATCAAGGCGAATTGGAAGAGGTCAAACAGGAGATGGCAAGAGTGAATGTCGACATTCTAGGAATCAGCGAACTAAAATGGACTGGAATGGACGGAGGAGCCTGGTGGGCTACAGTTCATGGGGTTGCAAAGAGTCGGACACGACTGAGCAACTTAACTTTCACTTTCACTTTCATATCTGGTTGTAAACTTGGAAGATCTTTAAATACTGGGGACATCTCCATTAATTCACAGGATTGAGTTAAGACTAGCGGATATTTGAATTTATGTTCATTAGCCAAAGTGCTTCATGTGTGAGAAGGTGAGGGTTGAGGCCAGGGACCTGAAATTGAGGAACCAAACTCTAATTCATTCTTAATTAAATGTTGCTTTTTTGATTAAAGGGCATTTCAGAGTGCTTTATGAATAATATCAAGTGAAGGATATCTAATACTTATCAAATATTACAGAGCAGCTCATCCCAGAGGGTCTTAATTTAAGAGTGGTGAGGTAGAGGAACAAGTCAGACTGCAGTGATGGTCTTGTGATCGTTGAATTAATTAGTCTAAGTAGCAATTCAGAGATATCTTTAACAGCTATTCAGAGTATAGATATGGGAGAGTTATGAGTGTGACCGGTCATGATGCTTTCACAAATGTATTAGAAGAATTAAGTTAGGAGAAAAGTACCATTGGCACATAATTATATAAAATATAACAATTTTTAAAGTATGTGGACATAAAGCTTAAGATAATTTAAAAGCAATTCTTAGATCCTTAAAAAAAAAAAGTAGTAGAGAAGTTGAATCAAGGTAATGAACTGAGCATGTTCATCCATCTTGTCTTGCAAATACCTTAAAATGTTAGAAAATAGTTTTTTTTTTTCTTTTCTTCTTTTTTTTTTTTATTAGTTGGAGGCTAATTACTTCACAACATTTCAGTGGGTTTTGTCATACATTGATATGAATCAGCCATAGAGTTACACGTATTCCCCATCCCGATTCCCCCCTCCCACCTCCCTCTCCACCCGATTCCTCTGGGTCTTCCCAGTGCACCAGGCCCGAGCACTTGTCTCATGCATCCCACCTGGGCTGGTGACCTGGGCTGGTGACCTGTTTCACCATAGATAATATACATGCTGTTCTTTCGAAACATCCCACCCTCACCTTCTCCCAGAGAGTTCAAAAGTCTGTTCTGTACTTCTGTGTCTCTTTTTCTGTTTTTGCATATAGGGTTGTCGTTACCATCTTTCTAAATTCCATATATATGTGTTAGTATGCTGTAATGGTCTTTATCTTTCTGGCTCACTTCACTCTGTATAGGGGGCTCCAGTTTCATCCATCTCATTAGAACTGATTCAAATGAATTCTTTTTGATGGCTGAGTAATATTCCATAGTGTATACGTATCACAGCTTTCTTATCCATTCGTCTGCTGATGGACATCTAGGTTGCTTCCATGTCCTG